>NC_143027.1:16797500-17132500 GCF_057628025.1 Oncorhynchus mykiss | reverse complement strand
ACTTATTTTCCACCATAATTTGCAAATAAATTCATTAAAAATCCTACAATGTGATTTTCTGGATTTCTTTTCTCATTTTGTCTGTCATAGTTGAAGTGTACCTATGATGAAAATTACAGGCCTCTCTCATCGTTTTAAGTGGGAGAACTTGCACAATTGGTGGCTGACTAAATACTTTTTTGCCCCACTGTATATCTCACTGGTCATCCCCAAAACCAACACCTCCTTTGGCCGCCTTTCCTTCCAGTTCTCTGCTGCCAGTGACTGGAATGAATTGCAAAAATCGCTGAAGCTGGAGACTTACATTTCCCTAACTAACTTTAAACATCAGCTATCTGAGCAGCTAACCGATTGCTCCAGCTGTACATTGTCCATCTGTAAATAGCCCACCCAATCAACCTACCTCATCCCCATACTGTTTTTATTTACTTTTCTGCTTTTTTGCACACCAGTATCACTACTTACACACCATCATCTGCTCATCATAATCTGCTCATCTATCACTCCAGTGTTAATCTGCTAAATTGTAATTACTTTGCTACTATGGCCTATTTATTGCCTAACATCATGTCATTTGCACACACTGCATATATACTTTTTCCCCCCTATTGTGTCATTGACTGTACGCTTGTTTATCCCATGTGTATCTCTGTGTTGTTTGTGTCGCACTGCTTTGCTTTATCTTGGCCAGGTCGCAGTTGTAAATGAGAACTTTTTCTCAACTAGCCTACCTGGTTAAAAAAAGGTGAAAATAATAATAATAAAATGATGGCGGCAGCATCATGCTGTGGGAATGTTTTTCAGAGGCAGGGACTGGGAGACTAGTCAGGATCGCGGACAAAGTACAGTGAGATCCTTGATGAAAACCTGCTCCAGAGCGCTCAGGACCTCGGACTGTGGCAAAAGTTCACCTTCCAACAGGAGAACGACCCCAAGCACACAGCCAAGACAACGCAGGAGTGGCTTCAAATCAAATCAAATCAAATCAAATCGGGACAAGTCTCTGAATGTCCTTGAGTGGCCCAGCCAGAGGCCGCACTTTAACCTGATCGAAATTCCCTGCAGAGACCTGAAAACAGCTGTGCAGCGACGTTCCCCATCTAACCTGACAAAGATTGAGAGGATCTTCAGAGAATAATGAATACTCCCAAAATACAGGTGTGCTTGTAGCGTCATACCCAAGAAAGGGAAAGGGGGATACCTAGTCAGTTGTACAACTGAATGCCTTATGCATTTTTTTCCTTAACCTTTAACTACGCAAGTCAGTTAAGAACAAATTCTTATTTTCAACGATGGCCTAGTAACAGTGGGTTAACTGCTTTGTTCAGGGGCAGAACGACAGATTTGTACCTTGTCAGCTCGGGGATTCGATCTTGCAACTTACTATTCCAACGCTCTAACCACTAGGCTACCTGCCGCCCCATTTACCCCAACACCAAGACTCGAGGCTGTAATCACTGCCAAACGTGCTTCAACAAAGTACTGAGTAAAGGGTCTGAATACTTAAGCAAATGTGATATTTCCGTTTTTTTTTATTTTATACATTTGCAAAGTTGAAAAAACATTTTTGCTTTGTCATTATGGGGTATTGTGCGTAGATTGGTGAGGTGAAAAATATTAAATCAATTTTAGAATAAGGCTGTAACATAACAAAATGAGGAAAAAGTCAAGCTGTCTGAATACTTTCTGTGTGCACTGGAGATTGTACCGGTACTGTAAACAATTGGATTCCTCTCGGTTTTCTTTTCCAAGGCGGATTGACATCAACTATATTTAAATAAAGTACTAGGCTAAGTACTAGGCTACTTACGTTATATAATATATTAAAGTAATAAAGTAATCTTTCATTTGAGACCTGCAGATTTCTCCAGTCTCAAAGGAATATAACGGTATCAATAGAACATGTGGCTTGGAATGTAGACCCGGGCTCTACTTTAGACAATTTGTCATTCCTAAAAGCCTCAGTTGATACATTTGTGGGAGCAGATTGTGAATCACCTTGTTATAGTCCATGATGCCTTCTCTCTGTGGAGGTCCAAACAGAGTGAGTGTGTGGAGCTCCAAAGTACTACATAACCTACACGAACGAGGCGCTAAAATACAAACATCAACTAATGGCTCCGTCTATCCAAAAAAATGGGACAGACGAAAGCAGTGCGCTCACACACAGACGCACAGGTGCACGTACTCTTACATGAGGAATTGATCTGGGTCTCCTTCCTGAACAAATGTTGACGGGAATATGTCCAACATAATCTAACTACAATAAGCACAAGCATAGAGTCTAAGACTTCTCTCTACACTCAGGTACTCTCTACTTAATATTTTCTGAATGTTTCAAAATGTGTTTGAAATGACTGACACACTACTATTACATATTATACAAATGAGACTAGCAGACTCCCTACCTAGGCAGCTATACTTCCTACGTTTACAAAGTGCTCTCCTGACACCAAGAATAAAAGTATGACTCAGTGGGCAGAACAGAGGTCCACTTTGGACCCCGATGAGCTGGCCTAGTGTGGTTAATTAGGAAAAGGAAAAGTGCATTTCTGTCCGTGGCTGCAGCATAGGCTCACAGATGGTGGGCCGTTTTATTTAGCGAGAGAGTGGGCAGCAGATCGCATACTGTAGAGAGCAGAGCACACAACAAATTGGAGACACGATTAAAAAAAGTAACAGTTTCCAAGCAACAAGTGGGTCTGGATGTGACTGACGTCCTCCATGGTCCCGAGAGGAAAAAAATTAATCTGACAAGTTGAGATGGAGAACAGAACAAGATAGTGAGAGAAAGAGGGAAGTCAGCCTCGCAATAAAATGCACTGCCATTTTCACATCATATAGCCTATTCACAGCAAACATGTCAAAGACACGTAATGGCTCATAATTTAACATCCCAAACTATTAGCCCACTGATATGTCACCATAAGGAATGATGTCAAGTTTTTTGAGTTTGTGTGGCTCTGGGCAACAAATGGTAGAAAATACAACAACCTTTCCTCTTGACAGTTAATCATTTGGTCTGAAGAAAAAGTCAATTAAATCCAACAATGCTGCTGTGTGACACAAGGGGGAGTGAATTGCTGACAGTGAATCTGTTTCTTCTTTGAACTGGTTTTAAAAAAACAGTGGGAGGGATCACTGATTTATTTCATCACCAAAACAGGACTTATTTGCCCACTTGGCTGCCAGTCAGTCTGCTACCTGATCCTGCTTGTTGAGGGTTTGGTGAGGCTGGCTATATCTTTTGATGACGGCCATGTTTGTTGGTCTCCCTGTCCTGACCTCAGCGCCTGGAGGGTCTCTCCACCTCAGAATTAAGCCAGTCAGAGGATATCAGGTCAATATTCCACACATGGAGCGCTGCCTGCCTGCCTGCCTGCCCGCCCAGCTCCCCTTGGCCCAGGTGTTCACACCTTGATGTGGGATTTTTTATTTTTTTTATTTTTTAGATCGATACCCCAACAAGGTCACTTTAAAATTAAATGAATGACCCTCATGTACAGCACACCCCTGCTCCTCTCAAATGTTTCAAAAGAAGCAACAAACAACTAGGATCATCAAACATAACTATCAAGATGCAGTATTCATACCCCTGAGTCAATACAGGTTAGAATCACCTTTGGTAGCAATTACAGCTGTGAGTATTTCTGGGTAAGTCTAAAGAGATTTGCACCTCAATTGTTGGTCATTACTAGACTTTTTCAAATCTTGCCATAGATTTTCAAGCCGATTTAAGTCAAAACTTTAACTAGGCCACTCAGGACCATTCAATGGCATCTTGGTAAGCAGCTCCAGCATATATTTCGCCTTGTGTTTTACATTATTGTCCTGCTGAAAGGTGAATTTGTCTCCCAGTGTCTGTTGGAAAGCAGACTGAATCAGGTTTCCCTTTAAGATTGTGCATGTGCTTAGCTCTATTCCGTTTCTTTTCATCCTAAAAAACTCCCTAGTCCTTGCTGATGACAAGCATTCCCATAACATGATGCAGCCACCACCATTCTTGAAAATATGAAGTGGTACTCAGTGATGTGTTGTGTTGGTTTTGCCCAAAACATAATACTTTGCATTCAAAGTAGCCACATTCTTTGCAGTTTTACTTTAGTGTTTTGGAACATCATTCAAAAAGTACTCGCACCCAAAAGCATGAAAAAGGAATTACCCAAGGAGGCCGCAATGGAAAAAAAATATAGAATTAATTGAATCCATGCTCAAAATTTATAAAAAAGTGAAAATGCAAGGTGCTAAACAAAATGAAATAGGAACGGAGCACACGTTTTGGCCTTATGCCTGCGACAGTGCTGTACAAAGAAATGTTTCGCCTACTTGAGTACTTCATATCTATTGCTTCTGATATTATATAGCCCAGACTGTTGTCTCTTTCCAGTTATATGTGACATTTGAATGGTCAATTTTTGATACTCTTCTATATATCCCTTGTTAATATGCATTGACTTCCGATTCGCCAGTCTCTAATCAACTATCTGCCTGCGCCTGTTACGCACAGCAGGTGTGTCTTAAGTACTTGTGTTGTTAATTTGTTTCTACAGCACAGATGAAGACATAAGGCCGAAACGTATGCTCTGTTCCCTTTTCATTTTATTCAGCACCTTGCACTTTCACTTTATGTATTCTTTCGAGCATGGATTTAACTAATGACATTATTTTTTACATCATCTCGGACTCCTTGGGTTATTCCTTTTCATGGTTTTGAGTGCGAGTACTTTTTGAACTCTACAGATATTTTCTCCTCCACGTACCGGCCGCCTTTCATTCTAACCTAAGTGCAAACCCTCATACTGGCTATCTAAATACTATTATAGTCCATGCAACTTATGGGACTTGTTAAGCACATTTTTACTCCTAAAGTTATTTAGGCTTGTCATAAAGGGGTTGAATACTTATTGACTCAAGACATTTCAGCTTTTAATTGTTTATTAATGGGATAGGGGGCAGCATTTTCACTTTTGGATGAATAGCGTGCCCAGAGTGAACTGCCTCCTACTCTGTCCCACATGCTAATATATGCATATTATTATTAGTATTGGATAGAAAACACTCTGAAGTTTCTAAAACTGTTTGAATGATGTCTGAGTATAACATAACTCCTATGGCAGGCGAAAACCTGAGAAAAATCCAACCAGGAAGAGACATCTGAGTTTTGTAGTTTTTCAAAGATTGGCCTACCGAGTACACATTGAGATATGGATGAGGTTGCACTTCCTAGGGCTTCTTAGAATTCAACAGTCTTTTGACCGTCTACTATAAAGGAGGGGCTCATGAGACCTCTGAGTCAGTGGTCTGGCAGAGAGCCTTGGCCTCATGACGCACGGTACCGACAGAGTTACCTCGCGTTCCAGTGCTCTTTCTGAAGACAAAGGAATTCTCCGGTTGGAACATTATTGATGTTTTATGTTAAAAACATACATCGTTTGACATGTTTCTAAAGGACTGTAACGGAACTTTGAGTTTTTGTCTGGATGAAATGCTCGCGCCTCATGAAGATGGATTACTGGGCTGAACACGCTAATATTGATTTCAATTTTGGAATCAAAACATTACTGCACGTAAGGCGCCAATGTAAACTGAGATTTTTGGATATAAATATGCACATTATCGAACAAAACATACATCTATTGTGTAACATGATGTCCTATGAGTGTCATCTGATGAAAATCAAAGGTTAGTAATTCATTTTAGCTATATTTCTGCTTTTTGTGACTCCTATCTTTGGCTGGAATTTTTTTCAGACTTGGCGGCGATCTAACATAATCATATGTTGTGCTTTAGCTGTAAAGCATTTTTGAAATCGGACACGATGGGTAGATTAACAAGATGTTTATCTTTCATTTGCTGTATTGGACTTGTTAATGTGTGAAAGTTACATATTTTCCCAAAATATTTTTGAATTGAACTGCCTTTTCAGAGGAATGTTGTTGAGGTTAAAGGTTAATTTGTAAAGATAAACATGAGTCCACTTTAACACTATGGGGTACTGAGTGTTAGGGCTGACCACATTTAGTCAATTGTTTTGTTGATGGTCGACCAACAGCCTAAGGTTTTTTTTAGTTGAGAAGTGGCACATTTATTTAAAGGAATTATGGCACTTGAGACACCTGTCTGATTCATGCCTGTCAGTGGACTAATCCATTGGTAGGCTGAGGGGAGGGCACACCAGTATCACCAGTAGTACATTTACCGTTGTTTCCCATCATTTCTAATCTACAATGTTTGTTTTGTTAAGGTAATTATGTTAATGCGTTCAATATATTAATGTTACAGTTTTAAAGTTGTCATTGTAGGAGTGGACACGTTTGCAGAGCGCACAACCTAGACTACACTTGTCAGAAAAACGTGTGATTTCTTTCCTATTCCATTTACGAATTGTACATTTATTAATTGTCTTCTGTTCGGAGCGCTCCTGTCAATCTTGAGTAAGGACACGCACTTTAGTATGCATATAGAAGTAGTACTAGTCTACCTGGCCTGCGTGCAAATGTAGCCCTATAAAATGTGCCCATTTGGGTATCTGATACTATTTCTGATTGTCTTAACTCATCATCATTGTGGAGCTTCTCAAAGTAATTTTTTTCTTTACCTCAAACAGCAAGTAAACAAAGTCTGTTTTTACATCCATTGAGAATGACAATAGTTCCTCAATGTAATCTTTACAGCTCTCTCGCTTTCGATTACTACAGCATGAAAGTGGAAAAAATGTCAAGCTCTGATCTGGTGGAAACTTCATAAAATAGGCCTACCTTCTTATCCCTTGCGTAAACAGCCTACAGCAGTGACTTTCTGTCTGGAGCTCACTGGCACAGGAAACTGAGGGCCCAGAATATTTTATACAATGTTGTAAGTTTGCTAGCACAAGCTTCACACCAGACCAAGTTAATACAATGTTTCAAGTTCCTTGCAGATTGGCCACGCATAGCCAATGTGATGATTAGGATATTTTAAAATCAGGATATTTTATACTTGCGGGCTGTAATGTTTTTATTTGTTGGCTTTATGTAGGCTATTGTTAAATATTGGCAATGGCAACAGAAGTTACTTTTAGATTTGTAGAATTTCCATCACGAAAAAAGACAGCAGTCAGAGTGCAGTATAATTGCATTATAACTACAGAAAAAGTACAGCATAAATGCAGTATGCTGCAAATACTGCGCCTAAAATAACTGGCACGCAGGTCAGTAGAAATGGTACGATAACTTAGTAGAAATGGCACACCAAAAGGAAAACGTTGCCAACTGATGGTGTAGCCCATTACCCGCACCTTCTGGAGCTTAACGGCAGAATCTGTGAAGGCCAGCAGCAGCAAGCAAGGGGAAGAGGGTAGGGAACAGGATTTTTTCTTCTGGTTAGGCTATATTGATCTCTGGCTCCCCCTCTTTAGTAATTTGTGTCTTCATTTGTCGTCGCAGTGCTTAAAGCATCAAACAAGCTCAGTAGCCTACATGTAGTTGACTGTATTATAAAATGTCGACCAATTGATTGGGCGATGGAACAGACAACTCTCTGTCGACTAACATTTGTTGATGTTGTCGGGGACAGCCATATTGTGTGTAGGCGAGTGTCAGAAAATCTACATTTAATCAATTTCTAATTCAGGCTGTAACACAACAAAATGTGGAAAAGGTACTTTCTGAAGGTACTGCAACTAAGATATTCGGTGTAATATTTCTCAAGTGACAAAATGTCCAAGAAAACGAGTCGTCTATTGTTGAATGACAACACTATTGTAGAATCCCTACTGTTGACCAATTACTGACGAAGGGGCGTAGTCAAAAAATTGATGAATGAGCGAGAGAGAGAGAAAAGGGGGGCGAGAGAGAGAGAAAATGGGGGCGAGAGAGAGAGAAAATGGGGGCGAGAGAAGGGGAAAACGAAAGAAAGGGAGGATGGGGAGAGAGGAGAGAAAGAGAAAGGGAGAGAGCGAGTAACACAGCACAAGCAGGGCCTTTCATTTTCTATTACAGGTTACCAGACGAGACCCATGGTGGCCTGGTAGACTTTGTTCCTCTATGCTATTGATTTCCCTTAGCAGAACACACGCTTGCCAATTGTCAGTCATGTTCTACACTAAATTCCTTCAAGGACACGCGACACCAAAAGGCAAGATCTTCAGTTTTGTAAATCGTTAATTCGTACATTCTGGGCTTTTCGAAAGCTAACCTCTCTTTAAAAATCTGAATGTACAATGAAGTACATTATATTCTGATGGGGTGATGCAAAAATGATTGTCCATCCCTTAAAACCCACTTTAAGAGATGGACAAATTATTAACTTTAACAGTGGCCAAACACACACACACAGTGATTGTTACAAAACTAACAGTCCATTAACAAATCCACGAGCAAGAAACCGACATTTGGGTTGCTTGTATTTAAATGACTGTGTTCTTTCGAGCTCTGCTGTGACAGTGACGGTGATGGTGAGGTAATGAGGCCTGGGTGTACTATGGAGGACAGGGCTGGGAGTAGAACTGTATCTGGCTGGGCTGCTAGCCTGCCAACTGGGCCATCTGTGAGCCAGTGAACCCCTGTTGGTGGGGATGGAGCATGATTTATGTATACATTAGATGACTGAAAGGGGGCGCTGTTTTAAAGCAACCGCGACGCCATCTTGGCACTTCCACATAATTGTACAACAAATTATGGAAGCTTTTGAAATGCATTTATGTCTAGAATTGTTTTTGCAATGATCATTACAGACAATGCATACTATTAAATTATCTTGCACTAAACATTAAAAAGAAGAATAAATACAAAAATGTTCCTTAAAGTACACTTGTTTTAATCTTCTAATGTTACTGTCCCCACTACAACAAAAACCTCTTACATTTTGTGCTTTAATAATTTCATTGAATTCCATTCATTCCTATGGAGGACTGTTCCTACTGAGGAATGCCAATATGGCTGACTGGTGGCAGCATATTGGCAATCCAGGGTTTACAGTGGGGTAAAAAAGGATTTAGTCAGAAGATGAGAGAGGCCTGTAATTGTCATCATAGGTACACTTCAACTATGACAGACAAAATTAGAAGAAAAAAAATCCAGAAGGTCACAGTGTAGGATTTTTAATGAATTTATTTGCAAATTCTGGTGGAAAATAAGTATTTGGTCAATAACAAAAGTTTCTCAATACTTTGTTATATACCCTTTGTTGGCAATGACAGAGGACAAACGTTTTCTGTAAGTCTTCACAAGGTTTTAACACACTGTTGCTGGAATTTTGGCCCATTCCTCCATGCAGATCTCCTCTGGAGCAGTGATGTTTTGGGGCTGTTGCTGGGCAACACAGACTTTCAACTCCCTCCAAAGATTTTCTATGAGGTTGAGATCTGGAGACTGGCTAGGCCACTCCAGGACCTTGAAATGCTTCTTACGAAGCCACTCCTTCGTTGCCCGGGCGGTGTGTTTGGGATCATTGTCATGCTGAAAGACCCAGCCACGTTTCATCTTCAATGCCCAATGCCCTTGCTCAAAATTTCACGATACATGGCCCCATTCATTCTTTCCTTTACACGGATCAGTCGTCCTGGTCCCTTTGCAGAAAAACAGCCCCAAAGCATGATGTTTCCACCCCCATGCTTCACAGTAGGTATGGTGTTCTTTGGATGCAACTCAGCATTGAGTTACCACCAAAAAGTTATATTTTAGTTTCATCTGACCATATGACATTCTCCCAATCTTCTTCTGGATCATCCAAATGCTCTCTAGCAAACTTCAGACGGGCCTGGACATGTACTGGCTTAAGCAGGGGGACATGTCTGGCACTGCAGGATTTGAGTCCCTGGCGGCATAGTGTGTTACTGATGGTAGGCTTTGTTACTTCGGTCCCAGCTCTCTGCAGGTCATTCACTAGGTCCCCCCGTGTGGTTCTAGGATTTTTGCTCACCGTTCTTGTGATCATTTTGACCCCACGGGGTGAGATCTTGCGCGGAGCCCCAGATCGAGGGAGATTATCAGTGGTCTTGTATGTCTTCCATTTCCTAATAATTGCTCCCACAATTGATTTCTTCAAACCAAGCTGCTTACCTATTGCAGATTCAGTCTTCCCAGCCTGGTGCAGGTCTACAATTTTGTTTCTGGTGTCCTTTGACAGCTCTTTGGTCTTGGCCATAGTGGAGTTTGGAGTGTGACTGTTTGAGGTTGTGGACAGGTGTCTTCTATACTGATAAGTTCAAACAGGTGCCATTAATACAGGTAACAAGTGGAGGACAGAGGAGCCTCTTAAAGAAGAAGTTACAGGTCTGTGAGAGCCAGAAATCTTGCTTGTTTGTAGGTGACCAAATACTTATTTTCCACCATAATTTGCAAATAAATTCATTAAAAATCCTACAATGTGATTTTCTGGATTTTTTTTCTCATTTTGTCTTTCATAGTTGAAGTGTACCGGTGATGAAAATTACAGGCCTCTCTCATCTTTTTAAGTGTGAGAACTTGCACAATCGGTGGCTGACTAAATACTTTTTTGCCCAACTGTATATACATCATTTGGATGGCGTATTTGTAATCTTCCCGTCTCTTTCTCTCCCGTCAGCCACTCTCTTTCTGCTTCTCTTACCCTCTCTATCCTCTAATTTCTGTCTTCGCACACCAAATGGATTAGAGTTGGACACAGTACTGGCGCATGAAGGGATCTTAGCATCATTGAGCAAAGACGCAGACAAATGGATGAAGCCACTGGTCAGCTAGATACAATGCTACACTGAACAAAAATATAACCGCAACATGCAACAACTTCAAAGATTTTACTGTTACTGTTCATATAAGGAAATCAGTCAATTTAAATAAATAAATTAGGCCCTAATCTATGGATTTCACACGACTGAGAATACAGGTATGCATCTGTTGGCCACAAAAACCTTTTAAAAAAATGTAGGGGCCAGTCAGTTTCTGGTGTGATCACCATTAGCCTCATGCAGCGTGACATCTCCATTGCGTAGTTGACCAGGCTGTTGATTGTGGCCTGTGGAATGTTGTCCCATTCCTCTTCAATGGCTGTGAGTGGTTGCTGGAAGTTGGTGGGAACTGAAACGCGCTGTCGTACACGCCAATCCAGAGCATCCCAAACCTGCTCAACGGCATATCTGGTGAGTATGCAGGCCATGGAAGAACTGCGACAGTTTCAGATTCCAGGAATTGTGTACAGATCCTGGAGACAGTGGGCTGCGCATTATCATGCTGAAACATAAGGTGATGGCAGTGAATGTATGGCATGTCAATGGGCCTCAGGATCTCTGTGCATTCAAATTGCCATAGCTTATGCCTGCCCATAACATAACCCCATCACACTGTTCACAACATTGACCTCAGCAAACTACTCGCCCAGACAACACCATGTCTGCCATCTGCCCGGTACAGCTGAAACCAGGATTCATCAGTGAAGAGCACACTTCTCCAGCATGCCAGTGGCCAGTGAAGGTGAGCATTTTCCCACTGAAGATGGTTACAATGCTGAACTGCAGTTAGGTCAAGACCCTGGTGAGGACAACGGTCAAGCAGATGAGCTTCCCTGAGACGGTTTGACAGTTTGTGCAGAAATTATTTGGTTGGGCAAACCCACAGTTGCATCAACTGTCTGGGTGGCTGGTCTCAGACGATTTGGCAGGTGAAGAAGCCGGATGTGGAGGTCCTGGGCTGGCGTGGTTACACTTGGTCTAGGATTGTGAGGCCGGTTGGACGTACTGCCAAATTCTCTAAAACGACGTTGGAGGCAGTTTATAGTAGAAACATGAACATTAAATTATCTGGCAACAGCTCGTGGACATTCCTGCAGTTAGCATGCCAATTGCACACTCCTATAACATGTGACAAATCTATGGCATTGTGTTGTGTAACAAAACTGCACATTTTAGAGTGGCCTTTTATTGTCCCCAGCACAAGGTGCACCTGTGTGCTGATCATGCTGTTTACTAAGCTTCTTGATATGCCACACCTGTCAGGTGGATGGATTATCTTGGCAAAGGAGAAATGCTCACTAATGGATGTAAACTAACTTGTGCACAACATTTGAGCGAAATAAGCTGTTGTGCATATGGGACATGTCTGGGATCTATAATTTCAGCTCATGAAACATGGCACCAACTCTTTAAATGTTGTGTTTATATTTTTGTTCAGTGTATTTCACGGTAAACAAATTGACAGACTTTCAGCATGCTTATAGGGAAGGGCACTAAACATGTACGGCACTTACACAAATGACTGATGATTCGCTAAAAGAAATGGATAATAAGAAAATTGTGGGAGCTGTCTTGTTACACGTCAGTGTAGCTTTTGATATTATCGATCAAAATGTGCTGCTGGAAAAAAGTACTTCATGTGTTATGGTTAAATATTCCCTGCTATATCGTGGATGGAGAGTTACCTGTCCAACAGAACACAGAAGGGGTTCTTTAATGGAATCCTCTCCAACATAATCCAGGTAGAGTCATGCATTACCCAGGCCAGCTGTCTAGGCCCCTTACTTTTTTAAATGTTTACTTATGACCTGCCACTGGCACTGAGTAAAGCCTGTGTGTCTGTATGCTGATGACTTAACACTATACACGTCAACCACAATAAGTAAAATCGCTGCAACACACTGTATTGTTGGATGCCCCGAAAACAACAGATGTAGACTTTCCAATGAAATAGTAACAATAAAAAAAAAAAGCCTATATACAAGGAGTACCAGTACCAGTACCGAGTCAATGTGCAGTGGTACGCGGTAGTTGAGGTAATTGAAGTAACACAGTATGTACATGTTGGTAGGGGTAAAAGTGTCTAGGCATATTTGCCACTTTCAATGCAAAATACCGAAACAAAATATTACATTGCGCACGACTCAGCCTGTACTCCACACAATATTCAAGTTTGAGCTCAGCAGACCTGAAATTTGCTCACTGTTGATATTTTTTTGAGGGAACATTGGCCACAAGGCTACTGTCTAAAACTGTAAGGGTATAGCCTCAGTGTTCACTGTAAATGCGCACCGGAAGTTACACAACATTTTCACACAAAAGACCTAAAATTTCCTGCATTTTTTGCAGTGTTACTTTAGTAAATGTGCTACAAACAGGATGCATCTTTTGGAATATGTTTATTCTGCACAGGCTCCCTTCTTTTCAGTCTGTCAATTAGGTTAGTCTTGTAGAATAACTACAATTTTGTTGATCCATCCTCAGTTCTCCTATCGCAGCCATTAAACGCTGTAAATATTTTAAAGTCGTCATTGGCCTCACTGAGAAATCCCTGAGCGTTTTCCTTCCTCTCCAGCAAATGAGTTAGAAAGGACGCTTGTATCTTTGTAGTGACTGGGTGTACTGATACACCATCCAAAGAGTCATTAATAACTTCATCATGCTCAAAGGGATATTCAAGGTCTTCTTTGTTTACATGTTTCAATCTCTATCAAAAGGTGCCCTTCTTTGCGAGGCATTGGAAAACCTCCCTGGTCTTTGTGGTTGAATCTGTGTTTGAAATTCACTGCTCAACTGAGGGACCTTACAGATAATTGTGTGTGTGTGGGGTACAGAGTTGAGGTAGTGATTAAAAAATTATGTTAAACACTATTATTGCACACTGAGTGAGTCCTTGCAACTTATTAAGCACATTTTTACTCTTGAATTTATTTAGGCTTGCCATAAATGGGGTTGAATACTTATTGACATTTCGGCTTGTCATTTTTTCTTAATTTCTGAAGGCACTGTAACTAATGCGAGAAAAAAAAGAAAAAAGAAAACTACACCTCATAAGGAAAACAGCGCGGACTGTGAAGACACGCTAACACACGCACTCTACACACACTTACATTGTAATATTGTTATATTACTGTATTATGGATTTGTATTGTAGATACAGATATGTTGTGGTAGAGTAGTGTGTAATAATGTGTTGTATTGTAGATATGTTGTGGTAGAGTATTATGTAATAATGTGTTGTATTGTAGATATGTTGTGGTAGAGTAGTGTGTAATAATGTGTTGTATTGTAGAGATGCTGTGGTTGAGTAGTGTGTAATAATGTGTTGTATTGTAGATATGCTGTGGTAGAGTAATGTGTAATAATGTGTTGTATTGTAGATATGTTGTGGTAGAGTAGTGTGTAATAATGTGTTGTATTGTAGATATGTTGTGGTAGAGTAATGTGTAATAATGTGTTGTATTGTAGATATGTTGTGGTAGAGTAGTGTGTAATAATGTGTTGTATTGTAGATATGTTGTGGTAGAGTAGTGTGTAATAATGTGTTGTGTGATCTACTGTTTCATTTTGTATGCAATTGCATTAATCTTGTTTGGACCCCAGGAAGAGTAGCCTTGGCAACAGCTAATGGGGATCTGTAATAAAATACAAAAATACTTAAAGGGAAGGCCAAAGTGCTGAGTGCTGACGACCTGGCGGTCATGATTAAAATAGCAAGACTGACCAGAGTGCTATTCCTCACATCACTAAGTCAGGGGCACTGACTTTGTAGGGTCCTTTTTGTGGTAAGAGACGGTAAAGAACAGTAGCTGTGCCGTTCAGCAGTATGTATGCTGCTGTAGAGCAGAGCTCCACTACACATCCCAGGGAACCATGTTAATAATTACAGGTAGTATTAATATTTAACAGCTCAACTCTTCTTCGAATGCTTAAGCACATCATATAAATAAAACTCAGAGCAAAAGCAGAGCTGGGGAGAACCTAGTGTTGGTAGGAGGACTGAAGATGTTTCTCTATAATTTACCTCTTGCATGAACAGTGAGATGTGCAGTACCCTTTCAACTGCACATAATCATTAGTCAAGGAACTTAAGCAGTGTCCCTCTATCATGGATATCTTGTCACAGAATACACACACCATAATAGCTCCTTGGTTCTGTATTTTTGGACAGCAGTCATGGACAGGAAGCTGCACTCATCCTGGTATCCGATGAAGGAAAAAACTGAGGACAAGGTGCATAGCTTGCATGTTCTTTTGTGGATATTGCTGACACCATGCAAATATCATCTTGGTCAGCATTTTTATATATTTATATTGGGAGTGGCCTTCCAAACTTGAATAATTGGTCAGATGTTGAATGTGTGAGAAGCAGTTTTGGACCAGAGGAGTGTTGTATTCCCGGTGGTGAGGAGGAATCTTACCAGAAGTACTGCTGACGTCCCGTTGGGTCGGAAGAGTTCAATCGACATGTCTGGAAACATCCTGCCGATCCTAGATATCACGTCGTCCACATACCTGGAGGATGACAGAGTACATTTTTACCCTTAGAAAAAAATAGCAAATGTTTCAAACTACAAAACAGTGCCTTTGGAAAGTATTCAGACACCCTTGACTTTTTCTACATTTTGTTAGGTTACAGCCTTGTTCTAAAATTGATTAAATAAAACAATATATTCAACAATCTACACACGATACCCCATAATGACAAACTGAAAACAGGTTTTTATACATTTTTGCAAATGTATAAAAAAATAAACAGAAATAGCTTATTTATATGAGACTCGAAATTGAGCTCAGGTGCATCCTGTTTCCATTGATCATCCTTGAGATGTTTCTATAACTTGGAGTCCCCCTTTGGTAAATTCAATTGAATGGACATAACTTCGAAAGGCACACACCTGTCTACATAAGGTCCCACAGTTGACAGTGCATGTCAGAGCAAACCAAGCCATGAGGTCGAAGAAATTGTCCGTAGAGCTCCGAGACAGGATTCTGTCACAGTGGCTTCTTTCATTCTTAAATGGAAGAAGTTTGGAACCACCAAGACTCTTCCTAGTGCTGGCCGTCCGACCAAACTGAGCAATCCAGGGAGAAGGGACTCGGTCAGGGAGATGACCAAGAACCCGATGGTCACTCTGACAGAGCTCCTCTTAGGAGATGGGAGAACATTCCAGAAGGACAACCTTCTCTGCAGCCCTCCACCAAATAGGCCTTTATGGTAGAGTGGCCAGACCGAAGCAAGTCCTCAGTAATGGCACATGACAGCCCGCTTGGAGTTTGCCAAAAGGCACCTAAAGACGATGTAATCACTGCTAAAGGTGCTTCAACAGAGTACTGAGTAAAGGGTCTGAATACTTATGTAAATGTGATGTCTGTTATTTTGTTTCATATAAACTATCACAAAAAAAAAGTTATTGTTTTGTCGTCATGGGGTATTGTGTGTAGATGAACCTCAGGGTATGTGGGATGCTAGCATCCCAACTGGCCAACTACAAGTGAGATTGCAGAGCGCCAAATTCAAATACAGAAATACTCATTATAAAAATTCAGAATTTTTAATTATTTTACCTTAATTTAACTAGGCAAGGCAGTTAAGAACAAATTCTTATTTTCAATGACGGCCTAGGAACAGTGGGCAGGGGCAGAATGACAGATTTGTACCTTGTCAGCTCGGGGGTTGGAACTTGCAACCTTCCGGTTACTAGTCCAACGCTCTAACCACTAGGCTACCCTGCCGCCCCGGCAGGCCGCCCTGGTTTAAAGATGAACTTCTTGTGAATCCAACCACGGTGTCAGATTTTTTTAAATGCTTTACGGCGAAAGCATGCCTTACGATTATTTGAGAACATAGCCCAGCAGACAAATCATTACAAACAGTAACCAGCCAAGTAGAAGAGTTACACAAGTCAGAAATAGAGATACAATGAATCCCTTACCTTTGATGATCTTCATATGGTTGCACTCAGAATACATTAATTTACTCAATAAATGTTCCTTTTGTTCGATAAAGTGTTTTTATATCCAAAAGCCTCAGTTTTGTTTGTGCGTTTTCTTCAGTAATCCACAGGTATTCAGAACCCTTCACTTTTTAAACATTGTTAGGTTACAGCCTTATTCTAAAATGTATGAAATTGTTTTATTCCTTGTTAATATAATGCGATTTACCCGCTTTTCTTTTGGGGTGGAGATAGAATAGATTGTGTGATGGGGGTGTGTCTACAGATATGCCTTGTTCTGACCTTGAGTTAATTCCCTAACAACTCCACTACCTTTACCCGAGATGAAACCCTGAATGAAGTAGAGCAAACCTGCTGGTTTCAAGTAAAAGTGGACAAAGTATATACTCTCTTTTTTCCGATAGAAATAACAGCATTCTCCATGCACTATAACTTACAACTTGATACGAGCTAGGTAAATGAGTAATCAGTTTGGATAAGGGAATTGTAAATATAAATGACCGTTGTTTTTGATCAATTCTACCTTATAATAGCTGGAGACAAATGTGAAACCAGTCATATGGCAGCAAACTGAAGCATATTAACATGACTTTTCCACAGTAAAGTTTATGAAATGCTGTGCCATTATGCAGAATTTAAATTGTAGAGCCTTTTAACTTGCAGGGAGGGGCAGTCTCGAATGTCTTATTTATCGGCCAACCCACCTCTTTTCTATCATGTTAAATATTAGCAACTATCAGTATTGACCCTCAGTAGGACTAATAACCACATACATTCAACTGTCAATTTACTGTTAGTTCCCTTCAGCTGGTTGTTGCTGAGGATCATTAGTAACTGAAAGATTAGTGGAATCTGTGTGGGTAGCTGGACAGGTAGGATGACTGACAGTGAAGGTGAACAGGTGGTCACGTGTCAGGTGACAGAGGAATGGATGAGACTGAGGCAGGAATTCCTTTAACCCTAAAGTGGTATATTTACTGAGTAGTCTGTGCTGCATCACAAAGGAAACAAATAACATGTATCCAATCAAATTCATAATCAAAGATCAAATCAGATCATTCATTATTAACATAAGTTAGGGAGTTCAACAGTTCAGTTCATTAAGTCAATAGTAATCATCCGCGAGTCATTTAGGCTCGTAACTATTTATCATAAATCATGAAAGAATACAAACAGTGAATGGTTATACAATCTATAATCCCCATTATCAAAGTCAATCAGTTAGCAAACAATGACGTTTCTCATTTCACTGGCTTCATGTGTACATATAATTAATTAATTTCATATGAACCATATTGATTGCATAATTGGCCTATGAGGATCCGTAGGGCCGTGATCATTGACAATTCACATTACACAATATGTTTGAAGCTGCGCTCCAAGCCGCGCTCCGCTGTAATAACTATTAACAGTAACTGAATGGCCCACTCTCCCGATCGTCACAGATAATTCAGATGAAAGGTAACATAGTCGGTGGACTTACGTGGATTCAGGGACGCACAGAACTTCTGGTTCAGATGGAGTTAAGGAAAGAAGCGAGATCAGAAGATGGCAATTTCCTCCTTTTATGGAGTTGAGATCTGTCGGACATTTCCACCTGACCTAATTAAAGCGCCCCTGGCCCAGCTGAGTAAATGGCAATGAATTAAAGGAGTATTCCACCAACTCCATGGGCCTTTTCTACAGCCACCCCGGAAATTTGTTAAATTCCACACTCCTCAAAAAAGGCTCATTGCTCCCCGTCCTCTGTCATCTCAGGGAGAGGAATTAGTCGGGCAAATGGCCGGATATATGTCCGGTTCTTCACCTGGATCTCCACTGATCTAACACGACCATCGGTCCCAGGCATGGTCTTAAATATACGGCCCACCGGCCAGGAGGCTCGAGGCAGCTGAGGGTCCACCATCATTACTACTTGGCCAGTTTCCAGGCTGGCCATTTCTCTCCTTGCTGTAGACTTGGTACAGTGCCTTGCGAAAGTATTTGGCCCCCTTGACCTTTTGCCACATTTCAGGCTTCAAACATAAAGATATAAAACTGTATTTTTTTGTGAAGAAACAACAACAAGTGGGACACAATCATGAAGTGGAACGACATTTATTGGATATTTCAAACTTTTTTAACAAATCAAAAACTGAAAAATTGGGCGTGCAAAATTATTCAGCCCCTTTACTTTCAGTGCAGCAAACTCTCCAGAAGTTCAGTGAGGATCTCTGAATGATCCAATGTTGACCTAAATGACTAATGATGATAAATACAATCCACCTGTGTGTAATCAAGTCTCCGTATAAATGCACCTGCACTGTGATAGTCTCAGAGGTCCGTTAAAAGCGCAGAGAGCATCATGAAGAACAAGGAACACACCAGGCAGGTCCGAGATACTGTTGTGAAGAAGTTTGAAGCTGTATTTGGATACAAAAATATTTCCCAAGCTTTAAACATCCCAAGGAGCACTGTGCAAGCGATAATATTGAAATGGAAGGAGTATCAGACCACTGCAAATCTACCAAGACCTGGCCGTCCCTCTAAACTTTCAGCTCATACAAGGAGAAGACTGATCAGAGATGCAGCCAAGAGGCCCATGATCACTCTGGATGAACAGCAGAGATCTACAGCTGAGGTGGGAGACTCTGTCCATAGGACAACAATCAGTCGTATATTGCACAAATCTGGCCTTTATGGAAGAGTGGCAAGAAGAAAGACATTTCTTAAAGATATCCATAAAAAGTGTTGTTTAAAGTTTGCCACAAGCCACCTGGGAGACACACCAAACATGTGGAAGAAGGTGCTCTGGTCAGATGAAACCAAAATTTAACTTTTTGGCAACAATGCAAAATGTTATGTTTGGCATAAAAGCAACACAGCTGAACACACCATCCCCACTGTCAAACATGGTGGTGGCAGCATCATGGTTTGGGCCTGCTTTTCTTCAGCAGGGACAGGGAAGATGGTTAAAATTGATGGGAAGATGGATGGAGCCAAATACAGGACCATTCTGGAAGAAAACCTGATGGAGTCTGCAAAAGACCTGAGACTGGGACGGAGATTTGTCTTCCAACAAGACAATGATCCAAAACATAAAGCAAAATCTACAATGGAATGGTTCAAAAATAAACATATCCAGGTGTTAGAATGGCCAAGTCAAAGTCCAGACCTGAATCCAATCGAGAATCTGTGGAAAGAACTGAAAACTGCTGTTCACAAATGCTCTCCATCCAACCTCACTGAGCTCGAGCTGTTTTGCAAGGAGGAATGGGAAAAAATGTCAGACTCTCAATGTGCAAAACTGATAGAGACATACCCCAAGCGACTTACAGCTGTAATCGCAGCAAAAGGTGGCGCTACAAAGTATTAACTTAAGGGGGCTGAATAATTTTGCACGCCCAATTTTTCAGTTTTTGATTTATTAAAAAAAGTTTGAAATATCCAATAAATGTCGTTCCACTTCATGATTGTGTCCCACTTGTTGTTGATTCTTCACAAAAAAATACAGTTTTATATCTTTATGTTCAAAGCCTGAAATGTGGCAAAAGGTTGCAAAGTTCAAGGGGGCCGAATACTTTCGCAAGGCACTGTAGGTAATCCCGAATGAATCGGGCCCAAAAATGGTCAGCTAAGATTTGGATGTGTCGCCACCGGCGTCTGCCTACGAGGTTGGTATCAGCATACATGGCTTGAGGAAGTGACGCATCTCGGCGTCCCATCAAGAGCATATTCGGTGTAACCGGAACGGGGTCAGCGATGTCTGCAGAGAGATATCCCAAGGGTTTGGAGTTCAGAATCCCTTCCACCTCTATCAGGACGGTCCGCAAGACAGTTTCAGTGACAGTTTGATCCCCCAGGACGACTCGTAAGGCCGTCTTTACAGATTTGATCTCTCGCTCCCATGTTCCTCCAAAATGAGGAGCGCCCGGAGGGTTACATTTGAATGAGATTTGTTGGTCCATCAGCTGGTCCTGGAGGCTGGGTTCCATGGCTTGGAATGCTTCCTCCAACCTGGCTTCTCCTGCCTTGAAGTTCGTACCTCTGTCAGCCAGGATCTCGTGGGGTTTCCCCCGTCGGAAGATAAACCGCCGTAGGGCCATGAGGAAGGCTTCAGTATCCAAACTCTCCAGTAGGTCCAGGTGGACACATCTGGTTGTCAAACACTTGAATAGAATGCCCCAGCGCTTTTCCACATGACGACCTAACTTGATCATCAAGGGGCCAAAGCAATCTACTCCTGTTGACCAGAAGGGTGGTTTAAGGAGGCGCAAGCGAGCAGGGGGTAAATCTGCCATTTTGGGCACCGTAGCTCCGGTCCGCCATCTCTGACATTCTACGCAGGCGTATTGGTGTTGATAATATACACTACCGTTCAAAAGTTTGGGTCACTAAGAAATGTCCTTGTTTGTGAAAGAAAAACTATTTTTTTTGCCCATTAAAATAACATTGAATTGATCAGAAATACTGTGTAGACATTGTTAATGTTGTAAATGATTATTGTAGCTGGAAAGGGTATCATTTTTGTTATGGAATATCCACATAGGCGTACATAGAGAGGCCAATAATCAGCAAACATCACTCCTGTGTTCCAATGGCACGTTGTGTTAGCTAATCCAAGTTTATCATTTTAAAAGGCTAATTGATCATTAGAAAACCATTTTGCAATTATGTTAGCTCAGCTGAAAACTGCTTTGCTGATTAAAGAAGCAATAAAACTGGCCTTCCTTAGACTAGTTGAGTATCGGCATTTGTGGGTTTGATTACAGGCTCAAATGACCAGAAACAAAGACCTTTCTTCTGAAACTCGTCAGTCTATTCTTGTTCTGAGAAATGAAGACAATTCCATGCGAGAAACTGTCAAGAAACTGAAGACCTCGTACAACGCTGTGTACTACACCCTTCACAGAACAGCACAAACTGGCCCTAACCAGAATAGAAAAGTGGGAGGCCCCGGTGCACAACTGAGCAAGAAGTCAAGTACATTAGAGTATCTAGTTTGAGAAACAGATGCCTCACAAGTCCACAACTGGCAACTTCATTAAATAGTACCCGCAAAACACCCGTCTCAACGTCAACAGTGAAGATGCGACTCTGGGATGCTGGCTTTCTAGGCCCATCTTAATCCCATTTTAATCTTTCCCATCTTAATCATTTCTTTTTATTGGCCAGTCTGAGATATGGCTTTTTCTTTGCCACTCTGCCTAGGCGGCCAGCATCCGGGAGTCGTCTCTTCATTGTTGACATTGAGACTGCTGTTTTGTGGGTATTATTTCATGAAGCTGCCAGGTGAGGACATGTGAGGCGTCTGTTTCTCAAACTAACACAACATGCCATTGGAACACAGGAGTGATGTTTGCTGATTATTGGCCTCTCTATGTACGCCTATGTAAATATTTCATTAAAAATCTGCCGTTTCCAGCTACAATAGTCATTTACAACATCAACAATGTCTACAATGTATTTCTGATCAATTTGATGTTATTTTAAATGGACCAACATTTTTTATTTTCTTTCAAAAACAGTGACCCCAAACTTTTGAACAGTAGTATATATATTTTTTTAAAAGACATGTGGGCTAATTAAATTGTTATTTAGCGGAGCGCAGACCAAGCTGCAACAGTTTGATGGCACAATACTTGGCTGTGTTGTCACACAGTTCGATGGCTAGTGCAGGTAATAGACAAGGGTATAGCCTACTATTGTACACTATTCAACCTATTATAATTCTATGTACACTAATCTTCCAACATTACCGCGGGTTGAAGAACTGAATGTTTTAAAAGGCTCTCCTAACTTGTTAAAATAAAATAAAAAATTCACAAATATTTTCCTAACCCTAAATAATCTACAAGATCAGAGTATTTTAAAATGTACCAATTGGTGCTGAACAAAGGCAGTAGAGTTGCTTAAAAAAGATGCAGAACAATGTCAATTGGCAGCATTGTAGGGTGCAGTCTGCCAGACAGTTACAAGACAAGACTTGTTCTTACATCTAACTGCTTAATAATTCATCTACGGAGTGAAACTCATTTAACCAGAACACAACACATTTTCACTGACTTAAATCAGTATTGTAAATTAACATCTCCCTAGGCGTTGGATACTTGCCATTCTGGGCTAGGAGTTCCAAGTTCCACTTATAACTAAACCAAGTTATTTGAGCCTGACACCCCAAAAATTCCCCTGGTACATGTATGGTTCAACATTGAAAACTTCCGTACACCTTTTTAAAAAAAGAGGCCTGTTTTTCTTGCAAGTTTCTTCCAGTCTCCATGTAAAGTTGACTTCCCTAAAACGAAACCATGCACCATGGGGATACTCAATTAGCATAGCCCTAATTACTTGATATTGAGCTGCTCCCTAAATACAAAACGAGGATGGGTTTGAGAGAGTCAAATATTTACCTCTGTGTGTTGAAGTGGCTGCCATATCATCCTTTGTCCTAATGAGGGCTTGGAATTGCCAAGGACTATATTATCACAATACTTAGGTGCCAATACAATATGTATTTCAATTCTGCTGAAGAGAAACAAGAGAGAGCCAGGAGAAAACAAGTTTGAGATAAGTGCTCAAAAATGTTGGCACAACAAAAGATGGAGAACAAGCTATAGGATAAGAAATGCCAGTTTTGGCACAGGTACAACCGACTAACACTAGCTAATGTTTACTACCTAGCAAAAAAATAATATATATACACTACCAATCAAAAGTTTGGACACACCTACTTATTCAAGGGTTTTTCTTAATTTTTACTATTTTCTACATTGTAGAATAATAGTGGAGACATCAAAACTATGAAATAACGCTTCCGTCCCTCTCCTCGTCCCAACCTGGGCTTGAACCAGGGACCTTCTGCACACATCAACAACTGACACCCACGAAGCATCGGTACCCATAACTCCACAAAGGCCGCGGCCCTTGCAGAGCAAGGGGAACCAATACTTCAAGGTCTCAGAGCGAGTCACATCACCGATCGAAACGCTATTAGCGCGCACCACCGCTAACTAGCTAGCCATTTCACATCGGTTACAACAGCTTTGCACAATCTTCAGAAACGTTGATCTCTGCCATGCCTGGTGTGCTCACAGCAAATGTGGCCCTGATGAGAGACAATAGTCTATAGATGGTTTGGAGGGTTAAAGATGAAAACACAATGGCGCAAAAACGTTCAGCTCGCTGTAGACTGACTAAATGTACTTTCATTTTCTTGTGGGGAGAGCACCCTTGTGCTCTGATTGGCTTCCCAATTTAAGCCTTCATCGACAGCCGAATATTGTTGAATTGGGAAAGTCAACCACCCCTTGCCACCAAGTCCTCCATGGTGCGGGCAGCAGGTGATTCTGGGACATCATCATGTAACCCTAACCTAATTCAAATGCTCCAAACAGGGAATTTAGGCCTAACTCTATGCAAATAGGACTTGACTAAAAGAAAACACATGAAGATTAGACTGTCTGTGTAGCAGCTAGTCTTTTTGAAGATACAGTATGAATGTAAGAACAAGTCTTGTCTTGTAACTGTCTGGCCACCGCCTGGCACCCTACAATGCTGCCAATTGACATTCTGCATCTTTATGAAGCAACTCTACTGCCTTTGTTCAACACAATGCACATAGGGCCTGATTCCGACTTAGGATATTACACCTTTATTACACATGCCTTTCCTACTCACTTCTCAGTAAGTTGGTATTCAGACTTACCTTGTGCAGGTGCTTAACGGGCTTTGCAGGCATGGCTCCCTTGTGCGCGCTAAATAAATGTAATTCAACTGCTGAAAACACTCCCACTTACTGGCCAACAGATTTTCTCGTGAAGTTTTCATTCCATAGGCTTTTCAGTACATTTCTCGTAAGTCATCCCTTTAAATACTGTGTCTCTTTTTTAGTTGGAATTTTGTCCACAGACTCAGTAGAATATATGGAGAGAATGGTTTCAGAATATTAGGGATCAATGAAAGAAAATGGGAAGAACCATGCGATGGCCCAAACTTCATCGAGAAGACAAACCAAATGGAAATGATCACTCCAGTTACAATGTGATGTCACATTTAAGATCAATGTGAAAAAAAGCTTGTGTTTCAGAAATGTTCCTAATCTTGTTCTGTTACCGTGTTAATATGTGAGTGGACTTGTGTGTTTGCGTGATACTTGTGACAAGGCCAGACCTAAGAGAGCAGTGCAGTGGGGAAGGTGATGGGGTTGGCTCCCAATAGACCTGCTTAGCCTCTATGCTGATAGGAATAGACAAGTCCAAGGTGACAACTGCAATCTGAATTGATGTTCCAAGGACAAAGGTCTGTGTCCCAGGAGAGACAAAATTATCATCGTTGGCCAACAGACGACAACCCCACGACGAGTCCCACCAAAATGACATTGCACAGCTCACAGTACGCAGATGACCTTCCAGAAGCAGATGCAATATCACCATATTACTACACATTACAAACCATTAGGAACACCTTCCTACTATTGAGTTGCACCCCTTTTTGCCCTCAGAACAGCCTCAATTGGTTGGGGTGTGGACTCCACAAGATGTCAAAAGCGTTCCACAGGGATGCTGGCCCATGTTGCTGCCAATACTTCCCACTGGTGTGTTAAGTTGGCTGCATGTCCTTTGGGTGGTGAACCATTCTTGATACACAGGGAAACTGTTGAGCATGAAAAACCCAGCAGAATTACAGTTCTTGACACATTTCAAACCAGAGGGCCTGTCACCTACTACCATACCCCGTTCCAAGACACATTTTTTGTCTTGCCCATTCACTCTCAATGGCACACATACACAATCCATGTCTCAAGGCTTAAACATCCTTCTTTAACCTGTGTCCTCACCTTCATCTAAACTGATTGAAGTGGTTTTAACAGGTGACATCAATAAGGTATCATAATTTTCACCCCTGGATTCACCTGGTCAGTCTATGTCACGGAAAGAGCAGGTGATCCTAATATTTTGTACACTCAGCGTGTAGTGGTACCCTTCCAGAGAAAAAATAGATCTGTATCAGTCAGTCAGGGGGGGGGGGGGGGGCTAGCTAGCGGTCTAAGGGATGTTGGCTTATGCATGAGAGGAGTCAGTCAATATGTGCCAGTTTAGCTGATTACATTCAGCATGACTCCATTTAGAGGATTAACACATATGCATGACAGTGATCTGCCTCATTGATACAGTGATCTGACCGTTTGGTATTTTATTAGGATCCCCATTAGCTGTTGCGAAAGAAGCAGCTTCTCTTCTTGGCATCCACACAAAAAATTACATAATACAGAACATTAATAGACAATAACAGAACTAAATAAATTTTACAATGGCGCACATAGCTACATATCTAGACCCACTTCAGTTTGCATAGCACACCAACAGGTCCACAGACGATGCAATCACCACCACACTGCTCTATCCCATCTAGACAAGAGGAATGCCTATGTAAGAATGCTGTTCATTGACTACAGCTCAGCATTCGCCAACATAGTACCTTTCAAGCTCATCATTAAGCGGGCTGCCCCCAGGTGGGGAAGGTAGGAAACAACATCTCCACTTCGCTGATCCAATACACTGGGGCCCCACAAGGGTGCGTGCTCAGCCCTCTACTGTACACCCAAGACTGCGTGGCCATGCACACCTCCAACTCAATCATCAAGTTCGAAATGACACAACAGTAGTGGGCCTGATTACCAACAATGACGAGACAGCCTACAGGGAGGAAGTGAGGGCACTCGGAGTGTGGTGTCAGGAAAACAACCTCTCACTTTACGACAAAAAACAAAGGAGATGATCATGGACTTCAGGAAACAGCAGAGGGAGCACCCCCTTATCCACATCGACGGGACAGTAGTGGAGAAGGTGGAAAGTTTTAAAGTTCCTCGGCGTACACACCATGGACAAACTAAAGGACCAAATCACTAGCCATTTTAACAAATGGATTTAATAAAAAGGTATCACTAGTCACTTTAAATAATGCCTATTTAATAATGTTTACATATCCTACATTACTCATCTCATATGTATATACTGTATTTCATACCATCTATTGCATCTTGCCTATGCCGCACGGCCAACACTCATCCATATATTTATGTACATATTCTTATTCCATCTGTGTGTATAAGGTACAGTTGAAGTCGGATGTTTACATACACCTTAGCCAAATACATTTAAACTCCGTATTTATTTATTTTTTACAATATTTGACATTAATCCTAGTAAAAATTCCCTGTCTTAGGTCAGTTAGGATCACCACTTTATTTTAAGAACGTGAAATGTCAGAATAATAAGAGAGAGACTGATTTATTTCAGCTTTTTTTTTTTTTTTCATCACATTCCCAGTGGGTCAGAAGTTTACATACACTCAATTAGTTTTTGGTAGCATTGCCTTTAAATTGTTTAACTTGGGTCAAACGTTTCAGGTGGGTGAAACGTTTCGTTTTTTAATTTGTGGAGTGGTTGAAAAACTAGTTTTAATGACTCCAACCTAAGTGTATGTAAACTTCCGACTTCAACTGTAGTTGTTGTGAATTTGTTAGATATTACCGCACTGTCGGAACTAGAAGCACAAGCATTTCGCTACACTCACATTAACATCTGCTAACCATGCGTACGTGACAAACACAATTTGATTTGATCAATACATAAACACAAAATATCTAGGTCAAATAGGGGAGAGGCGTTGTGCCGTGAGGTGTTGCTTTATCTGTTTTTTAAAACCAGGTTTGCTGTTCAGGTATGACTATTTCGGCAAATTCAGCCAAATAGAATTTTGCCTCTTCGCTTCTCTCATATGCATCTGGAAACCCCCTTTCATACCAAAGCCACATCCCAGACAACGTCCTACCATGAGGCATGCTAGTTAGCAGTCAGATGTATTCTATTATTTGTTAATCTCTTCAGCATTCAGTCTTGACTCCTGCATGCCAAACTCTTCTTGTGACTTGTTGGACTAATAGGCTATTAGATTGTATAACCTGGTTTCTCCATACGTTGACCATGATTGTTTTCAAGGATTGGCTCACATGACATAGCAGATTCGATTTGAACCTTCACCCTGGCCAGTCTCTAATGGCCTGCCATTGATCTAATGTCCAACAGAAATGTGTCTGTTAAGGACTTGACTCCTTGGTAGCTAGTGTCTGCATAAACCCATTATTATATCACATCATTTTCACTACCATCAACATTTCTTTGGAATACTGTAATTACACAGTGCACTTTCTGGGGCATTTCTGTAGCTACATAGAGAAGAAAAATGCCGGAGGGTGGATGCAAAAAAAACTTAAAGGTTGTGCTGCATAATTCATGCGCTGGCTGCTCCTTTTAGAAACGGCAAATTCATCAGAACAATGACGTTTGACAGAGGAGCCGCTGGTTGGCTTCACCTTGACCCACTCTTCATCCACTCTCTTCCTGTGCTGTACGGAGCCATTAGACTTCCCCAAAGCTCAGTCACCCCAGCACAACGCAGGAATCGGACAGTGAGAAGCTGCTCAGGGAAGATGTACAGTGACAGCCGTGCCTTCACTGTTGCCCACTATTGATATTTCCTTTTACATCCAGAGTGCAGACACTTTACTGAGCAAAGACAGCCCTACCTCCCAAGCCAAAAACTGCTAAAGTGCCAGATGGGAAATATGGGGGGAAAATGTCACCCAAACCCAGTGAATCTGACATTTTGTGAGGATCTTTCTTTTGTTGACAAGGGGTGTGAGGGTGAACAGAAGAGAGCACCAGGTGCCATTTTCACACATTCTGCAAACCTGATCCACCAGAAAGCTGCATTGTAATAACATTATGAAAACCGAAGCCTATATCTATCAAAAGGCACATTGATGAAAAAAGGTGGGCGATTTCAAAGACCAGCGTACAAAGATGATTAAGGGTACAATGCCACACTGATCAAGGACTATCCATAAGAGCCCAACACACAATGGATTTCTGTTTTGTAGCAGCATTTCCAGCTGGGGACCACGCACTATGCCCGCGGGGGACCACTATTTTCGCTCTCCTTCAACCACTTTCATCTTCCACTGGGGACGTCGTCCCTCAGTCCCTCCAACCAGGCCTCCTGCATGCCCTTCCCCCACTCTCATCACTCTCCTATCAAAGCAAGAGGTCTAAGACAACAAAATAAGACAATGCACCATTTGTATTAGTCACATGATCCCTCTGGACTATGACAACTCTAAACAGAAAGACAAATAACTGGAGGGAGATCATTCATCTTGCAGTCATTCAGCCATTGCATTAGCAACTATCAGGGAAATGTTTAAGCAGGAAGAGGGGCTGTACTTACTGTGGCGGCAGAACCAGGGTACTGGGCTGGACTTTGGGTCTTCTCTTGGCAGATGCCCCCATTTGGTTAGCTGAGCGCTTCAATGACTGCTGGTTAAGAAGACTGGACGCCAAGCCAGCATGGTACTGCAACTGAATGGGGAGAAAAGAACAGAAAATAATAAAAACATGCCATGTTTTAATACAATAACTAGGCCTAACAGGAAACATGGGGCATTAGGGATTAAGACATATATGGCCAATGCTGAAATCCAAAATGCACCTTGCTTAAGCAACCCACAGAAACATTGGAACCATGTGGTAGGATATGTATCTACTGTGGTGAGAAGGACAAGACACTTCAGACGGTACTCTATTACAGGGTGGAGATCATCCTGAGCAGCTCTAAACCACATCACATCAAGCATACATAGTGAATACCCAAAAGCTGAGTTAGCCTGGGTCTGTTTTGTCACTAAACCTTGAGACACTTAAAATACAGCTCCAAGGCCAACGATATGACAGTAATGTGACAGGCGTCAGATTAAAGGCAATAAAAGGTAGAAATCTGACCTTGAGTTAAGTGACACATGACAAGTTGAAAGCGGTACTGTTATATATTATAATGTGTCCTCTGTTCTAGCCCGGAGCAGCCCACACAAAACCAGAAAATTCACAAGATAATATTGGCAGCAGAGTAGAGAAAAATAAGAAAAGAAGTGACTCATCATCAAGTTTAATTGAGACACTGTAGCCGACTGTTTTCCCAAAGCTAAAACCCAAGCCTGACAACAATCTGCTCACTTAAAAAGGAGAAATATTTGGTTTCGTAGCCCAACTATATCCTCCACTCCTGCCCACTCTGCCTCCCCCTCTCCTCCTGTTGTTGGTTTGGGAGCGACGAGTGGCAAGTAAAGCAGCTCTCACTTTGATGTAGAAGCGACAGAAGCCTATCGGCAGTGCCACTCCACGTCTGATGAAATGGCGTGAAAGAGATGGAAGCTATGCAGAACACACAGGTGTTAAAATCAGCGTCCATCCTACAGCCCAACGGCAGGTGTCAAATGTGACAGTAAAGCCTAAAGGGCCCAGCAATAAAAAATAAAAACAGGGTATGTACAGGCCTGATAAAGACATTACTAATTTGGTATAAATTTACAGGTATAATTAGCATAATGTTTAATAAGCATGTACACTGAATGTACAAAACATGCACCCCCCTTTGCCCTCAGAACAGTCTCAATTCGTAGGGGCGTTCCACAGGGATTCTGGTCCATGTTGACTTATATGCTTCACACCAGTTGGCTGGTAGTGGATCTCTACTCCGAATAGCTTGTTCCATCTCATCCTACAGATGCTCAATTGGATTGAGATCTGGTGACTGGACAGGCCACTGCAGTAAGCGGAATTAACTGTCATATTCGTGGAACCATTCCCGGACAATCCTAGCCTTGTGGCATGGGGCATTATCCTGACGGAAAAAAATCTGATATCCTGTGGAATTTAAAGGTTGCAAGGGGCCCAATGTGTGCCAAGAAAAAACAACCCACAACATCACCACCAGCCTGCAATGTTGACACACGACAGGATGGATGCATGTGCTCATGGGGTTTTCTCCATACCCTAGTCCTCCCAAAAGCATGAAATAGCAGGAACTGGGATTAATCAGATTCTCCAAGGTCCAGTGTTTTCGTTCCTGAGCCCACTGCATCCGCAGTTTTTACATTTTTGCTGAAAGAAGTGGAACTCTGTCGTCGGCTGCCATACCCCATTCGTGTCAAGGTATAATGAGTTGTGCATTATTTTATGGGTCTTTGAGCACCAATGTTGTGCTGGACTGTCAGCTGACTAATTGTAGCCCATCTGTTGCTCTGCACAATTCGTGCCAGCCTCCTTTGTCCGCTTTCATCAATGACCCATTTTCGACCACAGCCCTGCCTTTGGCTGGATGCCCTCTGGGTGGTGGAGCATTCTGGATACACACGGGTAACTGTTGAGCGTGAAAAACCCAGCAGCATCGCAGTTCTTGACACACTCAAACAGGTGAGCCTGGCACCTACTACCATACCCCATTCAAAGGCAGACTTAAAAAATTTTGTCTTCACCCTCTGAATGGCATACATACACAATCCATGTCTCAATTGTCTCAAGGCTTAAAAATCCTTCTTAAACCGGTCTTCATCTACACTGACTGAAGTGGATTTAACAGGTGACATCAATAAGGGATCATAGCATTCACCTAGATTCACCTGGTCAGACAGTGTCATGGAAAGTGTTCATAATGTTTTTTTACACTCCGTGTATAATAAATGTTTTATTAGTCAACTTACACTGATCAAAAATATAAATTCAACATGTAAAAGTGTGGTCCCATATTTCATGAACTGAGATAAAGATCCCAAAAATGTTCCATTAACACAAAAAGCTTATTTCTCTCAAATTGAGCACAAAATTTGTTAACATCCCTGTTAGTGAGCATGTCATCTTTGGGAAGATAATTCATCCACCTGACAGGTGTGGCATATCAAGAAACTGATTAAACAGCATGATCATTACACAGGTGCAACTTGTGCTGGGGACAACGCAAGGCCATTAAAATGTGCAGTTTTGTCACACAACGCCACAGATGTCAATTTTTTAGGGAGCGTGCAATTGGCATGCTGACTGCAGGAATATCCACCAGAGCTGTTGCCAGGGAATTGAATGCTCATTTCTCTACCATAAGCTGCCTCGTTTTAGAGAATTTGGTAGTACGTCCAACCCGGCCTCACAACTCCAGACCACGTGACCTCGCCAGCCAAGGACCTCAACATCCGGCGTCTTCGGAGACCAGCCACCCGGACAGGCTGATGAAACTGTGGGTTTGCACAACTGAAGAATTTCAAACAAACTGTCAGAAACCGTCTCAGGGATGCTCATCTGCATGCTCATCGTCCTCACCAGGGTCTTGACATGACTGCCGTTGAGCATCGTAACCGACTTCATTGGGCAAATTCTCCCCTTCGATGGCCTCTGGCACGCTGGAGAACTATGCTCTTCACGGATGAATCCCGGTTTCAACTATACCCGGGCAGAAATCAGGCAATGTGTATGGCGTCGTGTGGCTGAGCTGTTTGCTGATGTCAATGTTGTGAACAGAGTGCCCCATGGTGAAAATCACATCGAAAACAATTGCATTTTATCAATGGCAATTTAAAGAGATACTGTGAGGAGATCCTGAGGCACATTGTCTTGCCATTCCTCCACCGCCATCACCTCATGTTTCAGCATGATAATACACGACCCTATGCCGCAAGGATCTATACACAATTCCTGGAAGCTGAACATGTCCCAGTTCTTCTATGGCCTGCATACTCACCAAGCATGTCACCCATTGAGCATGTTTGGGATGCTCTGGATCAACCTGTTTGACAGTATTTTCCCACCAATATCCAGCAAATCCACCATGTGAAGATGTGTCGCGCTGCATGAGGTAAAAATAGAGGTCACACTAGATACTGACTGGTTTTCTGAACCACAATTTTTTAAAGGTATCTGTGACCAATATATTCATATCTGAATTCCCTGTCATGTGAAATCCATAGATTAGGCCTAATGTTTTAATTTAAATTGACTAATTTCCTTATATCAACTGTAACTCAGTAAAACATTAGAAATTGTTGCATGTTGTGTATATTTTTGTTTAGTGTATAATGTTAAGGGTTTCTTTGCAGCAATTCTTCAACAGGTTGAAAATTGCTGATATGATAAAGCCATGCTTCTGATCAGTTTTAATGTATCCTGTATCAAAATGCAGTAAGCCTATACCAGTATGTCACAAAGTATTACCACAACAGGAGACAACAGAAATAAAATCAACAAGTAGAGGACAACCTAGCACCATTCCTCAGGGTCTCCTGGCTGCAGTGCAAACAGGTAGCAGGTCTCATCTGGACTGATTCCGCCAGCTATCTTATGGTACATCACCTCACTTCTTTGTGGATTCGCCACAAGGCTCATCCACAGACAGAGCACTTAAATTGGGGCTCATATAATCCCACAGCTCATTAATTGCTATTCAAATATTCCTCCTCTTGAACTAATTAGCCAAGATGTGCGGCTATGGAGAGCCGTTTCAAATCAAATCAAGGTGAGAGGCAGACTACACAGCGCTCCCCTAGCTAAATTTAGCTGACCAAAGCAGCTGTGCTAACGGGGAATTATTTTAATTGACCAAGCCTCCTCTTCATGGCTAATGAGGCTACTTTGTTAGGCCTGGATTGTGAAGCAGCCCGATGCTGCAGGAGCCCAGTGAAGCTCAAACTGAATGCCAAACACCCTAAATCCAATGGATAGAAATAAACAAGCATAAAAGCTGCAGAGCAGATAATGTTGCTTTAGCCCAGGGCTGTTCAATTGCGGTCCTCGAGGGCCGAAACACTTCTGGTTTCTGTTTTGACATTTTTCTTTCAAATATGAAAACAAAACGCCCACTATGCAAAACATTCTCCAAGGTGATCAACATACTGCATGTCCTCCAAATTGTCAAATCTCTCAATTGTTTGTTTAACTTTATAATATACCATATCTAAAGGGATGTAACTAGATACTTATTTCCAATTGATACATTTCTCTGATATTGATCAGTAATATTTACATTTTCAAAAGACATAATCGTGAAGATGGATGAATATAAATTCCTAGACACAATGAAATGATACAAATATTATCCCAAAATGGTGTCAGTTTGACACAGGACCACAGAATATGTAATGCTTTTTGCATATCCAACAGATGTAATATGTCTGTGAACAAGTCCTATGAATTATGTTAAATTGCAGTAGTTTATGTCTTAGGTTGTAGGAACAAGTATGATGAGCATTTTCACATATCTGTGACCAATGGTTCTCCTCAATTTCTTCCTTTAGATCCTTTTCTCATTTTTTCCTTATAGGTTCTGAACTAGAGGTCGACCGATTAATCGGAATGGCCGATTAATTAGGGCCGATTTCAAGTTTTCATAACAATCGGAAATCGGTATTTTTGGGCGCCGATTTTCCGTAGTTTTTTTTTACACCTTTATTTAATCTTTATTTAACTAGGCAAGTCAGTTAAGAACACATTCTTATTTTCAATGACGGCCTAGGAATGGTGGGTTAACTGCCTTGTTCAAGGGCAGAAAGACAGATTTTCACCTTGCAAGATTGGATCCCCCGAGCTGACAACAGTTAACTAGTCCAACGCTCTAACGACCTGCCACTCTCTCATTGCACTCCACAAGGAGACTGACTGCCTGTTACGTGAATGCAGTAAGCCAGGGTAAGTTGCTAGCTAGCATTAAACTTATCTTATAAAAAAAACAATTCATAATCACTAGTTAACTACACATGGTTGATGATATTACTAGATATTAGCTAGCGTGTACTGCGTTGCATATAATCTGACTGAGCATACAAGCATACAAGTATCTAAGTATCTGACTGAGCGGTGGTAGGCAGAAGCAGGCGTGTAAACATTCATTCAAACAGCACTTTCGTGCATTTTGCCAGCAGCTCTTTGTTGTGCGTCAAGCATTGCGCTGTTTATGACTTCAAGCCTATCAACTCCCGAGATAAGGCTGGTGTAACCGAAGTGAAATGGCTAGCTAGTTAGCGAGCACTAATAGCGTTTCAAACGTTCAAACGTTACACTGGCAATACTAAAGTGCCTATAAGAACATCCAATAGTCAAAGGTTAATTTAAAAAATATATATATATTTTTTTTATATATAGAGGGAAATAGTATTAATAATTCCTATAATAACTACAACCACCAGCTTTCATACAGTGGGGCAAAAAAGTATTTAGTCAGCCACCAATTGTGCAAGTTCTCCCACTTAAAAAGAGAGAGGCTTGTAATGTTCATCATAGGTACACTTCAATTATGGCAGACAAAATGAGAGAAAAAAAATCCAGAAAATCATATTGTAGGATTTTTAATTAATGTATTTGCACATTTTGGTGGAAAATAAGTATTTGGTCAATAACAAAAGTTTCTCTCAATACTGTTATATACCCTTTGTTGGCAATGACAGAGGTCAAACGTTTTTTGTAAGTCTTCACAAGGTTTTCACACACTGTTGCTGGTATTTTGGCCCATTCCTCCATGTAGATCTCCTCTAGAGCAGTGATGTTTTGGGGCTGTTGCTGGGCAACACGGACTTTAAACTCCCTCCAAAGATTTTCTATGGGGTTGAGATCTGGAGACTGGCTAGGCCACTCCAGGACCTTGAAATGCTTTTTACGAAGCCACTCCTTCGTTGCCCGGGCGGTGTGTTTGGGATCATTGTCATGCTGAAAGACCTAGCCACGTTTCATCTTCAATGCCCTTGCTGATGGAAGGAGATTTTCACTCAAAATCTCACGATACATGGCCCCATTCATTCTTTCCTTTACACAGATCAGTCGTCCCTTTGCAGAAAAACAGCCCCAAAGCATGATGTTTCCACCCCCATGCTTCACAGTAGGTATGGTGTTCTTTGGATGCAACTCAGCATTCTTTGTCCTCCAAACACAACGAGTTGAGTTTTTATCAAAAAGTTATATTTTGGTTTCATCTGACCATATGACATTCTCCCAATCTTCTTCTGGATCATCCAAATGCTCTCTAGCAAACTTCAGACGGGCCTGGACATGTACTGGCTTAAGCAGGGGGACACGTCTGGCACTGCAGGATTTGAGTCCCTGGCGGCGTAGTGTGTTACTGATGGTAGGCTTTGTTACTTTGGTCCCAGCTCTCTGCAGGTCATTCAATTGGTCACCCCGTGTGGTTCTGGGATTTTTGCTCACCGTTCTTGTGATCATTTTGAACCCACGGGGTGAGATCTTGCGTGGAGCCCCAGATCGAGGGAGATTATCAGTGGTCTTGTATGTCTCCCATTTCCTAATAATTGCTCCCACAGTTGATTTCTTCAAACCAAGCTGCTTACCTATTGCAGATTCAGTCTTCCCAGCCTGGTGCAGGTCTACAATTTTGTTTCTGGTGTCCTTTGACAGCTCTTTGGTCTTGGCCATAGTGGAGTTTGGAGTGTGACTGTTTGAGGTTGTGGACAGGTGTCTTTTATACTGATAACAAGTTCAAACAGGTGCCATTAATACAGGTAACGAGTGGAGGACAGAGGAGCCTCTTAAAGAAGAAGTTACAGGTCTGTGAGAGCCAGAAATCTTGCTTGTTTGTAGGTGACCAAATACTTATTTTCCACCATAATTTGCAAATAAATTCATAAAAAATCCTACAATGTGATTTTCTGGATTTTTTTTCTCCTTTTGTCTGTCATAGTTGAAGTGTACCTATGATGAAAATTACAGGCCGCTCTCATCTTTTTAAGTAGGAGAACTTGCACAATTGGTGGCTGACTAAATACTTTATTGCCCCACAATGTTCTCATGTTCTGAGCAAGGAACTTAAACGTTAGCTTTCTTACATAGCACATATTGCACTTTTACTTTTTTCTCCAACACTTTGTTTTTCATTATTTAAACCAAATTGAATATGTTTCATTATTTACTTGAGGCTAAATAGATTTTATTGATGTATTATATTAAGTTAAAATAAGTGTTCATTCAGTATTCTTGTAATTGTCATTATTACAAATACATAAAAAAAATTAAAAACAGATTAATCAATATCGGCATTTTTGGTCCTCCAATAATCGGTATCGGTGTTGAAAAATCATATTCGGTCGACCTCTATTCTGAACCATCAGGTACAGTTTCAATCAACCCTTGATATAACTTGGCAACCAACTTCTTTGGCGTAGCAGCTTCTTTCAGATTTTTTTCTGCGCTAGATGCCTTAGGTTCATCCAGATTCTGTTGAAGCAATTGAATACAATTTCTGAGTTGGAAGAACTCGACCTTGGATATTCCTAATCTTTCCTGTAATTAATTGAATGACAGTTGAGATCCATCATAGTACACGTTCAAAAATCATGATACCACTTTGGAACCAGGACTTAAAGGACACTGGAGGAAAGGTGGGGTTATTCCAAACATGGGTGCCTGATGATATAGGTTTTTCGACCTCATGAATGCATGTACATTTCCCCCAAATACAAATGGAATTGGGAATCATTGGAATGTCTGTTTTTTTCATCGATGCCTTGGACCCGAAGTAGTGAATATATTTTACATCACAATGTATTACTTTTGTGGCTTTGATACTCCTAAATGCACAAGGATAGTCTGCTGTTCATTGTTTAAGTGAATGCAATTGTGCATCTCAGTAATACATCTTCATAAGAGGTAGTCCAAAAATTCCAGCTTTATAGGGTAAGTGTAAAACAGTCAATTTGACTCAAGGTCTTTCCATTCCAAATAAAGTTGAGAGCAGGCCATTTATTTTATTTAAAAATGTACATGGAATTAAAACTGGCAGGGCCAGGAATAAATACATCAACCATGGTAATATATTCATTTTGATTATGCTGACCATATCTAACAGAGGTGACCGGAAACATGACCGAATACAAACAGTGTATCTATTCCCTCCGCAAGGCAATCAAACAAGCTAAGCGTCAGTATAGAGACAAAGTAGAGTCGCAATTCAACGGCTCAGACAAAAGAGGTATGTGGCAAGGTCTACAGTCATTCACGGATTACAAAAAGAAAACCAGCCCCGTCGCGGACCACGATGTTTTGCTCCCAGACAAATTAAACAACTTCTTTCCTCGCTTTGAGGTCAATACAGTGCCACTGACACGGCCCGCTACCAAAACCTGTGGACTCTCCTTCACTGCAGCCGACGTGAGTAAAACATTTAAACGTGTTAACCCTCGCAAGACTTGCAGGCCCAGACGGCATCCACAGCCGCGTCCTCAGAGCATGTGCAGACCAGCAGGCTGGTGTGTTTACGGACATATTCAATCAATCCTTATCTCAGTATGCTGTTCCCACATGCTTCAAGAGGGCCACCATTGTTCCTGTTCCCAAGAAAGCTAAGGTAACTGAGCTAAACGACTACCGCCCCCGTAGCACTCACTTCCGTCATCATGAAGTGCTTTGAGAGACTAGTCAAGGACCATATCACCTCCACCCTACCTGACACCCTAGACCCACTCCAATTTGCTTACCGCCCCAATAGGTCCACAGACAACGCAATCGCAACCACACTGCACTCTGCCCTAACCCATATGGACAAGAGGAATACCTATGTGAGAATGCTGTTCATCGACTACAGCTCAGCATTTAACACCATAGTACCCTCCAAATTCATCATCAAGCTCGAGACCAAGGGTCTCGACCCCGCCCAGTGCAACTGGGTACTGGACTTCCTGACGGGCCGCCCCCAGGTGGGGAGGGTAGGTAACAACATCTCCACCCTGTTGATCCTCAACACTGGGGCCCCACAAGGGTGCGTTCTGAGCCCTCTCCTGTACTCCCTGTTCAACCATGACTGCGTGGCCATGCACGCCTCCAACTCAATCATCAAGTTTGCAGACGACACTACAGTGGTAGGCTTGATTACCAACAACGACAAGACAGCCTACAGGGAGGAGGTGAGGGCCCCTGGAGTGTGGTGTCAGGAAAATAACCTCACACTCAATGTTAACAAAACAAAGGAGATGATCGTGGACTTCAGGAAACAGCAGAGGGTGCACCCCCCTATCCACATCGACGGGACAGTAGTGGAGAGGGTAGTAAGGGTAGTAAGTTTTAAGTTCCTCGGCGTACACATCACGGACAAACTGAATTGGTCCACCCACACAGACATCGTGGTGAAGAAGGCACAGCAGCGCCTCTTCAACCTCAGGAGGCTGAAGAAATCCGGCTTGTCACCAAAAGCACACTCAAACTTTTACAGATGCACAATCGAGAGCATACTGTCGGGCTGTATCAACGCCGTGTACGGCAACTGCTCTGCCCACAACCGTAAGGCTATCCAGAGGGTAGTGAGGTCAGCACAACGCATCACTGGGGGCAAACTACCTGCCCTCCAGGACACCTACCCCACCCGATGTCACTGGAAGGCCATATAGATCATCAAGGACAACAACCACCCGAGCCACTGCCTGTTCACCCCATTATCATCCAGAAGGCGAGGTCCGTACAGGTGCATCAAAGCAGGGACCGGGAGACTGAAAAACAGCTTCTATCGCAAGGCCACTAACATTGAGTGGATGCTGCCAACATGCTGACTCAACTCCAGCCACTTTAATAATGTAAAATTGATGTAATAAATGTATCATTAGCCACTTTAAACAATGCCACTTAATATAATGTTTACATACCCTACATTACTCATCTCATATGTATATACTGTACTCTATACCATCTACTGCATCTTGCCCATGCCGTTCTGTACCATCACTCATTCATATATTTTTATGTACATATTCTTCATCTTTTTACACTTGTGTGTATAAGGTAGTTGTTGTGAAATTGTTAGGTTAGATTACTCGTTGGTTATTACTGCATTGTCGGAACTAGAAGCACAAGCATTTCGCTACACTCGCATTAACATCTGCTAACCATGTGTATGTGACAAATAAACATTTATTTTAAATAGAGCAAGATCTCTGAAGACATCCTGTTCCATATAAATCCTGTTTAATCTGAATGAATTAACTATGCATTACCGTTTCTATGCTAAAAGCAAATACCTTACCAATAATTTTATAATCCACATTCAAGAGTGATACTGGGCAGACAGATCCGCATTACAATGGATCCGCATTACAATGGATCCTCATTTATTTTTAAGTAGGGTGATTGTAGCCAAACATAGTGACTGGGGAAGTTCATTTCTCTTTAGAGCTGCTGTGAGCATAAGTAACATGGGCTTTAGCAATTTGAGACAAAGTGTCTTAAAAATTCCACTGGGATTCCCCATTTTGTAAATTATTGATGGCCAACAATTCATCTGGGGTAATGTTTCTATCCATATTCATCTTCTGTGGTTCACATACAGTGCCTTCGGAAAGTATTCACACCTCTTGACTTTTTCCACATTTGTTGTTGTTAAAGCCTGAATTTAATATGGATTCAATTGAGATATGTTGTCACTGGCCTACCCACAAAATGTTAAGAAATTTGTACAAATTAATAAAAAATGAAAATCTGAAATGTCTTGAGTCAATAAGAATTCAACCCCTGTGTCATGGCAAGCATAAGTAAGTTCAATAGTTTCTTAAAAAGTAACATAATAAGGACTCACCCATGTTTAACATGATCTCTGCAATGTCCCTCTGTCAAGCAGTGAATTACAAACATAGTCTTTGTGGTTGAATCTATGGGAGGTTTTCCAATGCTGGATTGGTAATAATAAAAATGCTGGGTCAATTACGATGCTGGGACAATTTTGATCCGCCCTATGGGACTCCCAATCACGGCCAGATGTGATACAGCCTGGATTCGAACCAGGTACTATGGTGATGCCGCTTGCACTGAGATGCAGTGCCTTGGACCGCTGCGCCACTCGGGAGCCCAGAAACAGACTTACCCAGAAAGACTCACAGCTGTAATTGCTGTCAAAGATGCTTCTACAAAGTAATGACTCAGGGGTGTGAATGTAAATTAGATATTTCTGCATTTCATTTTCATTAATTAGCAAACGTTTCTAAAAACATGTTCTCACATTATCATCATTGAGTATTGTGACCAGATGGGGAAAAAAAAAAAAATGGATACATTTTGAATTCAGGCTGTAACACTAAAATGTGGAGTAAGTCAACGGGTATGAATACTTTCTGAAGGCACTGAATAATTGGTAAGATGGCCTTAAGGAGAATGTCTATATCGTCCGTTGAACTTTTGTTTTCGGACTGATACAGTTGTAATAAATGTTTTAAAGACTGGATCCTTCTGAAATCAATTAATTGTTACGCTACCAACTGCAATTTCACCTTGCTCAACATATTGTTGCTTGGATTTCATGGCAGCAGTCTCAGCAGGTGTTCGTGTAATATTTGAGCTTCAAAGTGTTCAACTGTTTAAGGGTGTCAGCATTTCTATCTAAACTGTTTTCTTTCTAAGTCGTGGATTTATGGTTCTAGTATTTCTAATTCTTTATGAATTAGAAATAATGTGAAGAGTAAGACATGATACACCATCTTATATAGGTGTTGAGAGCTTCCCAGACAACAGTTGGTCAAACTTCATTATCTACAGTTATTTACCCAAATATGTCTGTGTTGAGATATGGGGTAAATTCCTTATCTCCAAGGAACATTGTGTTGAATCACCATGTCTTTGTTATTGGCATAGGAGGTTTGAGCTTATTTAATGTTAAGGAAAATGGGCTATAGTCTGTAATTATTGTGACTTTTTCTTGTGCCAGATTTCCTTTAACCATTATAAAACGTCCATTTGGGCGTTTTTCTGTAGTAAAAAAATGTATAAATGAGAATTGATACTTCTCTGGATCTTGAGGAGTAGGTGGAGGACAACGTCAACCTCTCTCAAGGTTGCCAAAAACTTCCCCTTTCACTGCTAAAAAAAGTGAGTTTCTTGTTAAAAAAAACAGATTTTTCAAATAAGAAAATACCTTAATTCGTGTAGCTGGTTGAACAATTCCATTGACATTCCATCTTACGTATTATCCACAACACGTGATACTGAGAAGGGTCTTCACATATTTTTGTGTCTCATATTGACTCCATTCATTATGAAAGGTGCTGATACACTACTTAACGGCTACAATGAGAAAAGTGTTGATCAATTTTCAAGCTTCTTAGTGGGCATGTATTCACAAGACATAATTATTATTATTTTTTAACAATAGATCCTTCATGTTTCTCTTTCCACTCCTCCCCGTTGATGATTTCTGCATGAATCCATCATGTACTGTTGCAGAGGTGAGAGAGCAACCATATTGGTGCATCGGTAGTGGCTATTCCTTTTAATGCAGGTTACTGCTTAATGACCATGTCTCTATGCAATACATTTTTTTTAATAATAATATTATACACTGAACAAAACTATAAAGTGTTGATTTCATGAGCTGAAATAAAAGATCCCAGAAATGTTCCATACACACATAAAGCTTATTTCTCTCAAATTGTGTGCACAAATTTGTTTACATCCATGTTAGTGAGCATTTCTCCTTTGCCAAGATAATCCATCCATCTGACAGGTGTGTCATATCAAGAAGCTAATTAAACAGCATGGTCATTACACAGGTGAACCTTGTGCTGGGGACAATAAAAGGCCACTAAAATGTGCAGTTTTGTCACACAACACAATGCCATAGATGTCTCAAGTGTTGAGGGAGCATGCAATTGGCATGGTGACTGCAGGAATGTCCACCAGAGCTGTTGCCAGAGAAGTGCATGTTCATTTCTCTACCATAAACCACCTCCAACGTCATTTTAGAGAATTTGGCAGTATGCACAACCGGCATCACAACCGCAGAACACGTGTATGGCATTGTGTGGGTGAGTGGATTGATAATGTCAATGTTGTGAACAGAGTGCCACATGGTGGAGGTGGGGTTATGGTATGGGCAGGCATAAGCTACGGACAATGAACACAATTGCATTATATCAGTGGTAATGAGAATGCACAAAAATAGCGTGACTAGATTCTTAGGTCCATTGCGAGGCCAATTTTTTATTTAAGGTATCAATTTTTTATTTAAGGTATCTATTTATTTTTTATTTTACCTTTATTTAACCAGGCAAGTCAGTTAAGAACAAATTCTTATTTTCAATGACGGCCTGGGAACAGTGGGTTAACTGCCTGTTCAGGGGCAGAACGACAGATTTGTACCTTGTCAGCTCGGGGGTTTGAACTCGCAACCTTCCGGTTACTAGTCCAACGCTCTAACCACTAGGCTACCCTGCCGCCCCCTCTATGACCAACAGACCAACAGATGCATATCTGTATTCACAGTTATGTGAAATCCATAGATTAGGGCCTAAGGAAGTTATTTAAATTGACTGATTTCCTCATTTGAACTGTAACTCCTTAAAAATTAATGAAATTGTTGCATGTTGCGTTTATATTTATGTTCAGTATATATACACACACACTACATGACCAAAAGTATGTGAACAACAGCTCATCGAACATCACATTCCAAAATCATGGGCATAAATATGGAATATGCCACCCCCTTGCTGCTATAATAGCCTCCAATCTTCTGGGAAGGCTTTCCACTAGATGTTGGAACACCGCTGCTGGGACTTGCTTCCATTCAGCCACAAGAACATTAGTGAGGTCGGGCACTGATGTGGGGCGATCAGGCCTGGCTTGCAGTCGGTGTTCCAATTCATCCCAAAGGTGTTGTGGTCAGGGCTCTGTGCAGGCCAGTCAAGTTCTGCCACACTGATCTCGACAAACCATTTCTGTATGGACATCACTTTGTGCACAGGGGCATGGTCATGCTGAAACAGGAAAGGGCCTTCCCCAAACTGTTGCCACAACGTTGAAAGCACAGAATTGCCTAGAATGTCATTGTATGCTGTAGTGTCAAGATTACCCTTCACTGAAACTAAGTGACCTAGCCCAAACCATGAGACCATTAATTCCACCTCCACCAAACTTAACAGTTGGCACTATGCATTCGGGCAGGTAGTGTTCTCATGGCATTCGCCAACGCAGATTTGCCTGTCAGACTGCCAAATGGTGAAGCGAGATTCATCACTCCAGAGAACGCGTTTCCACTGCTCCAGAGTCCAATTGCGGGGGGCTTTACACCACTCCAGCTGACGCTTGGCATTGCGCATGGGGATCTAAGGCTTGTGTGCGGCTGCTCGGTAATGGAAACTCATTTTATGACGCTCCCGCCGAATAGTTCTTGTGCCGACGTTGTTTCCAGAGGCAGTTTGGAACTCAGTAGTGAGTGTTGCAACTGAGGACAGATGATTTGTACATGCTACAGTACTCTGCGGTCCCGTTCTGTGAGCTTGTATGGCTTACCACTGTGTGGCTGAGCCATTGTTGCTCCTAGACCTTTCCACTTCACAATAAGAGCACTTACAGTTGACCGGGGCAGCTCTATCAGGGCAGAAATTTGACAAACTGACTTGTTGGAAAGGAGGCATCCTACAGTGGTGTAAAGTAGTTAAGAAAAATACAAGTACTACTTAAGTAGTTTTTTGGGGTATCTGTACTTTTCTATTAATATTTTTGACAACTTTTACTTCACTACATTCATAAAGAAAATGATGTACTTTTTACTCCATACATTTTCCCTGACACCCAAAAGTACAAGCTACATTTTGAATGCTTAGGACAGGAATAAGAGAACATCCCTGGTCATCCCTATTGCCTCTGATCTGGCAGACTCACTAAACAAAATGCTTCGTTTGTAAATTATGTCCAAGTTGGAGCGTGTCCCTGGCTCTCTGTAAATAAATAAACTAGAACATGTGGCCAGCTGCTTTGCTTAATATAAGGAATTTGAAACAATATTTTTATTTTGATACTTGAGTATATTTAAAACCAAATACTATTTTACAGGGTGACTTTCACTTTTACCTGAGTCATTTTCTATTAAAAAGGTATCTATACTTTTACTCAAGTCTGACAATTGGGTACTTTTTCCCGCCACTGGCATCCTATGACGGTGTCACGTTGAAAGTCACTGAGCTCGTAAGACCATTCTACCGTCAATTTTTTTCTATGGAGATTTCATGGCTGTGTGCTCTATTTTTTTTTTACACCTGTCAGTAAAGGGTGTGGTTGAAATGGCAAAATCCACTAATTTGAAGGTGTGTCCACATACGTGTGTGTATATATACAGTACCTATCAAAAGTTGGCACTCACGTACTCATTCCAGGTTTTTTCTTTATTTTTACTATTTTCTACATTGTAGAATAATAGTGAAGACATCAACACTATGAAATAACACACATGGAATCATGTAGTAACCAAAAAAAGTGTTAAATCAATATAAACGTTGCAATGATGCCCCTGCTCCCCTTTGCTGCTCGTGTCCCCTCGCGGGCCACCTGTTTGATTTGCTCGTTCAATTGTGGGAGCCCGTGTGAAGTTCTACTGGCCCAATAGTTTTGGTATGACCTTTTCCAGGAATTCGTCCATTCCGTTTGTTCTACAGCTTTAGGGAAATTTACAAAAAGAAGATTTGAACGGTGACTGAAGACCTCCATCCCGTTTAATCTTTCAGTAAGACCCGTAATTATGTATTTTGTTCGGTTTCGGCCTTCTCTACATGTTTACCCAGCTCAGCCATATCAGTTTAGATTTTTTTAACATCAGATATTTTATTCATCTGCTTAGACAGTTTCTCATTGCCAGTGCGAATTTGTCAGTAGCGTCTCTAAACTCACTTCGTCAGCTACTCAGTCCATGGTCACATTGTTTAGCTGTGCTTGTTTGTCTCCATTTCTAGATGTAGTATTTGCCATAACATGTAGTTGCCAAGATAACGTTTCAGTTATTTCTTGAAATCACCTTCACCTTATGTCGACACATATCGAAAATTGTATAGCTAAAAGCTGGTTTCTGTTTCTAACTGGTAATTAAATTGCACTTACCTGGTGTCCCTGTTTAAAGGAGAGGATGAAAACCAGAAGTGTTTTGACCCTCCAGGACTGGAATTGAACAGTCCTGCGTTAAGCCCATATGTCAGATGATGGTAGTAGCTAGCCACGGCAGAAGTCAACTGCAGCAGCGACGTAGCACAGTGTATACAGTAAGGCCTACATATTATTCAATACTAGTGGCTCTACTCCCACTTCAGAATATTGTTTGGGAACTCTTTCACAAAGAAGATAATAATGAATAAACATGTCATTTCCGAAAGTTCTGACAGCATTTCTTCCCCCTTTTCAGTCAAGTTACAGAGCGCTCCCAAAAGCCTCATGTGGGAGAGAGCGGGAACAGCAGGGTGCTGTGTGAATGTAACCGGTTATTATCTCCATTCAGCTCTGACACAAGCTCTGGTTACCTGCTACCCATTCCATTCAATTAGAGCCATCTGTCTCCTTGCCTGCCCAGGTCCCCAACCTCCACAACTCCCTGCATCTCCTCCCAATGGCGAACCGTGACTATTGGACCTAGTCCTTCAGTTGGAGAAAACATTTCCAATACATCAAATCAAATTCAAAACTAAAGAAAATAACAAACAGAGCATCACTGAAAGCACCCAACATTCTATTGTGTAGTCGGACCATACTAGCGCACGCAAGTGCAGGAGAAGCAATGCTTTTACGACACAATCAAAACAGGACACAGCTCACAGAGAGACAGCACACGGACACAAGAGCGGCACAACAGTATCGGTGTGTGTTAATCACCAGGGAACCAAGCCAACCAAGCCATCAATATTACAACCTGTTGTGATAATTGCATTGTTTAGGCTAATCTAATCTCTTAGAAATGCATTCATACGCCACCGTGATATAAGGACAAAAATACATACATAGTTTCAAAGAAACAGTTTCCACAGACAACAGTCAAATATAGGATTAACTACTGATTCAGGACCATGGAGAGTTACTGCAACTCAGAGCAAAGAAAACAGGTGCCCTGACTCCACTATTTCAGCATGCTGAAAGAGAGTGCTGATAGAAACAGCAGTCACACACAGCATAAAATAATGTGAAAGAATTAGCTGCCCATTCACTCAAATAAGCCAGTAGACCTCAATCATAATAATAGAAAAACAACCATTTAGTAGTTCCAACACAAAATTAACAAGCCAGCTATTACTTCCCATTGCAAACATATTTTAAATCACTTTCGACACACCAAATAACCAGCGATCTAAAGTTCAAACGCAAATGAGATTGGACATATTCCTCACAGGAAACTAATTTGGGTTTAAACAAGTTTCTACTGACTCTGATTAAAAAGAAGAAGAAGAAGAAGCGGTGTGACAATGCAGTCCTAACCGCCAATGACCGCTGCCAGAATGACTGAACAAATGCTCCCGTTTTATTTTTTTTTATCAGTAATTTATCAGGGCATACACTACACGTAAATTTAAAATCTTATCTTGGACGTGCTCACATTTTGCGATTTCTTTGTCCCACATGTTTCATTCCTCAACCCCAGGACGTGGGCGCTCTTATTACACGATGATTTTCGGTTGTCATAGGAATTTTGTTTTGCACATTATTAAGTGCAGAAACATTAAAAAAAAGAAGAAAAGAAATGGAGGTGCAGAATATGGACTTGATATGAAATAATGACAATATTAAATGATCTTTTTGTTTCTGTCATGGTAGGACGCACGCGGATGTAATATTGATGGAATTCGTTTTGCATGGCCTGGTGCCTCGTATGATGCATTTTGCATTATATGATCCAAAACGCATCATCATAAGATAAAAACTTAGCAAAATACATCATACTTGGATGATTTCCGTATCTTTAAAGTTACATTTCGCTCAAACCACGCGAGTCCCAACGTACTGATTGATCATTGCCCAAGTTCATAGGATTTCACCCCGATCATGAAAATGTGTCTAGGATGGCAAAACGTGACGAATGTGGCAAAATCATGTAGTGTATGCCTGGAATTAATTACACCCCGCCAACTCTTTTACGCTGCTGCTACTCTCCGTTTATCATATATGCAGTCACTTCAACCATATCTACATGTACATACTACCTCAATCAGCCTGACTAACCGGTGTCTGTATGTAGCCTCGCTACTTTTATAGCCTCACTACTGTGTATAGCCTCGCTACTTTTATAGCCTTGCTACTGTATACAGCCTCGCTACTGTTTTTCACTGTCTTTTTACTGTTGTTTTTATTTCTTTACTGACCTATTGTTCACCTAATACCTTTTTTTGCACTATTGGTTAGAGCCTTTAAGTAAGCAGTAAGGTCTACTACACCTGATGTATTCGGCACACGTGACAAATAAACTTTGATTTGAGCAACCTCTTACAAACAGCATAGAATAATTTTAGAATACACTTAGATCTCAGAAACAACATGGGGTCGTGCACATTGGTGAGGCAACCGCTACAGGCATAGGCTAATGCAATTGACAAAGTGTACTGTGAAAGATTATGGAATATTCCAATTCTTGGATTGCTCAAAGAAGATTGGCTGAAAAATCATCATGTCCACAGGGTTCAACACAACGTGTTGGCTAGTTTTGGAAGAAAATACACTGCAAATAATGAAAGAAATCCAAGATGAAAAGGTCCTTCTGAAAGCATCAGACATGAGCAGTTACAGATGAATCTGTGGTATTCAGAAAACAAATATTTGGAAAATATTATCAAAAGGTCCCCTGCAGTCCTGAACTTTTTTAATGAGGAATTAGCAGGCGAAAGCAAACACAGGCGACTGTTCTCTAAGCTTTATAGTCCCGTGTCTGAGAACTAATAAGGGATCCATGCCAGCAAAGTTTGAACATCAAACATCTTTTCTCTGAGCAGCATATTTTCAAAAGGTCTCTGCTTTTTAAAAGTTGATTCCCCCTCCCCCCTCACAGTCCAGATCTTCCAAACTGACCAGCCATTAGTTGTGCCTTTTGCAGCAATCTGCAGACATGTGCTCCATCATTACTGGCAGAGCAGAGCCGTGTTGTGTGGTGTGGAGGCAAGCGTTCTGCTCTCTGATCATAACTTGGGTAAGGGGCTGAGCCCCGTCATTCGTCTGTTTTGACAGCCTTGTTCAACAGATGATTAAGACTTACAACCTGTTGGTGGAATATCGGGACTGTGCAGAGAAAATAATTATCAGCTTATTCTATTGCTATCAGGGTTTTTGATTAGACTAGTTTACCAAGAAAGATAGAGACATAAGTAATGACATTGGATGAGAAATGCTGTACACGATACCAGTCAGAAGGATTTTTACCAGTAGCAAGTGAGGTCATTCAAAAGCCACATTAATGCATTCTAGCATTGAATTCTAATGCATGAAACTGTATATTGAATTTCACACCAGCATTACGGAAAAGCAAGATGTGAACCTTCTCACTAATTAAATTGAATGCAAGTGAATGGAGTAATGTAGATCTAGCGAGGTATTTTTAAAGATAACATCGATGCATAATTTGCTATTAGACCAATTTTCAGAAAGATAGGACTAATAGTGGCTTCTTAATCTCTGAGATCATTAGCTGTCTGGATTTGTGGCCGCTGGCCTCTTGCTTTTTAAGTGGGGAATGTAAGACTGCCGCTGGCAATGTGACCTTGAAGAAGCAAACAGGGCTGAAAGGGTTGAGGGGAAATGTAGCAATGCAGTCCGGAGGATACAGCTTAGCACTGTACATCAGTAGCCGCGCCACATCTGCAGTGCCTTCAGAAAGTATTTGCAGTCCTTGACTTATTCCACATTTTGTTGTGTTACAGCCTGAATTCAAAATGGATTAAAAATGGGTTTTTTCTCACCCATCTACACACAACACCCCATAATGAAAGAGTGAAAACATGTTTTCAGACCTTTTTGCTAATTTATTGAAAGTGAAATACAGAAATATCTAATTGACCTATGTATTCACACCCCTGAGTCAATACATGTTAAAATCACATTTGGCAGCGATTACAGCTGTGAGTTTTCTGGGCAAGTCTAATATTGCACACCTGGATTGTACAATATTTGCACACTTTTTTATTTTCTTCAAGCTCTGTCAAGTTGGTTCTTGATCATTGCTAGACAGCCATTTTCATGTCTTGCCATAGATTTTCAAGACGATTTAAATCGAAACTGTAATAAGCCACTCAAGAACATTCTATGTCTTCTTAGTAAGCAACTCGTGTAGATTTGGCCTTGTGTTTTAGGTTATTGTCCTGCTAAAAAGTGAATTTGTTTCCCAGTGTCTGTTGGAAAGCAGACAACCAGGTTTTCCTCTAGGATTTTGCCTGTGCTTAGCACTATGCCGTTTATTGTTATCCTAAACATAACATGATGCAGCCACCACCATGCTTGAAAATATGAAGAGTGGTACTCAGTGATGTGTTGTATTTTCCCCAAACATAACATTTTTGTATTCAGCACAAAAAGTTAATTTGCCACATTTTTTGCAGTTTTACTTTAGTGCCTTACTGCAAAAAGGATGCATGTTTTGGAATATTTTTATTCTCTACATGTTTCCTTCTTCTCACTCTGTCATTTAGGTTAGTATTGTGGGGTAACTACAATGTCGTTGATCTATCTTGAGTCCTCCTATCACAGCCATTAATGCAACCGCTGTATCTGATTTCAAAATAACTTTACGGAATAAGCAAACCATGCAATAATCTGAGACGGCGCTCAGAAGAAATAGTCACAATAGCCGCTGTGTTGGAGTCAACATAAACAAATTATATGATAATTTAGATTTATAGATTTGGATAGAAAACACTCAAAAGTTTCCAAAACGGTTAAAATAATGTCTGTGAGTATAATAGAACTGATATGGCAGGCAAAAACCTGAAGAAAATCCATCCAGGAAGTGGGATTTCTTTTTATGTGGCTATTTTCAATTGAATGCCTATAGAGTATCTAATGGGTTAGGACCCAGATTGCAGTTCCTATGGCTTCCACTAGATGTCAACAGTCGTTAGATATTGTTTCAGGCTTGTTTTCTGAAAAATGAAGAATAAATGAGACCTTTCTGCCTGTGGAAGAATGCAGGGCTGGTTTGCACGCCCTTCGTTGTTTTTCCTTTCTATCGAAAACGCTATTGTCCGGTTGAAATATTATCGATTATTTAGACAATTGACAACCTGACGATTATTTATAAACATTGTTTGACATGTTTCAACGAACTTTACCTTTACTATAAGGATGTATTCGTCTGCATCTTTGACTACCTTTGAGCCAGTGGATTACTGAACAAAACGCGCCAACAAAAGAGAGTTTTGGGGATATAAAGAGGGGCTTTATCGAACAAAACTAACATTAATTGTGTAGCTGGGACTTTTGTGACTGCAACCATATGAAGATCTTCAAAGGTTAGTGATTAATTTTATCGCCATTTCTGACTTTTGTAATTCCTTTTACTCGGTTGTAAAATGTTTATATGCTTTTGTAAGCGGGGCGCTGCCCTCAGATAATCACATGGTATGCTTTTGTCGTAAAGCCTTTTTGAAATCTGACAAAGCGGCTGGATTAACAAGAAGTTCATCTTTAAGCCGATGTATAACACTTGTATTTTTTATGAATGTTTATTATGACTATTTCTGTATTTTGAATTTGGCGGTCTGCAATTTCACCGGATGTTGACGAGGTGGATCGCTAGCGGAACGCCTGTGCCAGAAAGGTTAAAGCACCTTTGACAGAAATTACAGCCTAAAGTCTTCTTGGGTATGACGCTACAAGCTTGTCACACCCGTATTTGGGGAGTTTCTCCCATTCTTCTCTGCATATCCACTCAAGCTGTCAGGTTGGATGGGGAGCGTCGCTGCACAGCTATTTTCAGGTCTCTCCAGAGATGTTAGAACGGGTTCAAGTCCGCGCTCTGGCTGGGCCACTCAAGCACATTCAAAGACTTGTCCCAAAGCTACTCCTGTGTTGTTTTGACTGTGTGCTTAGGGTTGTTGTCCTGTTGGAAGGTGAACCTTCGCCCCAGTCGGAGGTCCTGAGCGCTCTGGAGCATGTTTTAATCAAGGATCTCTCTGAGATAAGCTGGACAGGTGAAAATGGCGGCGACAGATAGGGTTGCCGTGCTTCTAGCTCTTAGGAAACTTAATATACATGTTTTTTTGCTGTGTTATTTCTTACATTAGCCCAGAACATTTAGTGTGTTATTACATACAACAGGGAAGAACTTTTGGATATCAGAGTGGAGGTAACTCCCAGCATGACCAACATTACGACAAGGAATACAATTTACCCTAATCGGATCCTTTGTTCATACCCCACAGGGCAATTTAACTGATTCCAGAGGCTGATCCAAAACACCGCCGGCGGAGGAGAGGTACTCTGAGTGGACTTCTAGTCCGACCCAGGAAGCGCACACGACCCACCGCTTCTGAGTATATTACTGGCTAATGTTCAGTCTCTGGATAATAAAGTTGACGAGCTCAGGGCGAGGATTTCCTTCCAGAGACATCAGGGACTGTAACATAATCTGTTTCACGGAAACATGGCTCTCTCGTGATATACTGTCTGAGTAAGTACAGCCAGTTGGGTTCTCAATTCATCGCACAGACAGGTATAAATATCAGGTGAAACCCGACGTCTTGCTTCCGGACAAGCCAAACACCTTCTTCGCCTGCTTTGAGGATAACACAGCGCCACCGACGCGACCAAGGACTGTGGGCTCTTCTTCTCTGTGACCGACGTGAGTAAAACACTCACAAGGCTGCCGACCCAGACGGCATTCCAAGCCGGGTCCTCAGAGCACACGCAGACCAGCTGGCTGGAGTGTTTACGGACATATTCAATCTCTCCAGTTCCCAGTCTGCTGTCCTCAACATGCTTCAAGATGCCCACCATTGTTCCTGTACCCAAGAAAGCAAAGGTAACTGAACTAAATGACGATAGCCCCATAGCACTCACTTCTGTCAGCATGAAGTGCTTTAAGAGGCCAGTCAAGGATCCTATCACCTTACCTGACACCCTAGACCCACTTCAATTTGCTTATTGCCTAGATAGATGCAATGCAATCGCCATCACACTGCACACTGCCCTATCCTATCTGTGCAACTGGGTCCTGGATTTCCTGACGGGACCGCCCACAGATTTTGAAGGTAGGAAACAACACCTCCACTTCACTGATCCTCAACACTGGGGCCCCAGAAGGATGCGTGCTCAGCCCCCTCCCATACTCTCTGTTCACCCATGACCGCGTGGTCACGCACGCCTCCATCGCAACCATCAAGTTTGTAGACAACAACCGTAGTCGGCCTGATTACCAACAATGACGAGACAGCCTACAGGGAGGTGAGCGCCCTGGGAGTGTGGTGCCAGGAAAAAAACATCTCACCCAGAGTCAACAAAACAAAAGAGCTGATCGTGGACTTCAGCAAACAGCAGTGGGAGCAACCTATCCACTGGACTGCAGTGGAGAAGGTGGAAAGCTTCAAGTTCCTCTGTGTACACATCACTGACAATCTGAACTGGTCACACCACACAGACAGTGTGGTGAAGAAGGCGCAACGACGTCTCTTCAACCTCCGGAGGCTGAATAAATTTGGCTTGGCATTTAAAACCCTCACAAACTTTGACAGATGCGCAATTGAGAGCATCCTGTCGTGCTGTAACACCGTCTGCTACGACAACTGCACAGCACGCAACCACAAGACACTCCAGAGGTGCGGTCTGCACAACGCATCACCGGGGGAAAACTACCTACCCTCCAGGCCACAGCACCTGATGTCACAGGAATGCCAAAAAGAACATCAAGGACAACTAGAGCCACTGCATGTTCATCCCGCTATCATCCAGAAGGCAAGGTCAGTACTGGTGCATCAAAGCTGGGACCGAGAGACGGAAAAACAGCTTCCAACTCAAGGCCATCAGACTGTTAAATAGCCATCACTAGCACCTTAGAGGATGCTGCCCTATATACATAGACTTAAAATCACTAGTCACTTTTAATGTTTACATATTTTGCATTACTCATCTAATACAGTGGCAATAAAAAATATTTGAACCCTTTGGAATTATCTGGATTTCTGAATGAATTGGTAATTTAAGTCACAACAATAAACAGAGTGTGCTTAAACCAATAACACAAATGATTGTAGTTTTCTTGTCGATTTTGAATAGATCATTTAAACATTCACAGTGGAGGTTGGGAAAAGTATGTGATAATGACTTTTCCTAAAGCTAATTGGAGTAAGGGGTCACCTAACCTGGAGTCCAATCAATGAGACAAGATTGGAGATGTTGGTTAGAGCTAGCTTGTCCTTTACAAAAAACTCACAAAATTTGAGTTTGCTATTCACAAGAAGCATTGCCTGATGTGAACCATGCCTCGAACGAAATAGATCTCAGAAGACCTTTGATTAAGAATTGTTCACTTACATTAAGCTGGAAAGGGTTACAAAAGTATCTCTAAAAGCCTTGATGTTCATCAGTCCATGGTAAGACAAATTGTCTATAAATGGAGAAAGTTCAGCACTGTTGCTACTCTCCCTAGGAGTGCCATCCAGTACAGATGACTAAGCTCACAGCGCAGAATGCTCAACGAAGTTAAGAAGAATCCTAGAGAGTCAGCTAAATACTTACAGAAATCTATGGAACATGCTAACATCTCTGTTGACGAGTCTACAATACGTAAAACACTAAACAAGAATGGTGTTCATGGAAACATACCACGGTAGAAGCCACTACTGTCCTAAGAAAACATTGCTGCACGTTTGAAGTTTGCAAAAGTGCACCTGGAGGTTCCACAGCGCTACCAGCAAAATATTCTGTGGACAGATTAAACTAAAGTTGAGTTGTTTGGAAGGAACACACAACACTATGTGCAGAGAAAAAAAAGGCACAGCAACAACAAAACCTCATCCCATCTGTAAAAGCATGGTGGAGGGAGCATCATGGTTTGGGGCTGATGTGCTGCCTCAGGGCCTGGACAGCTTGCAATTGTCAATACATTCCCAATTTATCAAGAAATTTTGCAGGAGAATATTAGGCTAACTGCCGCCAATTGAAGCTCAACAGAAGTTGGGTGATGCAACAGGACAACAACCCAAAACATAGAAGTAATTACGCCTTCTGGGAGTGGCCCAGTCAGAATCCTGACCTCAACCCGAATGATATGCTGTGGCATGACCTCAAGAGAGCAGTTCACACCAGACATTCAAATAATATTGCTGACTTGAAACAGTTTCGTAAAGAGGAATGGTCCAAAATTCCTCCTGACCGTTGTGCAGGTCTGAACCACAGAAAACTGCTGCCAAAGGAGGGTCAACCAGATATTAAATCCAAGGGTTCACATACTTTTCCACTCTGCACTGTGAATGGTTAGACGGTGTGCTCAATAAAGACATGAAAAAGTATAATTGTTTGAGTATTATTAGTTTAAGCAGACTGTTTGTCTATTGATGTGACCTAGATTTTTATTTCAACCTTATTTAACCAGGTAGGCTAGTTGAGAACAAGTTCTAATTTGCAACTGCGACCTGACCAAGATAAAGCACAGCAATTCGACACATACAACAACAGAGTTACACATGGAATAAACAAAACATACAGACAATAATAAAGTAGAAAAAAAAACAAATAGTCTATATACAGTGAGTGCAAATGAGGTAAGATAAGGGAGTTAAGGTTAATAAACAGGCCATGGTGGCGAAGTAATTACAATATAGCAATTAAACACTGGAATGGTAGATGTGCAGAAGATGAATGTGCAAGTAGAGATACTGGGGTGCAAAGGAGCAAGATAGATAAATAAATACAGTATAGGGATGAGGTAGGTAGATAGATGGGCTGATTACAGATGGGCTATGGACAGGTGCAGTGATCTGTGAGCTGCTCTGACAGCTGGTGCTTAAAGCTAGTGAGGGAGATACGAATCTCCAGCTTCAGAGATTTTTGCAGTTCATTCCAGTCATTGGCAGCAGAGAACTGTAAGGAAAGATGAAAAAGGAGGAATTGGCTTTGGGGGTGAACGTTGAGATATACCTGCTGGAGCGCGTGCTACAAGTGGGTGCTGCTATGGTGACCAGTGAGCTGAGATAAGGTGGGGCTTTACCAAGCAGAGACTTGAAGATAAGACTTGCCAGTGGATTTGGCGATGAGTAAGAAGCAAGGGCCAACCAACGAGAGCACATAGGTCGCAATGGTGGGTAGTATATGGGGCTTTGGTGACAAAACGGATGGCACTGTGATAACAAACTGGATGCAGTCTGAGTAGAGTGTTGGAGGCTATTTTATAGATGACATCACCGAAGTCGAGGATCGGTAGGATGGTCAGTTTTACGAGGGTATGTTTGGCAGCATGAGTGAAGGATGCTTTGTTGCGATATAGGAAGCCGATTCTAGATTTGGAGATGCTTAATGTGAGTCTGGAAGGAGAGTTGACGGTCTAACCAGACGCCTAGGTATTTGTAGTTGTCCACATATTCTAAGTCAGAGCCGTCCAGAGTAGTGATGCTGGACGGGCGAGCAGGTGCGGGCAGTGATCAGTTGAATAGCATGCATTTAGTTTTACTTGTGTTTAAGAGCAGGTAGAGGCCACGGAAGGAGAGTTGTATGGCATTGAAGCTTGTCTGGAGGTTAGTTAACACCGTGTCCAAAGACGGGCCAGAAGTATACAGAATGGTGTCGTCTGCGTAGAGGTGTACCAGAGAATCACCAGCAGCAAGAGCAACATCATTGATGTATACAGAGAAGAGAGTCGGCCGAGGATTGAACCCTGTGGCACCCCCATAGAGACTGCCAGAGGTCCAGACAACAGGCCCTCCGATTTGACACACTGAACTCTATCAGAGAAGTAGTTGGGAAACCAGGCGAGGCAATAATTTGAGAAACCAAGGCTGTCGAGTCTTCCAATAAGAATGTGGTGATCGACGGAGTCGAAAGCCTTGGCCATGTCGATGAATACGGCTGCACAGTAATGTCTCTTATCGATGGTGGTTATGATGTCATTTAGGACCTTGAGCGTGGTTGAGGTGCACCCATGACCAGCTCTGAAACCAGATTGCATAGTGGAGAAGGTACGGTGGGATTCGAAATGGTGGGTGATCTGTTTGTTAACTTGGCTTTCGAAGACCTTAGAAAGACGGGGTAGGATAGATATAGGTCTGTAGCAGTTCGGGTCTAGAGTGTCACCCCCTTTGAAGAGTGGATGACCGCGGTAGCTTTCCAATCTTTGGGAATCTCAGACGATACGAAAGAGAGGTTTAACAAGCTAGTAATAGGATTTGCAACAATTTCGGCAGATCATTTTAGAAAGAAAGGGTCCAGATTGTCTAGCCCGGCTGATTTGTAGGGTTCCAGATTAAGCAGCTCTTTCAGAACATCAGCTATCTGGATTTGTGTGAAGGAGAAATGGTAGGAGCTTTGGCGGGTTGCTGTGGAGGGTGCCGGGCAGTTGACGGGGGTAGGGGTAGCCAGGTGGAAAGCATGGCCAGCCGTAGAGAAATGCTTATTGAAATTCTCAAATGGTGGATATACAGTGGATTTAAAATCAGTGGTGATAGTGTTTCCTAGCCTCAGAGCAGTGGGCAGCTGGGAGGAGGTGCTCTTATTCTCCATGGACTTTACAGTGCCCCAGAACTTTTTTAAGTTAGTACTACAGGATGCAAATTTCTGTTTGAAAAATCTAGTTCTGTGTCCTAGAGATGAATGTACTTTGGTGTGAAAAGTGCAAATCAATCCCAGAACAACAGCAAAGGACCTTGTGAAGATGCTGGAGGAAACAGTTACAAAAGTGTCTATATCCACAGTAAAACGAGTCCTATATCGACATAACCTGAAAGGCAGCTCAGCAAGGAAGAAGCCACTGCTCCAAAACCGCCATAAAAAAGCCAGACTATGGTTTGCAGCTGCACATGGGGACAAAGATCGTACTTTTTGGAGAAATGTCCTCTGATCTGAGGAAACAAAAAAATAACTGTTTGGCAATAATAACCATCGTTGTGTTTGGAGGAAAAAGGGGGTGCTTGCAAGCCGAAGAACACCATCCCAACCGTGAAGCATGGGGGTGGCAGCATCATGTTGTGGGGGTGCTTTGCTGCAGGAGGGACTGTAGCACTTCACAAAATAGATGGCGTCATGAGGCAGGAAAATTATGCGGATATATTGAAGCAACATCTCAAGACATCAGTCAGGAAGTTAAAGTTTGGTTGCAAATGGGTCTTCCAAATGGACTATGACCGCAAGCATACTTCCAAAGTTGTGGCAAAATGGCTTAAGGACAACAAAGACAATGTATTGGAGTGGCCATCACAAAGCCCTAACCTCAAACCCATAGAAAATGTGTGGGCAGAACTGAAAAGGCGTGTGCGACCAAGGAGGCCTACAAACCTGACTCAGTTACACCAGCTCTGTCAGCAGGAATGGGCCAAAATTCACCCAATTTATTGTGGGAAGCTTGTGGAAGGCTACCCGAAACGTTTGACCCAAGTTAAACAATTTAAAGGCAATGCTACCAAATACTAATTGAGTGTATGTAAACTTCTGACTCACTGGGAATGTGATCAAAGAAATAAAAGCGGAAATTAATCACTCTACAATTATTCTGACATTTCACATTTTTAAAATAAAGTGGTGATCCTAACTGACCGAATACAGGGAATTGTTACTAGGATTAAATGTCAGGAATTGTGAAAAACTGAGTTTAAATGTAGTAGGCCAAGGTGTATGTAAACTTCCGACTTCAACTGTATGTAAATAATATATTTGCAAAAATCTCTAAAAACCTGTTTTGCTTAGTCATCATGGGGTATTGTGCATTGATTGATGAGGAAAATAATTGATTTCATCAATTTTAGAATAACGCAGTAAAGTAACAAAAAGTGGAAAAAGTCCAGAGGTCTGAATACTTTCATTGTACATCAAACAATGAGTGTACATGATACTACGACTTAAATCTTCCCAAACAGCCTAATTCATACTCTTCAGTGGAACAATGAACCTTACAGTGTCCTGCTATTAAAATAATGTATATTACACTGAGTTTACAAAACACGCCCTTCCTATGACAGACTGACCAGGTGAATCCAGGTGAAAGCTATGATCACTTATTGATGTCACCTGTTGAGGGAAACGCAAAATAAATTCAAGCCCTTTTGAGGACAATAGCGGCAATATATGATATTCAGCACCACGGATAGCAGTCGGATCAAATTACCATGAAATCTGACGTTGAGGGCCACAGAGCAGTGGACAGAATGGCTGTCTGGTGAAGTTGCAGGGATACTCAATACTCGTGAACATACTTTTTGGATTTAAAAACCTACCAACAAAAGGAAATATTGTACTCCAGTGATTAATTGAAATACCCACATCAAGCCACACACGAAATTGAATAATAAAGCACAGATACAAGTATTATAATACAAACAGGTTTGATTGTAATCAATATTTATTATACTGTTTTAAATAAAAACAAAAATCACGGGATGCCGACCTCTGACCTAAGAGAATGAGGTGTGATGGAACCACTATTCAATTATCAGAATGCTGCTTATAATACTAATGCTGCTTATTATCTATCCTGTTGCTTAGTCACTTTACCCCTACCTATATGTACATATCTACCTCAATTACCTTGTACCCCTGTACATGTGTATCCACTGAGTGTACAAAACATTAAGAACACATACTCTATCCATGATAGATTGACCAGGTGAAAGCTATGATCCTTTTTGAGGTCACTTGTTAAATCCACTTCAGTCAGTGTAGATGAAGGGGAGGAGACAGGTTAAAGAAGGATTTTTAAGCATTGAAACAATTGAGACATGGATTGTGTATGTGTGCCATTCAGAGGGTGAATGGGCAAGACAAAAGTACCTTTGAACTGGCTATGGTAGTAGGTGCCAAGCACACCGGTTTATGTCAAGAACTGCAACGCTGCTGGGATTTTCACACTCAACACTTTCCCGTGTGCATTAAAAATAGTCCACAAACCAAAGGACATCCAGCCAACTTGACATAACTGTGGGTAGCATTGGAGTCAACATGGGCCAGCCTCCCTGTGGAACACTTTCGACATCTTGTAGATTGTTCATGCCCTGACAAATTTAAGCTGTTCTGAGGGCAAAGGGGAGGGGGGTGAAACTCAATATTAGGAAGGTGGTCCTAATGTTTGGTATACTCAGTGTATAGCCAAGTTATCGTTACTCATTGTGTATTTATTCCTCATGATGTCATCTTTCTATTATTTTTCTCTCTGCATTGTTGGGGCCCGCAAGTAAGCATTTCCCTGTTAATCTACACCTGTGACAAATACAATTAGATTTCAATGTAATAGGTTTAGAAAACGTATTATGTATCAGTGTTTCACACAGTGAAACAGCAGTCAGAGGAGTTGGCTAATATATAATTCACCTTGCTTAAGGCCAAAAAGAACATGACAGGGCAAACAGGCTACCAAGTGAACTACACGGTCACCTTAAATTAGAGCAATAGGAAGAAAAATGTGTTTTTATTAAACATAATAGTCTAGGCCTAAGGACAAAATGGACCTTGAGCTTTCTCAAACTGAACATATCTTAGGTTGGGCTATGGTGAGTGACAAGTAGTAGCCGTGGGCTGAACATGTTTCCCTTTAATGAAATGTTTGTTTACTCATTCTTGCATATATCCCGTCTTGAAATCTGGTTGTATTTCTAAAACAGGCTGTATCATTTTTACACTTTGTTATCATTTTATGCGAACTACAATCCATGTTTTTGAATATCCTGGAAAGCAATTCATGGAGAAAAAGAACCTGAGATGAATGGCAATTCCAGAAGCATCATGTACCCTTGTTTATGACCTTGGTTTACCACCAGCTTGTGTATAGCCTACCATTTGTGCACACATGAGTCACAGCACAACTGTGCAAACTTTTTTTGTTTGTTGCTTCTATATTTGCGGAACTGGTAATTCTCTAATCAATTGTGTTTACATTAACATAAAGACTGCAGGAGAAAGGGTCAGTGCTGTAGTCTTTGGCCAAGTGCAAGGGGAGCGTCGATACTCCTGCACCAGAGCCCCGGCCCTTCTGTGGACCCCTCTGGAGGCGTGGGGGAGACGGAGATAATCTCCCTCCAACTCTGCTTCACGCCTGGGCTGTGGGCTGGGGAAAAACACCAGAGGGTGGAGGTGGGGAGAAGATGGACAAAGACACCTCCCTCCCTTCACCAACCACTGTGCAAGCCTTTCTCATTTACACAGAATATCGTACTTTAAGGAAATAATGCAACAGCACTCACCCGTGACTTTAACACAGCAAAACACAAAACAACAACATTGAAAAGCCTGCACAATCTAGGAAGAGTTTTTGGTACGTAAACTCAGAGGTGCTACACAGAAAGACAAACCCCAAGGAAAACACTTATACCTGAGTGGATCTAAAATGAACCAAAAAATATCAAACGCAACATGTAAAGTGTTGGTCCCATGTTGCATCAGCTGAAATAAAAGATCCCAAAAAGAGCTTACTTCTCTCAAATGTTTTTACATCCCTGTTAGTGAGCATTTCTTCTTTTCCAAGACAATCCATCCACCTGACAGTTGTGGCACAGCAAGAAGCTGATTAAACAGCATTATTGTTACACAGGTGCACCTTGTGCAGGGGACACTAAAAGGCCACTCTAAAATGTGCAGTTTTGTCACACAGTACAATGCCACAGATGTCTTAAGTCTTGAGGGAGCGTGAAACTGGCATGCTGACTGAAGGAAAGCCCACCAGAGCTGTTTTCAGAGAACGTAAATGTTAATTTCTCTACCATAAGCCCCCAACGTAATTGTAGAGAATTTGGCAGTACGTCCAACCACGTGTAACCATGCCAGCCGATGACCTATCCACATCACCTCAGGTTTTAGCATGATAATGCATGCAATGATCAGTACACAATTCCTGGAACCTGAAAATGTCCTAGATCTTCCATGGCCTGCATACTCACCAGACATGTCACCCATAGAGCATGTTTGGGATGCTCTGGATAAACGTATACGACAGAGCATTCCAGTTCCCCCCAATATCCAGCAACTTCGCACAGTAATTGAAGAGGAGTGGGACAACATTCCACAATCAACAGCCTGACCACCTCTATGCGAAGGAGATGTGTGGCGCTGCATGATGCAAATGGACAACAGATGGATATCTGTATTCCCAGTCATGTAAAACCGATAGATTTAATACATTTATTTCCTTATATGAATTGTAACACAGTAAAATCTTTGAAATTGTTGCATGTTGAATTTATATTTTTGTTCAGCATACATCCAAAAAGCAGTTCAACAACATCCGGAGTTCCATATGCACTGGTATTGACGAATGAAAGTACCGTTGACGGGAGGCAAACTACCATAAGAAGTGAAACTTCAGTGTATTTGGGTAGGTGCCCTCTGCCCATGACCGTGAGGAATCAAGTTGGCGAGCAAGTCAGATAGAGACATGGGAAAAGACAGCAGAGGTATGCAGCCTTAGCCGACTGATCAATAGCTGGAAAACTGCTATTGATCAACTGTTTTTATCCTCCTTTGGGCAAAAAAAGCAACACGCTGGAATGGGAGACAGTTCCGTGTATATTTTAAATTTCTTTAGCCGACAATAACCGTTGATCAAGTTCGGGTGGTCTTGGACCTAAAAAGAGGCAACATCTCAGATTATGTATGCAAAGTAGTTTTAAAATATATACAGTGGGGCAAAAAAGTATTTAGTCAGCCACCAACTGTGCAAGTTCTCCCACTTAAAAAGATGAGAGGCCTGTAATTTTCATCATAGGTACACTTCAACTATGACAGACAAAATGAGAAAAAAAATCCAGAAAATCACATTGTAGGAATTTTAATGAAGTTATTTGCAAATTATGGTGGAAAATAAGTATTTGGTCAATAACAAAAGTTTCTCAATACTTTGTTATATAACCTTTGTTGGCAATGACAGAGGTCAAACGTTTTCTGTAAGTCTTCACAAGGTTCACACACCGTTGCTGGTATTTTGGCCCATTCCTCCATGCAGATCTCCTCTAGAGCAGTGATGTTTTGGGGCTGTTGCTGGGCAACACGGACTTTCAACTCCCTCCAAAGATTTTCTATGGGGTTGAGATCTGGAGACTGGCTAGGCCACTCCAGGACCTTGAAATGCTTCTTACGAAGCCACTCCTTCGTTGCCCGGGCGGTGTGTTTGGGATCATTGTCATGCTGAAAGACCCAGCCACGTTTCATCTTCAATGCCCTTGCTGGTGGAAGGAGGTTTTCACTCAAAATCTCACGATACATGACCCCATTCATTCTTTCCTTTACACGTATCAGTCGTCCTGGTCCCTTTGCAGAAAAACAGCCCCAAAGCATGATGTTTCCACCCCCATGCTCCACAGTAGGTATGGTGTTCTTTGGATGCAACTCAGCATTCTTTGTCCTCCAAACACGACGAGTTGAGTTTTTACCAAAAAGTTCTATTTTGGTTTCACCTGACCATATGACATTCTCCCAACCTTCTTCTGGATCATCCAAATGCTCTCTAGCAAACTTCAGACGGGCCTGGACATGTACTGGCTTAAGGGGGGGGGGGGGGGGGGGGGGGGGGGCACGTCTGGCACTGCAGGATTTGAGTCCCTGGCGGCATAGTGTGTTACTGATGGTAGGATTTGTTACTTTGGTCCCAGCTCTCTGCAGGTCATTCACTACGTCCCCCCCGTGTGGTTCTGGGATTTTTGCTCACCGTTCTTGTGATCATTTTGACCCCACGGGGTGAGATCTTGCGTGGAGCCCCAGATCGAGGGAGATTATCAGTGGTCTTGTATGATTTCCATTTCCTAATAATTGCTCCCACAGTTGATTTCTTCAAACCAAGCTGCTTACCTATTGCAGATTCAGTCTTCCCAGCCTGGTGCAGGTCTACAATTTTGTTTCTGGTGTCCTTTGACAGCTCTTTGGTCTTGGCCATAGTGGAGTTTGGAGTGTGACTGTTTGAGGTTCAAACAGAAGTTCAAACAGGTGCCATTAATACAGGTAACGAGTGGAGGACAGAGGAGCCTCTTAAAGAAGAAGTTACAGGTCTGTGAGAGCCAGAAATCTTGCTTGTTTGTAGGTGACCAAATACTTATTTTCCACCATAATTTGCAAATAAATTCATTAAAAATCCTACAATGTGATTTTCTGGATTTTTTACTCTCATTTTGTCTGTCAGAGTTGAAGTGTACCTATGATGAAAATTATAGGCCTCTCATCTTAAGTGGGAGAACTTGCACAATTGGTGACTAAATACTTTTTTGCCCCACTGTATCAATAACTGTATTTCTTGATTTCAATATCATTTTCAATATCAACAATTTGAATGTTTATATCAGTAATTCTATTTTTTTTATATCAAAATGTAATTATCAATAACATATTCCAAAAATATATATTAAACACTGAATAATTAGAATTATTGATATCAAACATTACAATTATTGAAAGATATAATATGATAGATAAAAGATTGTTATAAAAATAGATTTATTTATATCGATACATCTATTTTTTTAATATCAGAATTGCATAATTCCACACTGACCACATTTTCCCTTAAATTAAATAACTTGCAGGTGGCAGAAGCCATTCATTTGTTTATGTCCCTGTTAGTGAGCATTTCTCCTTTGCCAAGTTAATCCATCCACAGATGTAGCATATCAAGAAGCTGATTGAACAGCATGATCATTACACAGGTGCACCATGTGAATGTTCAATTCTCTACTGTAAGCCATCTTAGAGAATTTGGCAGGACGTAGAAACGGACTAAAAACCTCAGACCACTTGTAACCACGCCAGCCAAGTACTCCACATCCGGCTTCTTCACCTGCGGGATCGTCTAGGACCAGCCACCCGGACAGCTGATGAAATTGAGGAGCATTTCTGTCTGTAATAAACAGCCTTTTGTGGGGAAAATCCCATTCTGATTGGCTGGGCCTGGCTCCCAAGTGGCTCTCCCAGACCCACCCATGGCTGCGCCCCTGCCCAGCCATGTGATATCTATAGATTAGGGCCTAATTTATTTACTTAAATTGACTGATTTCCTTAAATGAACTATAACTCAGAATCTTGAAATTGTTGCATGTTGCGTTTATATTTTTGTTCAGTATAAATCAGCAAAAACGTGGCAAAGCAGCTTACTTTTTGTCTTGGATACAAAGTGTTATGTTTGGGGCAAATCCAATACATTACAGAGAATCACTCTCCATATTTTCAAAAATAGTGGTGGCTGCATCATGTTATGTAATCGCTTGTAATCGTTAAGGACGGGGGAGTTTTTCAGGGAGAAAAAATAAGCTGAATGGAGCTAAGCACAGGCAAAATCCTAGCCGGAAATCTGGTTCAGTCAGACACTGGGAGATGAATTCACCTTTCACCAGGACAATAACCTAAAACAGGCCAAATCTACACTGGAGTTGCTTACCAATACAACATTGAATGTCCCTGAGCGGTCTAGTTACTCGACTTAAATCGGCTTAAAAATCTATGGCAAGACTTGAAAATGGCTGTGTAGCAATGATCAACAACCAATTCAACCGAGCTTAAAGACTTTGAAAATAATAAAATGGGCAAATATTGTACAATCCAAGGTGTAGAAAGCTCTACAGACTTAGGCAGAAAGACTCTCAGCTGTAATTGCTGCCAAAGGTGATTGCAACATGTATTGACTCAGGGGTGTGAATACTTATTTAAATGAGATATTTCTGTATTTCATTTTCAATATATTTGAAAAAAAAATTCTAAAAACATGTTTTCACTTTGTCATTATGGGGTATTATGTGTAGATGGGTGAAAAACTGTTATTTAATACATTTTGAATTCAGGCTATAACAACAAAATGAGGAATAAGTCAAGGGGTATGAATACTTGATGAAGGCAATGCATCTTCCTTAATGAAGATACGCTACATTGCGTTCTCTTATCTATATAAGAGCACTAGGAGGGAGTCGTGTGTAAGGGAAATAACGTTCATTGAGTTATTTTCTTGTGAAAGCCAAGTGATCAAAGGAAGCCAAAGTACCCCAATGAAAATGGACATTGAAAATGGGGACATGGGGTTCAAGATCACTTCATGCACAAGTGTATCAGATACTGGAGTGGGAGACATCTGTGCATTCTCAACAGGAGAGCCCTGGACTTTTATATTAGGCTACATCAAACATTGTGACTGGCTCCATCACAAGAACTCCAGAACATGGTCAGAAAACTGTCACAGTGATACATAAAAATCGTATTTCTAAAACAATATTAGTCCACAATGGTGACTTAGTGAGCACCCTTTCCAGTGCGAAATAAAGGCAACAGTCACCCTGAAATAAAAATAAGCTAGATACACTACCGTTCAAAAGTTTGGGGTAACTTAGAAATGTCCTTGTTTTCCATTTATTTATTTCACCTTTATTTAATCAGGTAGACCAGTCGAGAACAAGTTCACATTTACAACTACGACCTGGCCAAGATAAAGCAAATCAGTGCGACAAAAACAAGAGTTACATAATAAAGTTACATATAAACAAACATACAGTCAATATCACATTAGAAAAATCTACGTACAATGTCTGCAAATGTAGTAAGATTAGGGAGGTAAGGCAATAAATTGGTCATAGAGGCAAAATAATTACAATTTGGATTAACACGAGTGATAGCTGTGCAGATGATGATGATGTGCAAGTAGAGATACTGGGGTGCAAAAGAGCAAAAAAATAACAATATGGGGATGAGGTAGTTGGGTCTCCGGCTTCAGTGATTTTTGAAATTCGTTCCAGTCATTGGCAGCAGAGAACTGGAAGGAAAGGTGGCCAAAGGCTTTGGGGATGACCAGTGAAATATACCTGCTGGAGCGCATGCTACGGTTGGGTGTTGCTATGGTGACCAGTGAGCTGAGATAAGGCGGGGCTTTACCTAGCAAAGACTAAAAGATAACCTGGAGCCAGTGGGTTTGGCAATGAATATATAGCGAGGGCCAGCCAACGAGAGCATACAGGTCGCAGTGGTGGATAGTATTTAGGATGCTTTGGTGACGAAATGGATGGCACTGTGATAGACTGCTTCCAATTTGTTGAGTAGTGTTGGAGGCTATTTTGTAAAAGACATTGCCGAAGTCAAGGATCGGTAGGATAGTCCGTTTTAAAAGGGTATGTTTGGCAGCATGAGTGAAGGAGGCTTTGTTACAAAATTGGAAGCCGATTCTAGATTACATTTTTGATTGTAGATGCTTAATGTGAGTCTGGAAGGAGAGTTTACAGTCTAACCAGACACCTAGGTATTTGTAGTTATCTACATATTCTAAGTCAGAACCGTCAAGAGTAGTGATGTTAGGCGGGCGGGCACGGGCAGCAATCGGTTGAAGAGCATGCATTTAGTTTTACTAGCATTTAAAAGCAGTTGGAGACCAGGGAAGGAGTGATGTATGGTATTGAAGCTCGTTTGGAGGTTTGTTAACACAGTGTCCAAAGAAGGGCCAGATGTATACAGAATGGTGTTGTCTGCGTAGAGGTGGATCAGAGAATCACCAGCAGCAAGAGCGACATCATTAATATATACAGAGAAAAGAGTTGGCCCGAGATTTGAACCCTGTGGCACCCCCATAGAGACTGCCAGAGGTCCGAACAACAGGCCCTCCGATTTGACACATGAAAACATACATGAAAATATTTGCAAAATGAATAGGAAATATAGTCAAGACATTGACAAGGTTATAAATAATTATTTTTTAATTTAAATAGTAATTGTGTCCTTCAAACTTTGCTATCGTCAATGAATCCTCCATTGCAGCAATTAAAGCCTTGCAGACCTTTGGCATTCTAATTGTCAATTTCTTGAGGAAATCTGAAGGGATTTCACCCCATGCTTCCTGAAGCAACTCCCACAAGTTGGATTGGCTTGATGGGCACTTCTTACGTACGGTCAAGCTGCTCCCACAACAGCTGAATAGGGTTGAGATCTGGTGACTGTGCTGACCACTCCATTATAGACAGAATACCAGCTGACTTCTTTCCTAAATAGTTATTGCATAGTTTGGAGCTGTGCTTTGGGTCATTGTCCTGTTGTAGGAGGAAATTGGCTCCAATTAAGAGCCGTCCACAGGGTATGGCATGGTGTTGCAAAATGGAGTGACAGCCTTCCTTCTTCAAGATCCCTTCTACCCCTGTACAAATCTCCCACTTTACCACCAACAAAGCACCCCCAGACCATCACATTGCCTCCACCATGCTTGACTGATGGCGTCAAGCACTCCTCTAGCATCTTTTCATTTTTTCTGCTTCTCACAAATGTTCTTCTTTGTGATCTGAACACCTCAAACTTAGTCTATCCATAACACTTCTTTCCAGTCTTCCTCTGTCCAGTGTCCGTGTTCTTTTGCCCATCTTAATCTTTTCTTTTTATTGGCCAGTCTGAGATATGGCTTTTTCTTTGTGTAACGGATGTGAAACGGCTAGCTTAGTTAGCGTGGGCGCTAAATAGCGTTTCAATGCGGCTTTTGTGGAGCGATGGGTAACGATGCTTCGAGGGTGACTGTTGATGTGTGCAGAAGGTCCCTAGTTCGCGCCCGGGTATGGGCGAGGGGACGGTTTAAATTTGTACTGTTACATTTGCAACTCTGCCTAGAAGGCCAGCATCTCAGAGTCGCATCTTCACTGTTGACGTTGAGACTGGTGTTTTGCGGGTACTATTTAATGAAGTTGCCAGGTGAGGATATGTGAGGTGTCTGATTCTCAAACTAGACACTAATATACTTGTTTTCTTGCTCAGTTGTGCCCCGGGGCTGCTTTTCTGTGAAGAGTAGTAGACAGCGTTGTACGAGATCTTCAGTTTCTTGGCAATTTCTCGCATGGAATAGCCTTCATTTCTCAGAACAAGAATAGACTGATGAGTTTCAGAAGAAAGTTCTTTGTTACAACCTTACTGTGAAATGCTTACTTACAAGCCCTTAACCAACAATGCCGTTCAATAAATAGAGTTAATAAAATATTTACTAAATAAACTAAAGTAAAAAATAAATCTAATCAATCAAAAAGTAACAACAAATGTACATTATAACGAGGCTATATACAGGGGGAACCGGTACCGAGTCAATGTGTGGGGACACAGGTTAGCCAAGATAATTTGTAAGGTGACTATGCATAAATAATAAACAGCGAGAACCAGCAGCCTATGCTTTAAAAACGTAACAATTTCGCAACAATAGGGTGGTCAGGTGTTTTTGTGGCTAACAGAGATGCTAGCATGTCATTGTAGGTCTTTAGCTAATGCACAGGAAGCGTATCACAGAGGAAACGGGAGCTACTTTATCAATGAGTTTACAATGTCTAAAATTGGGATAATAGATGGGATACAAACAAATATTTTTAAGGATGGAGGGGCTTCACATTGACATCCGAGGAAATAGTCCACAAGATTCCAATATTTCACACAGCATGAAAGAAACTGCATTGCAGAAAATCCAGTACGCACTACGACTGAATACAGGCCTTATATTTTGTAGCCCAGTAGAAAAGCTTAGCCTACCTTGTTAGACCACTTGTAAGCCTGAAGGAGCTGACTGTACAGCGGAGTCTTGTCCTGAACTGGGTCCAGACTCAGCAGGCCACTGTTGTGAAGGGGATGACTCTCTGAAGGTCTGCCAACCAGCGTACTGAGGCGTTCCAATTCACTACGCAAGTACATAGAATAGCAGCTGTTAGAATAGGCTTGTTGTTCCCTTTAACACATCAATAAAAAGACAACAGTATAGATTCACCACAATGGAGCCAAGAAATAATTTATATTAATCATCTAAGATTTACAAGACTATCCAAAGAAAACAGCGCACATAGCAAATGCCCAATATTTTCAATTAAAAGTGCTTTCCTGTTAATATTTTACAAATCTAATGTAATTTATACTTTTGCAACAGTTTGTTTTTTTAAATCTGTTTTTTTTTGGGGGGGGGGGGGGGGGGTGCATGGTTCTACAGCATTGCTAAATATGCAAAGTGGTCCACAAAAAAAAATCTTGATTTTTCGGCATATTCCTTTTTGGGAGAATAACATTTACAGTGAGGAAAACAAATATTTAGTCAGCCACCAATTGTGCAAGTTCTCCCAATTAAAAAGATGAGAGAGGCCTGTAATTTTCATCATAGGTACACTTCAACTATGACAGACAAAATGAGAAAAGGAAATCCAGAAAATCACATTGTAGGATTTTTAATGAATCTTTTTGCAAATTATGGTGGAAAATAAGTATTTGGTCACCTACAAACAAGCAAGATTTCTGGCTCTCACAGACCTTTAAGAGGCTCCTCTGTCCTCCACTCGTTACCTGTATTAATGGCACCTGTTTGAACTTGTTATCAGTATAAAAGACACCTGTCCACAACCTCAAACAGTCACACTCCAAACTCCACTATGGCCAAGACCAAAGAGCTGTCAAAGGACACCAGAAACAAAATTGTAGACCTGCACCAGGCTGGGAAGACTGAATCTGCAATAGGTAAGCAGCTTGGTTTAAAGAAATCAACTGTGGGAGCAATTATTAGGAAATGGATGACATACAAGACCACTAATAATCTCCCTCGATCTGGGGCTCCACGCAAGATCTCACCCCGTGGGGTCAAAATGATCACAAGAACGGTGAGCAAAAATCCCAGAACCACATGGGGGGACCTAGTGAATGACCTGCAGAGAGCTGGGACCAAAGTAACAAAGCCTCCCATCAGTAACACACTATGCCGCCAGGGACTCAAATCCTGCAGTGCCAGACGTGTCCCCCTGCTTAAGCCAGTACATGTCCAGGCCCGTCTGAAGTTTGCTAGAGAGCATTTGGATGATCCAGAAGAAGATTGGGAGAATGTCATATGGTCAGATGAAACCAAAATAGAACTTTTTGGTAAAAACTCAACTCGTCGTGTTTGGAGGTCAAAGAATGCTGAGTTGCATGCAAAGAACACCATACCAACTGTGAAGCATGGGGGTGGAAACATCATGCTTTGGGGCTGTTTTTCTGCAAAGGGACCAGGACGACTGATCTGTGTAAAGGAAAGAATGGGGCCATGTATCGTGAGATTTTGAGTGAAAACCTCCTTCCATCAGTAAGGGCATTGAAGATGAAACGTGGCTGGGTCTTTCAGCATGACAATGATCCCAAACACACCGCCCGGGCAACGAAGGAGTGGCTTCATAAGAAGCATTTCAAGGTCCTGGAGTGGCCTTAGCCAGTCTCCAGATCTCAACCCCATAGAAAATCTTTGGAGGGAGTTGAAAGTCTGTGTTGCCCAACAACAGCCCCAAAACATCACTGCTCTAGAGGAGATCTGCATGGAGGAATGGGCCAAAATACCAGAAACAGTGTGTGAAAACCTTGTGAAGACTTACAGAAAACATTTGACCTCTGTCACTGCCAACAAAGGGTATATAACAAAGTATTGAGATAAAGTTTTGTTATTGACCAAATACTTATTTTCCACCACAATGTGCAAATAAATTCATTAAAAATCCTACAGTGATTTTCTGGATTTTTTTCTCTCATTTTGTGTCAAAGTTGAAGTGTACCTATGATGAAAATTACATGCCTCTCATCTTTTTAAGTGGGAGAACTTGCACAATTGGGAGCTGACTAAATACTTTTTTGCCCCACTGTATGTTAGAGTCCTTCACGTCAACAGTATCTAGCGAGCGCAACAAATGTTTTACATTCAACCAGGTTTCCATCCAACCTTTTTATGTGAGTAAAGTAAGTCAGATACAAAATGTCATGACAGGCATGATGGAAACAGAATTTTTGTTGGTAAACTTTCCAAATGTCTACAAAACAGAATATGCTAGACAGGGTGAGATCTTTCTGTGTCTGTAAAATTAATTATGTGAGAAATGTTGCTGGAAAGCTTATGCGCAAATATTGATAATAACCATCATAACAAAGTAAACTTGGAGTCACACGATGACATGTTGTGTGGTCCTCCCACTAGACTCGTTGGGAAAGCATGCAGTTTATTAGGCTACAGATTAAATAAATTGTGATGAACTTCAGTGTGGTGAAAGTGCACAGTGATGAGCTTGATGCTCCTTTCCAATAAACATTGGGGGTCTTATTCAGATGACACCATTCTGTATACTTCTGGCCCTTCTTTGGACACTGTGTTAACTAACCTCCAGATGAGCTTCAATGCCATACAACTCTCCTTCCGTGGCCTCCAACTGCTCTTAAATGCAAGCAAAACTAAATAACTGCACTACTCTGGACGGTCCTGAATATGTGGACTACTACAAATACCTAGGTGTCTGGTTAGACTGTAAACTCTCCTTCCAGACTCACATAAAGCATCTCCAAACCAAAATTAAATCTAGAATCGGCTTCTTATTTCGCAACGAAGCCTCCTTCACTCATGCTGCCAAACATACCCTAGTAAAACTAACTATCCTACCGATCCTTGACTCAGCAATGTCATTTACAAAATAGCCTCCAACACTCTACTCAGCAAACTGGATACAGTCTATCACAGTGCCATCCGTTTTGTCACCAAAGCCCCATATACTACCCACCACTGTGACCTGTATGCTCTCGTTGGCTGACCCACTGGCTCCAGGTCATCTATAAGTAGTTGCCATGTAAAGCCCCACCTTATCTCAGCTCACTGGTCACGAAAGTCATTGCCTCACCCCCCTTATCCTACCTCCTTTTGCACACACTGTATATAGACTTTCTCTATTGTATTATTGACTGTATGTTTGTTTATTCCATGTGTAACTCTGTGTTGTTGTTTGTGTCGCACTGCTTTGCTTTATCTTGGCCAGGTCGCAGTTGTAAATGAGAACTTGTTCTCAACTAGCCTACCTGTTAAATAAAGGTGAAAAAAACAACATGATGATCGTTGCTTGCTGCCATTTGACAAATAAAAATAAATCTCACTCTTTTGTCCATAATAATTTCATCTCATCATGTAGGCTATATGGCGCTGTTGGCCACAGCGCACGTGCCAATTGCAGAGTGGGCACTCGCTATATAATGGAACATTCATCAGTAGAGTTGAAAACGTGATGGAAACCCATTTAATTTTATTTGCAAAAAAAGTCTAAAAACATGTTTTCATTTTGTAATTATGGGGTATTGTGTGTAGACGAATTCAGGCTGGTTAAATGGAAACCCATTTAACTTGTATTTTTTTTAATCAGTAGATGGGAATATAACCCCAATAGTTTTTTTTATGTTAACTACATCATCACACACAGCCTTTTATCTGCAACAAGTCAATTTGATGCAAAGACATCTCTGGTGGGAAAATACGCATATTCTTTTTATGCTGATTTTAGAATATTTGCATAAAAAAATGTCGCCAATTGAATGGAAACATAGCAATTGACAATCACCATGTAATGGAAAGCACTTGAAGTGTGCATGCAAGACTTGCCAGTGTGCTGGGGTTAGTTAGCTAGCTAGTTGCTATTATGCGTTTTTGAGAATTTTTGTAACGAAAAGCGCTATATAAAATACATTATTATTAATAGCTCTTGAGCACACACACAAGCTAACGTTACATATATACACGCACACCATTTCTACTTCAACAGTACATTCCTCACGGACTATAACTAAACAGCTCGCTGTCTGTTAACAGCAAATATTTCGCATTTTCTTGTGTTTACAGCTCGCTACGGCTAACGTTACTCACTTCAAGTCGCGATTCACAGACTGCAGGTTATCTTGAAACTCGGTAATAAAAACCTTTTCGCGTCCTTCAAGGGTTTCTTTGTTTTTCATCCCATCTTTCAGAGAGTCAAAAACCCTTGTTACACTCGAACGAAGTGCCTGAATAGCATTTATTGCTTGAGAAAATGCTTCTAAATTCACACCGACGTTCATTGCGTCCGCCATTTTTTCCACACGCTGGGACTGTACGTCGCATAAACAACGTCATTGATTTGGAATGCATGTAGCAAGGGAATTGTAGTTCTCTCTTCCCATATGCCCACACTTTTGCTCTCATTTGCCAACAACAGGTATAACATTTCCCCCTTAATCAATGTTTTGTTAATCATTGCTAAGTTTTCTGTCTACAAACATTGTGTTTCTGCCTGCCTGTGACAATAAGTTGGCTTCATGTGAAATGTAGAAATGTGTAGGCTCTCATTGCTTTCCTCTGCTCCCAAGTGGCGCAGCGGTCTGAGGCGCTGCATCTCAGTCCCTGGTTCGAATCCAGGCTGTATCACATCCGGCCGTGATTGGGAGCCCCATAGGGCGGTGCACAATTGGTCCAGCGTCGGCCAGGGTAGGCTGTCATTGTAAATAAGACGTTGTTTTTAAACTGACTTGCCTAGTTAAATCAAGGTTAAATTTACAGCAACAAATAAAGAGTGTGTGACCATCAGGACCATGGACAGCTCAACTTAGTGTTCCTTAATAAGTAAGAAGCTCCCCTTTGCTTGATGCTATTACTTGAATTACACCTATATCCTAAAGTCGCACCTTTAGGGTTAAGCTACTTTTTCGTTTTACTGTCCATCTTAATTATTCATTAATGCAATTGTCAACAATAAAAAAGCATAAGCTAGCCTACATATTCCTCTAGAGTTTTAGGCTACAGGCCTAGACTGTTTAGAATGCATAGACTATACTTTTCAAGAGCCATAAAGGAACTTCAAGTTGTTTAAATGTAAAACAATTTGCGTTAGTCTATTGCTGAGTGAAAACTAGATATCCATATCTGCCTTGAGTGACTCGTTTGAGCTGTTCCTTTAAGCAGGACAGGTAGCCCGATCGACTCATGGGATGGTTATATTACTGGGCGGTAGATGAAGTTGCGCACCCTCTTCACAAACACGTAGTTTGCAGATCAGATTCTGATAGCCAAATATGGAGACGAAAAGAGCGCAGGGGAACAAGAGCAGTAGGGATTTTTGAAATAAGATAGTGTGTTAATGCATGGGGAAAGTGAGGTCGAGAGAGAGAGAGAGAGAAATTAAGCTATTTCCTTCTGCCCTTGAGCGCGTAGGACAAAACTGATATCGTAAAAAGTAGGGGAACATGAACAGACGCAATGCCATTCCTGAAAAAGTATTGAAATATGATATATTTAGAAGTAATCTATTGCGCGTACGGGATGTAGTCGGTATCATCATAACAACGCACTGCTTTCCTCAAAAGTATCAAACAGAAGAGAAACAAACAGAAGGGGAGAGCATCTCATCTAATCCTCTTACTGAAGGGAATACAGTTAAATACAGTGACGTTAAGCTGCTTTTTAACGACGAACCAAGGTGCAACGGCAGGCTTCCGAATGCTGACAACACTTTTGCAAAGGGTTGCACCCATGGCAGAATATGAACATTCCTACCTTCTCGGAACAATTTGGTAAGTGCCGTGCTATTCGAGTTCTACCTAGAACACGAGGAATTGATGGTGCTTATTTATGTTTCTATTAAAAACGAATTACGCCGTCAAAATGAACAATGCTTGCAATCATGCAGTAATGACTAGCCACATATTTCGTATTTCATATTACCTTTATACATTTGGAATCATAAATACACTTCAGAGAGCTTTAGAGGTTTGACATAGGCTGTAGTGTCAAAGTTGAGAACATCCGCCCCCCACCTATGGGAGTCCAAACATTTTCAAAGTTTATAGAATTAGTCACAATGCGACATTTCTAGCGTGTTTATTTGCAAAGTGTAGCCTAGGTATGTCTCCATTTGCCTGGGAGAAATGGTCGACAGTTCCGTTACCTCTAATGGCAGAGTATATGAGTTCAACAGTCATCCTTCTGTGGGGACGTTGGATAACTTTTTGAACTTGCATTTGAGTTAGGAAAATGCATCAATTATGGTCGTCTTATGAATATGAATTGGTTGTGAAAACAAAGTGAAAGGCTACAATATTTCAGATTTAGGTCTACACCGATATGTATTATAAAGGGTTTCAAATATGTTCAAGTTTATCTAATTAAAGATTGATGGTTGTTAGTTGTCGTAAAAATAAATAATAATAACAATAATAACAATAAAGAAGTAGCAGTAGCCTACAGTAGAGTTTTAGTGTGCCTTATTTTGTTGAAAATGTGAGTGGCAATTCTCCCCCCAATAAGCTGCCCACTGGGCACATACATCAATTCAACATCTATTTCACGTGGAAACCACGTTTATCGTCCAGTGTGTGTTAAACAAATTGTCTTTTCTCCTTCTCAATATAGCCAAAAATGGAGCATGTAAACCCATCATTTGAATGACATTAAACTCACCAAGAGGGAGCTTCTGAGTGGACCGCGGGGATATTCTAAATGGTATAGGCTACTCATGGACATGCGACTGCTTTTACTGTGACTTGCCTGGAGTGCCAAAGTTGTTTGATCTGAGCAAGATTTGCATGTCACCAATATCAAACACAACAGGCTCATTTTAAAGTGCAACTAACTATACTTTAAAGGAATGCTTTCATTGATGTAATTTCAACGTAGGACAACACATATTTCGAAACTGAAGTACATGTAGTTTATTTGGGAAGGCATAGGCCTAGATTTGTATAGACATCCAGCAGAGTTAAGTTGTATCCTACAAGCGGCAGGTGTCTCAACATGAAAACAAAACGGATTCGAAGCTGATCCTCTCTGTGTGTGGACCGACGGTGGCACATCTTGCCTCCCTCCGGACACTCGGTCTTGGACGATGGATGTGGTCTCTACGAGTGCCATGCTCTCACAGGTGGTCTTTCTTCTGCACTTTGTGACTTTGACACTTGGCCAGTATGACATATGCAAGAGTCTGGTTAGTATGGATAATGGACAGACATGGGAGTTTTACGCATGCCAGCCCAAACCCACGGCTATGAAGGAGTTCATGCAAATTACGGTGGATCCCCTTGGCATCACTTGCGGCAATCCCCCGGAGAGGTTCTGTACTCTGGTAAGTTTCAGGTTCATGATTTTTACAATAAGCCTAAACTTTGAAGTGTTGTCTCAATAACAGAAAATTGACATGGAAGGAGTTGTTCATTGGGATGTGGGTAGGGTATCTGATCCTTTTACCTCGAGCTAATGGTAGGACAATGATGGCATGACAATGTACCTTTTCTATGAGACAACTCAGGACAGAAGAGTTGAAACCGACTTTTAGTACTTTTTATTATAGTGAAAAATGTAAACAAGACTTAAAAACAGTTAATTGTGTGGAATCACTGTCTCCATAAATGCACCAATAGAATATAATAACTTCAGTATATCAAAAATAATTTTATATAAATATGAAATATATTAATTTAATATTACTATATTTATTTATTTTTAGCAGCAGAAATACACTGAAACAAATCAGAAAATACTTTATCCTCAAAATCATCAGGTAATTGATCATTCGTACATTGGACAATGTTTCACAGGTTTCTGCATCAATACAGTTATTTATTACCTAACGGTTGCATACTAAAACCCACTAAGTCTATCTCTGGTTATTTAACTAAATAAAAATGTGTTTGATTTTCAAACAATATTATTAGATTACATTTGTATTGTGTTTGTGGAAGAGATACTAGGTACTGATATTAATTACTATTCTATGTATTGCAATTGGATACTGTGGTTTAATTGGGATTTGATGTTCCAAACAAATTGCTCACTATACTGTATGTCTGCTGCAGAGGGACAGGAGATAGCATGAGAACATGAGTTGTGATCAGTCATGGAAATAAGTGCTGAAAACATGTTGGCAATTTAAAAAGAAGATGGAGAAGCTATGGGATGCAAAATACCAGATTTTTGGCGCAGGTACAGCCGACTAGGTAGACTTTAAAAAAATACATATTTTTACAAATCGATACTTGGAGTCAAGCATTATCTTCCCAAAATATTTACATACTGTATGCAACTAACGATTTCCCACGCCCCATCACTAACTTATAACCAACATTGTTTAAACGGACACACTAGACTATGGGGCTATGCGAGGTGCACTATCATGAGCGCATGTGAATGGTATAGGGCTACATTCACATTTCTTTGTAGTATTTTGTATCCTGTAAAGTTATAAGCTTGTTTTATTTATTTATTTTATTTATTTTATTTATTTATTTATTTTATGTGTTTATGTGTAAGCTCAGTTTTTTGGGGGGGTGGTGCTGACAAGGGTCTAAGAGAGGCTGGCAATGTTGCTGTGGGCAACCAGCTGGCTTGATTGTAGAATAAACAGATGTATAATTTGTCCAGCTGGGCTGTACTACATGGGGACAGAAACTGTGAACTGTAGAACTGCAACAAAATGGCAAATAATATTTTGGAACCCATGGAGAACTTCACAGGTCAAATAATGATCACAAAGCATACTATGTACATTTTGAAACTGTGTTATCTGCAACTTCTGCTGATCAATTGTCATATAGCCATAGACTTACTCACTGATTTGAGCATCTGTCTTTGTGTTTAGTGACAAGTCACTTAACATCCTAAATATCACCAATGGTAATTATGATCATCACATTTACAACTAAACATGCAGCAATATGTAGCATCCACCTGGGTAATGCTCACCGCAGCTTTCTTTGTGCCAGATTGCAAACCTCACATTGGCTGTGGTAGTGGAGAGGTTAGGATGGATTTTGGCAAATTGAAAGGGGGATAATTAGAGATAGCATGAGCCAGGTTGCGACATCGAGCCTAACACTCTGTCTCTCACAATGATTGATAAGGGATCTTTAGAGGCCACAGGGAGTCCAGACAGGCAGTCAGATTTTAAGTGTCATCCAATGGAAGGTGATAGGAAATTAGCATTGTACATGTGTGCTACTTCAGAGACAACATCAGTGTGAATGAGCAAATCTTATATGGGTCACATGTAAAACTGAGTGTGGAAAGTCAGAAAAAAATATTGGATATACACTGAACAAAAATATAAACGCAACATGTAAAGTGTTGGTCCCATGTTTCATGAGCTGAAATAAGATCCCAAGAATTTTCCATATGCACAAAAATCTTATTTCTATAGCATTTTGTGCATGTCCCCATTATTGAGTATTTCTTCTTTGCCAAGATAATTCACCTACCTGACAGGTGTGGCATAACAAAAAGCTAATTGAACAGTATGATCATTACATGGGTGCACCTTGTGCTGGGGACAAAAGACCACTAAAGTGTGCAGTTTGAGGGAGCGTGTAATTGGCATACTGACTGCAGGAATGTCCACCAGAGCTGTTGCCAGGAAATTAAATGTTAATTTCTCTACCATAAGCCACCTCCAACGTCATTTTAGAGAATTTGGCAGTATGACCAACCGGCCTCACAAACGCAGACCACGTGTAACCACGCCAGCCCAGGACCTCCACATCCGGCTTCTTCCCCTGCAGGATCGTCAGAGACCAGCCACCCGGACAGCCAATAAAACTGTGGATTTGCGCAACTGAAGAATTTCTGTACAACTTTCAGAAACCATCTCAGGGATGCTCATTTGCATGCTCGTTGTCCTCACCAGGGTCTTGAACTGACTGCAGTTCGGCATCATAACCGACTTCAGTGGGCAAATGCTCCCCTTCAATGGCCACTGGCACGCTTGAAGTGTGCTCTTCACAGATGAATCCCGGTTTCAACTGTACTGGGCAGATAGAAGACAGCTCGTATGGCAGCGAGTGGTTAGCTGAAGTCAACATTGTGAACAGACTGCCCCATGGTGGGGTTATGGTATGGGCAGGCATAAGCTATGGACAACGAACACAATTGCGTTTTATCGAGCAATTTGAATGCACAGAGATCCCGTCATGAGATCCTGAGGCCCATTGTCACGCCATTCATCTGCCGCCATCACCTCACAGCATTATAATGTACGGCCCCCATGTCGCAAGGATCTGTACACAATTCTTGGAAGCTGAAAATATCCCAGTTCTTCCATGGCCTTCATACTCACCAGACATGTCACCCATTGAGCATGTTTGGGATGCTCTGGATCGACGTGTACGACAGCGTGTTCCAGTTCCCCCCCAATATCCAGCAACATCGCACAGCCTTTGAAGAGGAGTGGGACAAGATTCCACAGGCCACAATCAACAGCCTGATCAACTCTATGCGAAGGAGATGTGTGGTGGTCACACAGGTCACACCTGTTTTTTTTAAATCCACGCCTCTACTTAATTTTTTTTTTAAATAAAAATGGTTAAAGCAGGTTGCCTATTCTGAATGCACTGGGTGAGGTAGGTGCTGATACAGAAGCAGGTGTCCCAGATAGACGACAACGATAGGGAGAGCGACGTCAGGTTGCATTTTAGAGTCTATGCCCCCGTTCATTTTCTTCTTTCAGTCATAATCCATTCAATGTCTATTATTGACTTGTGTGTGGCTGGATACTGTGATGCACAGATAACAGAAATAAAAGGATAAATGCAGGAGAGTTCTTCACAACTGCATGGCTTGTTTGGCACTGAACTAAAAGACAAAGGAAAGCAGGTATTTAATGAGGGAAATTGGTTGCAGGTGCTCTCAGAGCATAGAGATGTATAGAGATCGCTAACGCTCAATAGCCTGTATAACACAGGAAGCTCCATTTGAGGACTGATACGTAGCGATCTCTACACGTCTCTGTGGCTCAGAGGTGCCTGCAATTATAGTGAGAGTTAACAAAAGGGAGAGTCAACAAAAAAAGTTACATTAAAGGGACAGTTAACTAAAAAGCAACTTCATTGCTTAGAATAAGCCATCCCCCTATTGAGTATGTTGACTTTCCTTGGAAAAGCTTTCCTGCTCATGAATGATTTAGAGCAAATACTGTATCTGTCAATGTAGGCCCACAGGAGATGCCATTGCATTTTTATTCAGTGCTGGGAGCAGAGCAGACTCTGTATGTACCATTGCTGGGAACAGGGCAGACTGCATGTAGCATTACTAAATGAGAGGAGGGAACAGGGAGTCAAAGGTAAACAAATAATTTGATTGCTTTTCTGATTTTCGTGACCAAGCTTCCTGCTGCTAGATGGACATAATGCTATTCTAGGCTATCAATAAACTTACACAAACGCCTGTCTTGCTTTGGCTGTATAGCATAATTTCAAAATCTGAGATGACAGGGTGATTAACAAAAGGCTAAGCTGTGTTTCATTATATTTCACTTGTGATTTCATGAAGATTAATATTTTCTAGTAATATTCTTTGACCGTTGCGCTATGCTAATTAGTGTAGTTGATGACAATTCTCCCGGATCCAGGATGGGTAGTTCCAAGAGGTTTTAACCTGAGTGGAGAGAATGAGGGAGAGAATGAGGGAGTGAAGGAGGGAGGGAGGGAGCTAAGCAAAACAACAAAACTCAGACCCACTTCTGATGTAATTATACACAGTTTGAAAGACAAAGAGAGGAGACAGACAGTGTCCATATGTGAAGTGAGGCATCACTGCCACTCTCAATCCTATGAGCACAAATGATTATTTACCAGTACTATTTTTCAACAGAAATGCCCTACATTACAATGTAAAAACATCCAAAACTAAAAATAGCACTGCAGGTTACAACACAGCAGTGGAGTACATTACAGAAAGGGCTTAAATTTGGTACATTGTTTGCAGTGTGTTATGAGAACTGTTTAGATTAGATATGTCACCATGGTGTATTTATCCTACCGGTGTAGAGGTACTGTGATGTCACAAATGTGCAGCTTTGGCCAGTTTTGTCCTGTGTCATGAATTATACATAAGTCCTGGTAGCTTCAGCCCCCCTCCTGTGCTCCCAAAGGGGAAAGATTTCATCCCATTTGGCTATGACCACAAGCAATAATCTCCATCTGCCTGTTGTCATGCCACTGGAGGTCTTGGGGAATTCTTCAAATTAAGTTGTTAGTGTGGTAATCGTCTACGTCACCTTTCAGGGAATTACAAGATTTTTAGGAAACCAACATGAAAAAATAAGGTTTTTGATTGATACAGCCCTTTTACAGTGCTATGAACATCATAGTGTGTGTGTGTGTGCGTGCAGATTAAAAGACAGTAGGCTGTGGTCCATGCTGGGAAAGGTGAGGCTCTTGTGAGGCTTGTTTTTTCTCTGGTATAATTAGGCTGCTGTTTCCCAGCTGTTATATCAGCAGCCCTCCCACGGGAGCTTCTTTCACTGTAATTAAGTCAAGCAAGAGAGCCAGAGAGGAGAGGAGACACATCTCTCCAGGTGGGTAAATAGCAGCGCTAAACACTAGCTTCCCATACAGTACATGGCTCTCCATCCACACCAATGCAGTTGGGAATGTGTGTGGACTGTGGTCCTGTCAAAATCTGTGGGCTCTCTTCTCTTCACTTATCCTCTCCTCTCCTCTGACATGTCTCTTCCTTTTTCCTATTTCGGTCAGTGCAGTTCCACAGATTGGATCTGATTGGATTTAAAGACAATGTCTTAACAATGTTGACTGGCTGACTATGATTGGGATTAATAATGTCGACTGGCCTCTGACTGTGTGAAGGAACTGGTGAGGTCATCTTCAGGGTAGGTCAGAGGTAGGGTTGCAAAGGGTCGGAAACTTTCCGGTAAATTCTTTCTGAAATTTTCCAGGGGAAGTTAAGCCCGGGAATGTTGCTTAAATTTATTTTAAAAAGTTAGCTTATAACAGTAAACATTTTTTTTGTGGGATACACAAGGCAATTCTAGATCTTGTGGCATATTTTGGTTAAACTATCCCCAATTCAATGGAATTGCAACCCTCTGCATGCACAGTGCATTCTTCCATCACATATGCAGTGCAATCTTCCATCACATGTACAGTCGTGGCCATAAGTTTTGAAAATGACACAAATATTAATTTCCACAAAGTTTGCTGCTTCAGTGTCTTTAGATATTTTTGTCAGTGTCAAAGGCTTTTATTGACAATTACATGAAGTTGATGCAAACAGTCAATATTTGCAGTGTTGACCCTTCTTTTTCAAGACCTCTGAAATCCGCTCTGGCATGCTGTCAAATAACTTCTGATGGCAACCCATTCTGATGGCAACCCATTCTGATGGCAACCCATTCTGATGGCAACCCATTCTTGCATAATCAATGCTTGGAGTTTGTCAGAATTTGTGGGTTTTCAATGGGATTAAGGTCTGGGGAGTTTCCTGGCCATGGACCCAAAATATCGATGTTTTGATCCCCAAGCCACTGAGTTATCACTTTTGTCTTATGGCAAGGTGCTCCATCATGCTGGAAAAGGCATTGTTCATCACTAAACTGTTCCTGGACGGTTGGGAGAAGTTTCTCTCGGAGGATGTGTTGGTACCATTCTTTATTCATGGCTGTGTTCTTAGGCAAAATTGTGAGTGAGCCCACTCACTTGGCTGAGAAGCAACCCCACACATGAATGGTCTCAGGATGCTTTGATGTTGGCATGACACAGGACTGATGGTAGCGCTCACCTTGTCTTCTCCGGACAAGCTTTTTTCCGGATGCCCCAAACAATCAGAAAGGGGATTCATCAGAGAAAATGACTTTACCCTAGTCCTCAGCAGTCCAATCCCTGTACCTTTTAAAGAATACCAGTCTATCCCTGATGTTTTTCCTGGAGAGAAGTGGCTTCTTTGCTGCCCTTCTTGACTCCAGGCCATCCTCCAAAAGTCTTTGCCTCACTGTGCGTGCAGATGCACTCACAACTGCCTGCTGCCATACCTGGTGGTGCCCCGATCCCGCAGCTGAATCAACTTTGGGAGATGGTCCTGGCGCTTGCTGGACTTTCTTGGGTGCTCTGAAGCTTTTTTCACAACAATTGAACAGCTCTCCTTGAAGTTCTTGATGATCCGATAAATGGTTGATTTAGATGCAATCTTACTGGCAGCAATATCCTTGCCTGTGAAGCCATTTTTGTGCAAAGCAATGATGACGGCACGTGTTTCCTTGGAGGTAACCATGGTTGACAGAGGAAGAACAATGATTCCAAGCACCACCCTCCTTTTGAAGCTTCCAGTCTGTTATTCGAACTCAATCAGCATGACAGAGTGATCTCCAGCCTTGTCCTCCTCAACACTCACACCTGTATTAACGAGAGAACCACTGACATGTCAGCTGGTCCTTTTGTGGCAGGGCTGAAATACAGTTGTCACGGGCGTCGTAAGAAGTGGACCAAAGTACAGTGTGGTGAGCATACATATTCATTTTATTTATAGAAATGTAGCCAACAAAACAAGGAAACAACCGTGAAGCTTAACTTCGGCAATAATGCCTCTAACAAAGTCAACTACCCACACTGAAAGGAGGGAAAAAGGGCTACCTAAGTATGATTCCCAATCAGAGACAAAAAAAAGCTGTCCCTGATTGAGAACCATACCCGGCCAACACATAGAAACACAAATCATAGAAATAAAGGACATAGAATGCCCACCCAAATCACACCCTGACCAAACCAAAAAGAGACATAAAAAAGCTCTCTAAGGTCAGGGCGTGACATCAGTGGAAAGGTTTTTTGGGGATTCAGTTCATTCGCATGGCAAAGAGGGACTTAGCAAATAATTGCAATTAATCTGATCACGCCCAGTATCTAGGATGACCACCATTTGCCCCATGCAAAGTGACACATCTCCTTCGCAGGCTGTTTGATTGCGGCCTGTGGATTGTTGTCCCACTCCTCTTCAATGGCTGTGTAAAGTTCTTGGATATTGGTGGGAACTGGAACATGCTGTCGTACACGTCGACCCAGAGCATCTCAAACATGCTCAATGGGTGACATGTTTGGTGAGTAGGCAGGCCATGGAAGAACTGGGACATTTTCAGCTTCCAAGAATTGTGTACAGATATTTGCGACATGGGGATTCATCCGTGAAGAGCACACTTCTCCAGCGTGCCAGTGGCCATCAAAGGTGAGCATTTTCCCACTAAGTCTGTTATGACGCCAAACTGCAGTCAGGTCAAGACTCTGGTGAGGATGACAAGAACGTAGATGCGCATCCCTGAGACGGTTTCTGTCAGTTTGTGCAGAAATTCTTCAGTTTGCAAAACCACTGTTTCATCAGCTGTCCGGGTGGCTCATCTCAGACGATCCCGCAGGTGAAGAAACGGATGTGGAGGTCCTGGGCTGGCGTGGTTACACGTGTTCTGCGGTTGTGAAGCTGATTCGACTTACTGGCAAATTCTCTAAAGCGACATTGGAGGCGGCTTATGGTAGAGAACTGAACATTAAATTCTCTGGCAACAGCTCTCGTGGACATTCCTGCAGTCAGCATACCAATTGCACGCTCCCCCAAAACTTGAGACATCTGTGGCATTGTGTTGTGTGATGAAACTGCATATTTTAGTGGCCTTTATTTTCCCTAGCACAAGGTGCACCTGGGTAATGATCATGCTGTGTAATCAGCTTCTTGATATGCCACACCTGTCAGGTGGATGGATTATCTTGGCAAAGGAGAAATGCTCACTAACAGGGATATAACATTTTGGGGATATTTGATTTCAGCTCATGTAACATGGGACCAACACTTTACATGTTGTGTTTATATTTTTGTTCAGTATATTTGAAATGTATCTAATGCCTGTCCGTCTGGAGTTCCAGGAAGCTGGGGTTTAAGACATTTTGTATAATCGTGTATTGGTTCAATTGCAACAAGCAAGCTCAATCAAGCACAAATACAGTATTTGAGATGATTTGCACACACTTAATGTATTGTGAAACCTGTTGTAAAATGTATTTTAATGTTACCTTTTTTTATTACAATGTACAGTGCCTTGCGAAAGTATTCGGCCCCCTTGAACTTTGCGACCTTTTGCCACATTTCAGGCTTCAAACATAAAGGTATAAAACTGTATTTTTTTGTGAAGAATCAACAACAAGTGGGACACAATCATGAAGTGGAACGATATTTATTGGATATTTCAAACTTTTTTAACAAATCAAAAACTGAAAAATTGGGCGTGCAAAATTATTCAGCCCCCTTAAGTTAACACTTTGTAGCGCCACCTTTTGCTGTGATTACAGCTGTAAGTCGCTTGGGGTATGTCTCTATCAGTTTTGCACATCGAGAGACTGACATTTTTTCCCATTCCTCCTTGCAAAACAGCTCGAGCTCAGTGAGGTTGGATGGAGAGCATTTGTGAACAGCAGTTTTCAGTTCTTTCCACAGATTCTCGATTGGATTCAGGTCTGGACTTTGACTTGGCCATTCTAACACCTGGATATGTTTATTTTTGAACCATTCCATTGTAGATTTTGCTTTATGTTTTGGATCATTGTCTTGTTGGAAGACAAATCTCCGTCCCAGTCTCAGGTCTTTTGCAGACTCCATCAGGTTCTTACAGAATGGTCCTGTATTTGGCTACATCCATCTTCCCATCAATTTTAACCATCTTCCCCGTCCCTGCTGAAGAAAAGCAGGCCCAAACCATGATGCTGCCACCACCATGTTTGACAGTGGGGATGGTGTGTTCAGCTGTGTTGCTTTTATGCCAAACATAACGTCTTGCATTGTTGCCAAAAAGTTCAATTTTGGTTTCATCTGACCAGAGCACCTTCTTCCACATGTTTGGTGTGTCTCCCAGGTGGCTTGTGGCAAACTTTAACCGACACTTTTTATGGATATCTTTAAGAAATGGCTTTCTTCTTGCCACTCTTCCATAAAGGCCAGATTTGTGCAATATACGACTGATTGTTGTCCTATGGACAGAGTCTCCCACCTCAGCTGTAGATCTCTGCAGTTCATCCAGAGTGATCATGGGCCTCTTGGCTGCATCTCTGATCAGTCTTCTCCTTGTATGAGCTGAAAGTTTAGAGGGACGGCCAGGTCTTGGTAGATTTGCAGTGGTCTGATACTCCTTCCATTTCAATATTATCGCTTGCACAGTGCTCCTTGGGATGTTTAAAGCTTGGGAAATCTTTTTGTATCCAAATCCGGCTTTAAACTTCTTCACAACAGTATCTCGGACCTGCCTGGTGTGTTCCTTGTTCTTCATGATGCTCTCTGCGCTTTTAACGGACCTCTGAGACTATCACAGTGCAGGTGCATTTATACGGAGACTTGATTACACACAGGTGGATTGTATTTATCATCATTAGTCATTTAGGTCAACATTGGATCATTCAGAGATCCTCACTGAACTTCTGGAGAGAGTTTGCTGCACTGAAAGTAAAGGGGCTGAATAATTTTGCACGCCCAATTTTTCATTTTTTGATTTGTTAAAAAAGTTTGAAATATCCAATAAATGTCGTTCCACTTCATGATTGTGTCCCACTTGTTGTTGATTCTTCACAAAAAAATACAGTTTTATATCTTTATGTTTGAAGCCTGAAATGTGGCAAAAGGTCGCAAAGTTCAAGGGGGCCGAATACTTTCGCAAGGCACTGTATATTACTGCCTTAATTTTTGCTGGACCACAGGAAGAGTAGCTTCTGCCTTGGCAGCAGCTAATAGGGATCCTTAATAAATACAAATACAAATTCAAATAGTATTTGAACCCAGGCCTGGAAGCTGTGTGGGTGAGTATGACTGTTGGTGACGAGTGTGACAGTTTGCAGACCAATGTGACGTATTGACACTGGGATTTAGAGGTCAGGGATGACCACATAGCAGGCAACCCCCCTTGTTGATCCATTCCGTGTGTAATCCATCTGTGTCAGTAGAGTAGTGTTACACCTCAACACTGTTGAAGCTATCTATTTTGAGACATTTAGGTATGCAACCCATCTCATTAGTCTTTCTGATGTTTTTGTTGTTGTTGAGAGATGTCATTTGATTAAATGGAAACACTAATTCACAATGTGCATTAAATGAGTGTTGATTATAACCAGAGGCAATGATTCCTGCATACAGGGCAATTCCCAGATGGATATCCACCAAACACAGCCTACAAAGTGTTTAATGGAGACATATGCTGAGTGTGTTAACATGTTGGGACAAACACACAAACATGGTCCCAGGGGGACCCATTAAAAAGGTTGGCCAGATTGTTTTGGAAAATCTGTTTCCAGGTTGTTTCAGGTTTCTTTGTTAGGGTGGGGGAAGTAGCCTATATAAGATAAAATTAAAGTAACATTTGCATTATCTGACTTGTTTCTCATAAGCAAAGGCTTCCAAAGAACCAATAAATACTACAAAAACATCAGTTGCGTACTTTGTGAGCTTGTGGGAACCTTAAAGGGGTCATTCCTACACTTAAAAAAAGGTGCTATCTAGAACCTAAAAGGGTTCTTTGGCTATCCCCATAGGAGAACCATTTAAAGAACCGTATTTGGTTCTAGGTAGAACCATTTTGGTTCTAGGTAGAACCCTTTTCGGCTCCATGTAGAAGCCTTTCCACAGGCGGTTCTACATAGAACCCAAAAGGATTCTACTTGGAACCAAAAAGGGTTGTCTTATGGGAACAGCCTAAAGACGCTTTTGGAACCCTTTTTTCTCAGATTGTATAATTCATAGACACTATGCTAGATGAAATAAAAACTCAGTATGGATTTAGATTGTATAATTCATAGACACTATGCTAGATGAAATAAAAACTCAGTATGGATTTAGAATGTTATAAAATGGTGAGATAGTAAATGTGTACTATATTCTAAAGGGAAGGGAGTAGAACAGTGTTTTCCAACACTGACCAGTTGTCTTTCCCTCTTTCAGGAGAACCCGTACCTGTGTAGTGACGAATGTGACGCCTCCAACCCGGACCTGGCTCACCCTCCCCAGCTGATGCAGGACCGTGAGAGCAGTGGCCTCATCACCTACTGGCAGACGGTGACGTGGAGCCGCTACCCGGAGCCCCTGCTGGCCAACATCTCCCTGGCCTGGAACAAGAGCTTGGAGCTGACCGATGACATCCAGGTCACTTTCGAGTATGGCCGCCCCACCATCATGGTGCTGGACAAGTCCCTGGACAAAGGGCGCACCTGGCAGCCTTACCAGTTTTACGCCGACGACTGCATGGACGCCTTCGACATGCCCGCCAAGCGGGTGCAGGACCTGTCGGCGACAAACGTGACTCGGGTAATCTGTACCGAGCAGTACTCTCGCTGGGTGGGCTCCAAGAACGAGAAGGTGCTGCGCTTTGAGGTGATGGCGCGCTTTGCTATCTTCGCAGGGCCCAAACTGCTCAATATGGACAGTCTGTACACACGCATGGAGAGTATGAAGGGCCTGAGGGACTTCTTCACCTTCACCAACCTGAGACTGAGGTTGCTGAAGCCGGCCTTGGGGGGAACCTACGTCCAGAGAGACAACCTCCTCAAATACTTCTACGCCATCTCCAACATAGATGTACCAGCCAGGTAAATACACACACCCTTACCTTTCTTTGTCTCATTGGACAATATCTCTTGCAAAGATATTTGAGTAAGGGTCTTTTTTTGTAGCCAAATGGAAAAATGCACAGTCCTAATGTTATACCGTACAGTGTACACTGTATACAATAGTCCAGAAGGAAAGAGTGGCCACGGTCTTGGTTTCTGATGAGGAGCTGTGCAGGAAATTGTCTGAAACACAAACCGGCTTGATACTGTCAAAGAAACGGTCGCTCTTTCTACTGACAGTGAAATCTATAGCAATCCAATCTTAGCGCTAAATCAGTAACCTTTGCTAATATAAATATTGATAAAAATGTATGAATTAGCCCCTCCGGGCATCATCGCATTGCCCAAACCTCCTGTAATACAAGCTGTCAGTCAATAGTTATTCCTGTACGTCAAAGAGCAAATTGTTTTTAGAGGGGGTTGAGGATGGGGGTAGGGGAAGTTGAGCGGTCAAATGGACACAGAGAGATAAGGTAAAGAGCCCATGACTGATGTTCACTGGTTTATAATGATCAGGGAATAGGGACATGTTAAGCTAATAACCACCAGGAACAGGCCTCCCTTATGGCCTGTGTGTGTGTGCCTCCCTAAATGGACTGCACACACAGATGGAGGAGGCCCAGGGCTCTGTAATGACATCAGGCCCAGGGATCAGCACAGGGATGGAACTGACTCCTTCTCCTACTCCCCCTTTTCTCTCCTCGCCTCCCTCTTCATTTCTTCCTACTCCTCCTTTTCTCTCCTCATCTCCCTCTTCGCCTCCTCCTCTACCTCCTCTTCCCCTTCTCTCCTCTCCCTCCTCCTTCTCCAACCCCCCCTACTCCTCCACCTCACATTCCCCTTCCTCCTCTCCTCCCACTGCTCCTTCTCCTCCCTCCCTCCTTCCTCCTCCCTCCTTCCTCAGATGGTACATATTATTTTGAGAAACAGCGTACTAGAGCAAACCAGATATATCTGTTTCTCCCATTCTGTCCGTGTGCCTGTTAAAAGAAGGATAGAACAAGAAGAAAAGAAGGAAACCATTCTCAGACCTCCACTCTGGTCACTCAGCATGCACTGGATCATTACTATCCTACAGTCTGAAATTAATCTGTCTGCTTCGAAAACGACTAAACCGCACACACACACAAGCCTGATACGGCAATATCTAAATAATCACCAGCTGGTGTGGATGAAGTTGAGCTGGCCGGGTAGTCTACAAATAGAACATTACAAAATATTTATGGTGTGAAGCTTATTTGTGTCCAGAAGGCATTTGAAAACCCTTGGTTTGTATTATACAAACACATATCTAAATTAATCATATTGTGACAATCAGGAAACTATTAAATAAAGGGTGGAAATAGGGACACTGTCATTGATAGGTGGATTGGGGTGAGAGTCCAGTCCCCAACAACCAGATGTTCCAGTTTTGAGGGGAAATGGAAAGAGAGCCTGTGATGCGACTTCCACTTTTGGACGTTAACAAGGCGACACTCCATCTTAACTCCTCCTCCACATTTACTGGATTGGTTGAACAGCACAGAAGATAAAACTGTCGGGAGGTTTTTATTTATTTTTCTTCTTGTCAAGACCAATAAGTAGGGGATCTAGTTTCAGGTGTATCTTTTACGCCTGCTACGTTAGGTTAGTGTGAGAGTGACCCTGGTGCATACAGTATTATCTTGTTTCAGGAGACAGATGGCTCCAGTTGTTGGGTGTAATATATTGGCATAGCCATCATCTGTCTGACCTCCTCGCCCACCTTCCTCTAATACACAATGATAGGAGACGTCAAGCTGTCAGCAGAAACCCAAGTGTCAGACAGACAGAGGCCCCACTAATGCTGTCTTTATCTGCCTGGGCTCTGTGAGGTGGTCTGTGCAAACTTTGGTCCTGTTTCGGCACCTGTCACAGTGGGGAAAAGGACCTTGACACTAACAACTGTTTATAATTAATAATTTTCCACGAAAGCTTGAAGTTCACAGGCTTGTCTCAAGTTAGGGTTCCAGGCGCTAACTTTTGCCTGTTGGGTTTCTGTGATTTTTTTCCTTCTCCAAAACCTAGGTAGTGAGAATGTAATACTGTATAATGTTAGGCCTGATCCTCCTTCCACACAGTCTAACTAAGGGACTGTGGAACAGGGGATTTCCTTGGGCTGGGACTAGGGAGACACATGGGCAACCTGATTATGTAAGTGTGGAGGAATACCTCTGCATGCTAACATGATTTATTTTTTTCCACAAGGATCCTGTAGGCAGAGCTGACAGTGACATTTTAACCTCTCGCACTTTAATCTCCTGCTTCCTCTCCCGTTGGAAAACAGCTCCATGTAAAAAATAATCATAATAACATGTATCCAGACGGTAAACTCTTAGAAAGTAATTGGATTATGGGAGAGACCAATAGGACAGACACTATATTTCTCTCCAGATCCTCCCAATCCAACCACCTCTAAACATGCACCACCCCAGCCCACAATGGCTGTTAATAATATAGTAATATACAGAACACAGGCATTACTTTGTTAACTGTGCTTAGCAGTGTTGGAATGAGAACTCTACCATTGGAGAGAGTTTTCCAGCCTATCATTTATATCCACACAGACAGTCCAGTCGGCATGGCATCCAGATAGTTGTCAAATGGTGTCCTCTCAGGCTTGTGCACAGCATGGAGGGAGCTCTGAATGGCTTTTCTCCATTGCTTGTGTTGCTGCGCTGTGTTGTGACTGTGGAGAGATTTGAGCTGTGAAGAAGACCGGGTGGCTGATATTACGAGGAGCCCAGAGAGAGTGTCTCCCTAAGATGACAGTCTGTCACACCTGACAGTGACAGCAGTGACACTCTCAGCCTTATGGGCCTGTCCAATCACAGATGTGAAAAGTATTATGGGATATATCCTTAACTGTCACTATGACAAAGGGCTGGTCTCTGACACCATTATTTTACCTGCCTATGTCCTTGTAAGGTCATTATTTGAGTGGGGGTAAAAAGGACACGTGTATCTGGAACTGACTCAACTGAAGGCACAGAAGAACAAATGTCAGTGTAGAGCACAGAAGAACAAATGTCAGTGTGACCTCAGCACAACTTTCTTGTCTTGGGTAAGGCAAGGGTGGGGATGAAGTTAGTGCGCAGCTGCTACTGTGTCTATAGGCTACAGTCTTTCTGTACATTTTTTGCTTTGGTCTGCAATCGGTTGTGCATGATGCAGGACTTGGCCTAGTTTTGGGAGCAGCTTCTGTTTCTAGAGCGGAGTCGTGTGCTGTGGAGCAGTAGTATGAGGAAAAACATTATGAATGTAATGATTGCAGGTTGGGAGTGAGGGGAGAGGGCACTTAAACAACGTTCATGAGACTTGTGAGTTTGCTTCTAAAAAAATCCTTATGCCATCACAATCAGTGCTGTCTGTCAAACATCCAGCAATGGGCCTTCAGTGAGGGCGAGGTCAAATGCTCAGTCACGCCCTGTCTGGAGTCGGCAAGCCACAAGGGAATGGATGCCTGCCCTTCCATTGTACAAGTAATTATATACGGTACATATATCATTACTGGTATGTAACTGACAGAACTGTTAATTGAGTGTGAAGTCCTCTTCATCAGATTCTTCTGTTTTCTGGTCTTCCTCATCTTTCTGCTATGTCCTTCAGCAGTTAATGAGGGGATGAGTATAGCCAGTAGTGATATATGTATGATAGATATATTACATTGAGTGTAAAAAACATTGTCATAGACTGACCAGTTGAATCCAGGTTAAAACTATGATCCCTTATTGATGTCACTTGTTAAATCCACTTCAATCAGCGTAGATGAAGGGGAGGAGACAGGTTAAAGAAGGATTTTAAAGCATTTGCTTGCCATCGAGAGGGTGAATTGGCAAGAAAAGATTTAAGGGATACTTCGGGCAATGAGACCCTTTATCTACTTCCAGTCAGATGAACTGGTGGATACCATTTTTATGTCTGTTGACAGTATGAAGGAAGTTAGAGTAGTTTTGCAAGCCAATGCTAACTAGTGTTAGCGTAATGACTGGAAGTCTATGGGTATCTGCTAGCATGTAGAGACCTCAAAATGGTATCATCAAGTTCACCTGACTCTGGGGAAATAGATAAAATAACTATTTGCCAAAATCCCAAAGTATCCCTTTAAGTGCCTTTGAACAGGGTACGATAGTAGGTGCCAGGCACAACGGTTTGAGTGTGTCAAGAACTGCAACGCTGCTGGGGTTTTCACGCTCAACTTTTTCAACACCCAAAGGTCCACCACCCAAAGGACATCCAGCTAACTTGACACAACTGTGGGAAGCATTGGAGTCAACATGGGTCAACATCCATGTGGAACGCTGTCCACACCTTGTAGAGTCCATGCCTCAGCGAATTAAGGCTGTTCTGAGGGGCAAAAGGGGGTGCAACTCAATATTAAGAAGGTGTTCTTAATGTTTTGTACACTCAGTGTAAATACTGTGGCGGACTGCAATAGCATCAAATAGTCCCCGCGATATGCAACTGTTCAGGGAAGTCAGGAACCAATACACGCAGTCAGTCAGGAAAGCAAAGGCCAGCTTCTTCAGGCAGAAATTTGCATCATGTAGCTCTAACTCCAAAAAGTTCTGGGACACTATAAAGTCCATAGAGAACAAGAGCACCTCCTCCCAGCTGCCCACTGCACTGAGGCTAGGTAACACGGTCACCACCGATAAATCCATGATTATCGAAAAAACTTCAACAAGCATCTCAACGGCTGGCCATGCCTTCCTCCTGGCTACTCCAACCTCGGCCAACAGCTCCGCCCCCCCCCCCCCCCCCCCCCCCCCCCCAGCTACTCGCCCAAGCCTCTCCAGGTTCTCCTTTACCCAAATCCAGATAACAGATGTTCTGAAAGAGCTGCAAAACCTGGACCCGTACAAATCAGCTGGGCTTGACAATCTGGACCCTCTATTTCTGAAACTATCCGCCGCCATTGTCGCAACCCCTATTACCAGCCTGTTCTTTCATATCGTCTGAGATCCCCAAGGATTGGAAAGCTGCCGCAGTCATCCCCCTCTTCAAAGGGGGAGACACCCTGGACCCAAACTGTTACAGACCTATATCCATCCTGCCCTGCCTATCTAAGGTCTTCGAAAGCCAAGTCAACAAACAGGTCACCGACCATCTCGAATCCCACCGTACCTTCTCCGCTGTGCAATCTGGTTTCCGAGCCGGTCACCGGTGCACCTCAGCCACGCTCAAGGTACTAAACGATATCATAACCGCCATCGATAAAAGACAGTACTGTGCAGCCGTCTTCATCGACCTGGCCAAGGCTTTCGACTCTGTCAATCACCATATTCTTATCGGCAGACTCAGTAGCCTCGGTTTTTCTAATGACTGCCTTGCCTGATTCACCAACTACTTTGCAGACAGAGTTCAGTGTGTCAAATCGGAGGGCATGTTGTCCGGTCCTCTGGCAGTCTCTATGGGGGTACCACAGGATTCAATTCTCGGGCCGACTCTTTTCTCTGTACATATCAATGATGTTGCTCTTGCTGAGGGCGATTCCCTGATCCACCTCTACGCAGACGACACCATTCTGTATACTTCCGGCCCTTCCTTGGACACTGTGCTATCTAACCTCCAAACGAGCTTCAATGTCATACAACACTCCTTCAGTGGCCTCCAACTGCTCTTAAACGCTAGTAAAACCAAATGCATGCTTTTCAACCGTTCACTGCCTGCACCCGCACGCCCGACTAGCACCACCACCCTGGATGGTTCCGACCTAGAATATGTGGACATCTATAAGTACCTAGGTGTCTGGCTAGACTGTAAACTCTCCTTCCAGACTCATATCAAACATCTCCAATCTAAAATCAAATCTAGAGTCGGCTTTCTATTCCGCAAAAAAAAGCCTCCTTCACTCACGCCACCAAACTTACCCTAGTAAAACTGACTATCCTACCGATCATCGACTTCGGCGATGTCATCTACAAAATAGCTTCCAATACTCTACTCAGCAAACTGGATGCAGTTTATCACAGTGCCATCCGTTTTGTTACTAAAGCACCTTATACCACCCACCACTGCGACCTGTATGCTCTAGTCGGCTGGCCCTCGCTACATATTCATCACCAGACCCACTGGCTCCAGGTCAGTCCATGCTAGGTAAAGCTCCGCCTTATCTCAGTTCACTGGTCACGATGGCAACACCCACCCGTAGCACGCGCTCCAGCAGGTGTATCTCACTGATCATCCCTAAAACCAACACCTCATTTGGCCGCCTTTCGTTCCAGTTCTCTGCTGCCTGTGATTGGAACGAATTGCAAAAATCACTGAAGTTGGAGACTTTTATCTCCCTCACCAACTTCAAACATCTGCTATCTGAGCAGCTAACCGATCGCTGCAGCTGTACATAGTCCATCGGTAAATAGCCCACACAATTTATCTACCTCATCCCCATACTGTTTATATTTATTTACTTTTCTGCTCTTTTGCACACCAGTATCTCTACCTGTACCTGTACATGACCATCTGATAATTTATCACTCCAGTGTTAATCTGCAAAATTGTAATTATTTGCCTACCTCCTCATGCCTTTTGCACACAATGTATATAGACTCTCTTTTTTTTTCTTTTTTCTACTGTGTTATTGACTTGTTAATTGTTTACTCCATGTGTAACTCTGCGTTGTCTGTTCACACTGGTATGCTTTATCTTGGCCAGGTCGCAGTTGTAAATGAGAACTTGTTCTCAACTAGCCTACCTGGTTAAATAAAGGTGAAATAAAAATTAAAAATTAAAAAATAAATAAAACATCATATATCACATCATTAGTGGTATGTTCAGTGTGTTTTGTCAGAAGCACTGAATCAAAACCCAAAGGACTGTAATTGAATGGGAAGTCCTCTTCCTCAGATTCTGATTCTGTTTTCTGGTCTTCCTCATCTTTCTGCTATGTCCTTCAGCAGTTAAGAGGGGATGAGTGTAGTCAGTACTCAGCCAGTACATTTAATTACTTTTAAAGATGTTCTGATTCAGCTCTTTCTTTCTCTCTCGACAGCATCCTCTTCTACCTGCCATCGAATCCTGTACCTGTATGTTGAGAAAAGGTTCATTTTGAAAATATTATCAATAATGATATGCTTCTGGAGGAAACTGCAAGGCGTCACTTAGTTAGTGCACATACAGTTTGTTTGTCTGAGGGATTCTGCCGATAGAGCAGAAACCTGGCTGGCATGATGACACCTGTGCACGGCATGAAATAGCACACACACACACACTCACACAGTGGCATGGAGTGTAGTAACATTTTGTGGAATCACGCTGACTCAGCACTTGATTTTGTGATTCTGTGAACTTTGTGTTGCTTTGTCGAGGCAAATTAAAAAAGTATATTTTTATTTAACCTTTATTTAACTAGGCAAGTCGGTTAAGAACAAATTCTTATTTACAATGACGGCCTACCCCGGCCAAACCCGGACGACATTGGGCCAATTGCGCGCCGCCCTATGGGACACCCAATCACAGCCGGTTGTGATACAACCACTTGGGTATTCCCAACATTTTCAAGACTGTCTGCAGAAACGGACCGTTCTAGAAAATGTATGTGAAATGCATTGTGTTATTATGTCTGTTTATAACTTTCATTTGAAAGCCTTTTAAGGAATTGCTGTCACTGAATGTATAGTAGGCCTACAATATATCAGTACAGTATGCCTGTTCACAAGACATACTGTACTGAACCATAGTTTTCCAACAGTTATTTTCTCTCTGTGTTTCCCTGTAGGGGAGTAGCTTATTGTATGACTAATGATGCTCAGCCCAGGCTTAGGATGATAAAAGAGTTAACCAGTCCATGCTTTCTGCCCTGTCGTTGTCAGCTTTGGGTTGCAGATGAATTATGAAAATAGAAAACACTGCTCGCCGTCTGGTACTCCAACACTTACAGTTCAACCCTAAAGCGGCTAATGAAATTAACATTTCAGGGGGTTGGAACATGAGGATGCTGTCATCTCAGGAAGTAAGCTCTGTATGAGTGGAGAACAGCACACTCTCTCCCACGCTTGCTCTCCCCAGTCCGCCTGCTCTGCTATCCGGTGTATGTGACAATAAAACAGACTTTTTGGGGGGTTGGTTACTGTTGGAGCATCATTACCCAATGAGATGAAACAGCCATTTGACACTATGAGCTTCTAGTGTGTCAATTTGTGAATAAAAAAGTAATCTTCTGATTAGCTTTGCATTGCAATAAAGGTAAAAAAAAATCAAATTGAATTGTCACTCAGCAGGATCATTTTGGGTCTTTTATCATTATAGTTTATTGTCAAAAACTCTATCTTCCAGATTGCTGAAGAAAGATGTTAAGCAAGATTTGGATAAAGGTTTCTATTTGTAGAGGGAAATATTGAAGTGTAAATTTACAAAGGTTTAATTGAGGGAGTAAAGCATCATTTGAAGTGAAGATTGGTTTGTTTCCCCAATGATGCCAGTTTTTTCAAAGGTTATTCTGCGGACAATTTGTCTCTTAGGAAAAGGCTGGAAATGTCTGGTTTGTATGCAGCAAGCAACGTTTGCAGATATGGGATCTTTGAAAGGCTGCTAAGTGTGGGATCCTACTTGTACACCAGCAGCACCTCAGGCGTAAATATCATGGCAACCTACATGGATCCCATGCCCCCAGGGGCCCAAACAAAAGAGGGTGTCCTTATAAAGGCAAACAGAATATTTCAGCAGCACGCTGTCCCTCATCAAATTTTCATCTGCCCAATTCTATGATGAGGAGGACTATTTTTGGTGCAGCTCCATCACAGTAGGAGATCCCTGGCCAGCCAACCTGTCCATCCGTCCTCTAATGATCGAGAGCATACGGTTCATTATCATTACCCAGCTAGCACATTTGGTTCTTTGGAAGTTGTGGGAGCGCAAGTTTTTGGTTTCCCATTGGTTCTGGGAACAAAGCCATACATACCTGACCGTTTTTAAAAATGTTCCGTTTAACCGTTCTGAGAATGTAAGTGAACATTTCACCTGTTCTGGGAACATACATTTTTAGGTTGCAGGGAGGTTCTGGGAACATTTTACTATTGTTCCTTTAACTTTTTACTGGGAGTTTATTTAATTTTTTATGCTTTGAGAATGGAAATTATAGGTTATTTTAGGTTTCTGAATAATGTTTCAATAAGACTTTTGATAACACTGCTAGATTAGGTTAAATGTTTTGAACTCATGAGCTGTGTTCAAATACTCACACTAACCATACTATTTGTGATGTAAATTGAGTATTCTCAGAACCTCTCTGCATCCTAAAAATGTTTGTTCCCAGAACAGGTGAACAGGTGCTTGGTCATATTATGGATATAGTGAGTATGCCAAAAGTTCCCGAATGTTGTACTACATTCGCCAAAATACGGAGTATACAAGCAGTGGACACTATTTCTGTGCTTTTAGGTCCCATAATGCAATTCTTCAGAAAATGGGCATGGCTTCACATCGTTTTCAGATTTGAAGAAAATGGCAGAAAATATGCTGCCGAAGTCCAACGAGAGCAGATACAAATTCATTGCTTTAACTAATTATGACAAATGTTAAGAAAATGTTGAGCAATGTAATAAAGTAATGACTTTTCAAGTAAGTTAGCTTACACGTTATGTTGGCTGACAATTTGTTAGCTACGCTATCCTTATGAACCACATAGCAGATCATTACAGCAGTATGTACCGGTATGTTAGCTAGCTACCTGACGTTAGTTGGCTTATAATATATCAAACTTACCAGTATATTGACTATATGCTATCTAACTAATTACCCAACGTTTATTGACTTGATTATTCCCGTCATTCTTAGCTTAGCTAAGTGGTATAGTCGTTGTGCATTCTCAATGGACATTCGGGTGCTTTCGTAAATTCGCTCTGGCGATCTACTCCAATTTCAGAGAATTCTCCTCTGAGTGTACCAGAGCGCAGAATAACTGGTGAATTTACGAACACTCAACACAGTTAGTCACCAACGTTCTGGATAACATGAAAACCGTCTAACCAGCTCTGCTAGGTTGAGTAAAATGGTCAGTGAGGTGTTCTTTCATTTGTGTCTTGAAGTAGCTAGCCAGTTAGCTTGGGTGCTTGACTGCCTTTATAAGGCCAGAAAGCTCGGGTTAACCCTACTCCTCAGCCAGAGCATCCAGTGTGCGCTCTTAACACCCTGAACTTACAAATGGACAATCTGACAATGCTCTGAATTTATGAACACACTCTGAGTGCCCTCTGGCACTCCAGATTGAATTTAAGAACACACCTGAAGTCATAAAATAAACAAGCTAGCAAGAGGTTGCATAGCAACAGCATCAACTTCCGGTAGACAAGCAAAGCTCTAGTACGCTCAACTGAAAGGATACCGTTCGTTTACAGCAGTGGTTTCCAAACTTTTTATAGTCCCGTACCCCTTCAAACATTCAACCTCCAGCTGCGTACCCCCTCTAGCACCAGAGTCAGCGCACTGTCAAATGTTGTTTTTTGCCATCATTGTAAGCCTGCCACACACACACTATACTATACATTTATTAAACATAAGAATGAGTGGGAGTTTTTGTCTTAACCTGGCTCGTGGGAAGTGACAAAGAGCTCTTATAGGACCAGGGCACAAATAAGAATATAATAATAATCAATAATTTAGCTTAGTTTTTAACCATATTACATATAAAACCTTATTTGTTCATCGAAAATTGTGAATAACTCACCACAGGTTAATGAGAAGGGTGTGCTTGAAAGGATGCACATAACTCTGCAATGTTGGGTTGTATTGGAGAGAGTCTCAGTCTTAAATAATTTTCCACACACAGTTTGTGCCTGTATTTAGTTTTCATGCTAGCGAGGGCCGAGAATCTACTCTCACATAGGTACTTGGTTGTAAAGGGCATCAGTGTCTTAACAGCGCAATTTGCTCTGAGCGCATTCCATTCCATAAATCAGGCAGTGGCTTCTGATTTAAATTCCACTTTCACAGAACCGCTTGTTGCAATTTTGATGAGGCTCTTGTTCAGAAATCGGTAAGAAGACTGGAGGCAGGGCATGAAAAGGATAGCGAATCCAGTTGTTTGTGTCATCTGTTTTGGGAAAGTACCTGCGTAATTGAGCACCCTCCCTCAGGTGCTTCGCTATATCAGATTTGACATTGTCCGTAAGCTTGAGTTCATTTGCACACAAAACATCATACAGCGATGGAAAGAATTGTGTGTTGTCCTTGTTAATACAGACAGAGAAGAGCGGCAACTTCTTAATCATAGCCTCAATTTTGTCCCGCACATTGAATATAGTTGGGGAGAGTGTCTGTAATCCTAGATTCAGATCATTCAGGCGAGGAAAAACATCACGCAGATAGGCCAGTCGTGTGAGAAAGTGGTCAGACAAGTGAAAACTATGGCCAGGAAAGAAAACCTTAAGCTCGTCTCTCAATTCAAATGGTGTCAATACTTTGCCCATTGATAACCAGCGCACTTCTGCGTTGTAAAAGCATTACATGGCCACTGCCCATATCATTGCATAGTGCTGTAAATACACAAGATTTCAGGGGCCTTGCTTTAACAAAGTTAACTATTTTTACTGTAGTGTCCAAAACGTCTTTCAAGCTGTCAGGCATTCCCTTGGCAGAAAGAGCCTCTCGGTGGATGCTGCAGTGTACCCAAGTGGCGTCGGAAGCAACTGCTTGCACGCACATTACCACTCCACTATGTCTCCCTGTCATGGCTTTTGCGCCATCAGTACAGATACCAACACATCTTGACCACCAAAGTCCATTTGATGTCACAAAGATGTCCAGAACTTAAAAATATCCTCTCCTGCTGTCCTGGTTTCCAGTGGTTTGTAGAAGAGGATGTCTTCCTTAATTGACCCCACATAAACGTAACGGACATATACCAGGAGTTGTGCCAGGCCTGCCATGTCTGTTGACTCATCCAGCTGTAACATATAGAATTCACTGGCTTGTATGTGAAGCAGTAATTGTTTCAAAACATCTCCTGCCATGTCACTGATGCGTTGTGAAACAGTGTTGTTTGTTGAAGGCATTGTCTGTATAGTTTTTTGGGCCTTTTCCCCCAGCATTGTCCTAGCCATATTCGCGGCAGCAGGAAGAATTAAGTCCTCCACAATAGCTTGCCTGGTCTAGCCACGCTTCTAGCCCCTTATTAATGGTATCTGTTGCTTTTAAACATGTCTTACTACTCGAAAGTCGTCTTAATTCTCGCTCAAAAAACCCCCGTGGCTTATAACTGGACTGTTTGAAAATGTGATTAAATTATTTTTTATTTTTTTAAATACGCGTATGCCAGTTTGTACAGTGCCTTGCAAAAGTATTCATCCCCCTTGGCGGTTTTCCTATTTTGTTGGATTACAACCTGTAATTTAAATGTATTTTTATTTGGATTTCATGTAATGGACATACACAAAATAGTTCAAATTGGTGAAGTGAAATTTAAAAAATAACTTGTTTTAAAAAATAAAAAATGGAAAAGTGGTGCGTGCATATGTGTTCACCTCCTTTGCTATGAAACCCTAAATACGATCTGGTGCAACCAATTACCTTCATAAGTCACATAATTAGTTAAATAAAGTCCATATGTGTGCAATATAAGTATCACATGATCTGTCACATGATCTCAGTATATATACACCTGTTCTGAAAGGCCCCAGAGTCTGCAACACCACTAACCAAGGGACACCACCAAGCAAGTGGCACCATGAAGATCAAGGAGCTCTCCAAACAGGTCTGGGGAAAAGTTGTGGAGAAGCACTGATCAGAGTTGGGATATAAGAAAATATCAGAAACTTTGAACATCCCACAGAACACCATTAAATCCATTATTAAACAAACCTGCCAAGAGAGGGCAGTCCACCAAAAATCACGGACCAGGCAAGGAGGGCATTAATCAGAGAGGCAACAAAGTGACCAAAGATAACCCTGAAGGAGCTGCAAAGCTCCACAGCGGAGATTGGAGTATCTGTCCATAGGACCACTTTAAGCCGTACACTCCACAGAGCTGGGCTTTACAGAAGAGTGGCCAGAAAAAAGGCATTGCTTAAAAAAAAAGCAAACATGTTTGGTGTTCACCAAAAGGCATGTGGGACACTCCCCAAACATATGGAAGAAGGTACTCTGGTCAGATGAGACTAAAATTTAGCTTTTTGGCCATCAAGGAAAACGCTATGTCTGGCACAAACCCAACACCTCACATCACCCCAAGAACTCGATCCCCACCATAAAGCATGGTGATGGCAGCATCATGCATTGGGGATGTTTTTCATTGGAAGGGACTGGGAAACTGCTGGATGGCGCTAAATACAGGGAAATTCTTGAGGGAAACTTGTTTCAGTGTTCTAGAGATTTGAGACTGGGACGGAAGTTCCCTTTCCAGCAGGACAATGACCCGAAGCATACTGCTAAAGCAACACTCGAGTGGTTAAGGGGAAACATTTGAATGTCTTGGAATGGCCTAGTCGAAGCCCAGACCTCAATCCAATTTAAAATTTGTGGTATGACTTAAAGATTGCTGTACACCAGCGGAACCCATCCAACTTGAAGGAGCTGAAGCAGTTTTGCCTTGAAGAATGGGCAAAAATCAGAGTGGCTAGATGTGCCAAGCTTATAGAGACATACCCCAAGAGACTTGAAGCTGTAATTGCTGCAAAAGGTGGCTCTACAAAGTATTGACTTTGGGGGGGGTGAATAGTTTTGTTTTTTTTGTCTTATTTCTTGTTTGTTTGACAATAAAACATATTTTGCATCTTCAAAGTGATAGGCATGTTGTGTAAATCAAATGATCCAACCCCCCAAAAAATCTATTTGTGTTCAGGCTAACACACCAGAACACAACCTCTTTATCCTACCCCCTCCTTTTTCGAACATTCTGTTAAAAATCGCGCAACATTTCAGCGTCCTGCTACTCATGCCAGGAATATAGTATATACATATGATTAGTATGTGTGGATAGAAAACACTCTGAAGTTTCTAAAACTGGTTAAATCACGGCTGTGACTATAACAGAGCGTGTGTTTCATCGAAAAGCGCAAGAAAAACTGGTCACTGAAATCTGAAAAAAGTATCCATGCGCCCCTTTCATGGATTATTTAAAGGAAACCAAATTTAATATGGAGACGGATGCAATTCCTACAGCTTCCACACGATGTCGCCAAAAACGTCCTTTTCATTGACAAAAATCCTTTGAGACATTACAAATAGATCCATGATTCCATCCAGCCTACCTCAATCGATTTTGGAAGATTGAAAAATGGACACTGTTTTCTTTTGTAGCTGCTATTGAATACAGATCGCCCAGTGATCAATTTGATCGCTTATTAACGTTTACAAATACCTAGTTGGGTTATAAAGTTGGGTTATAAAAGTAGGTTGAAGTGTTTTGTCAAAGAATATAGGCAACTTATATAATTTTTAAACATGACGTTGCGTGTTGGAAGAGAGCTTTTTTCGTGATGCAGACAGGCTATACAAATGGATATTTTGGGCATTCATGGACGGATTTAATCGGGAAAAATACCAATTTGTGATGTTTATGGGACATATAGGAGTGCCAACAAAGAATATCATCAAAGGTAATGAATGTTTTATATTTTATTTCTGCGTTTTGTGTAGCGCCGGCTACGCTAATTATTTTGTTTACGTCGCATTCAGGTATATTGGGGTGTTGCATGCTATCAGATAATAGCTTCTCATGCTTTCGCCGAAAAGCATTTTAAAAATCTGACTTGTTGGCTAGATTCACAACGAGTGTAGCTTTAATTCAATACCCTGTATGTGTGTTTTAATGAACGTTTGAGTTTTAACGAGTACATTTAGCATTTAGCGTAGCACATTTGCATTTCCAGGTGCCTACTTGAGACGTCTGCGTCTCAAGTAGGAGCAAGAAGTTAACAAGATAGAGGATAGAGAGAATTTTCTTGATGCTGAGAATGGAATGTACATGTATATGTTTATAAATAACATTCTTAGAGGATTCTTTGAAGAATGTTGTTCCTTAATGGTCTCTGGATGTTCTGAGAACATGCCTTTAATTAAAACCATGAAGAAACCTCAAGGAGACGTTATGCTGAAATACTGAAATTCACGCTTGGCACACCTGTATTTGGGGAGTTTCTCCCATTCTTCTCTGCAGATCCTGTCACGCTCTGTCAGGTTGGATGGGGAGCGTCACTGCACAGCTATTTTCAGTTTTTTCCAGCGATGTTCGATCGGGTTCAAGTCCGGGCTCTGGCTGGGCCACTCAAGGACATTCAGAGATTTGTCCTGAAGCCACTCCTGCATTGTCTTGGCTGTGTGCTTAGGGTAATTGTCCTGTTGGAACGTCTTGACCTTTAATCTTTGCCTCTATCCTGACTAGTCTCTCAGTCCCTGCCGCTGAAAAACATTCCTACAGCATGATGCTGCCACCACCATGCTTCACTGTAGGGATGATGCCAGGTTTCCTCTAGAAGTAACACTTGACATTCAGGCCAAAGAGTTCAATCTTGGTTTCATCAGACCAGAGAATTTTGTTTCTCATGGTCTGAAAGTCTTTAAATGCTTTTTGGCCAACTCTAAGCGGGCTGTCATGTGCCTTTTACTGAGGAGTGGCTTCAGTCTGGCCACTCTACCATGGTGGCCTGATTGGTGGAGTGCTGTGGAGATGGTTGTCCTTCTTGAAGTTTCCCCCATTTCCACAGGGGAACTCTAGAGCTCTGTCAGAGTGACAATCGGGTTCTTGGTCACCTCCCTGACCGAGGCCCTTCTCCCCTGATTGCTCAGTTTGGCTGGGCAGCCAGCTCTAGGAAGAGTCTTGGTGGTCCAAACTTCTTCCATTTAAGAATGATGGAGGCCACTGTGTTCTTGGGGACCTTCAATGCTGTAGAACGTTTTTGGTACCTTTCCCCAGATCAGTGCCTCAACACGATCCTGTCTCGGAGCTCTACGGACAATTCCTTCGACCTCATGGCTTGGTTTTTGCTCTGACATGCACTTTCAACTTTGGGATCTTATATAGACAGGTGTGTGCCTTTCTAAATCATGTCTAAACAATTGCATTTACCACAGGTGGACTCCAATCAAGTTGTAGAAATATCTCAAGGATGATCAATGGAAACAGGATGCACCTGAGCCCAATTTAGAGTCTCATAGCAAAGGGTCTGAATACTTATGTAAATAAATTGTAAAAAATTATTTAGAATTGAATGTAATACCTTATGTTGTTCTTGTCTATATCTGTACTTTGTCATGTATTAGTATGTTATATGTGTACCCCAGGAAGAGTAACTGCTGCATGTGCAATAGCTAATGGGGGTCCTAATAAACTAAACTTAACCATTCCCAGAAAGTTGTGGAAAGGTTGTATGCAAAATAACCATAGGACAATCACGCTCTCATCCAGCTCTAAGAAACATATGGTTCTCAGAATATTATCTCAGACAGTGTGTGTCAAATAATTTACAATGACAATAATTACTTTGTCGTATAGCTTTTTACTCTCTTCATTTGCTGTAGATATAAATTGCACAGATACAGATACACAGGGTCAGAAGCGTCTCTGCCTATATGCAGACTACGCATTGTGCATAGGGCCCCGTGGCCGCTAGGAGTTTAGGAACTCAACTTACCGTTGAGAGTTTAAAATGTACACAATATGCAATTTCAAAATTTGGCAGCGCATCAGCAGTTTTCCCACTGACAGTTACCCAATTAACCCATGTCAGCTAAACATTTTTAGATAGCTGGCTAGACTACCTTACCAAGCAATCTAAATCTTGTAGTAATCATCACCAAATTGTATTCTCCTTTATTTTGGAGTAAATTAATTTGTTCAAAACTGTTCAACTACTGTCTTTCACTCTCTTTTGAGACAGCTACTCACCACATTTTATTGCAGTGCTAGTTAGCTGTAGTTTATGCTTTCAGTACTAGATTAATTATCTTATCCTTTGATTGGGTGGACAACATGTCAGTTCATGCTGCAAGAGCTCTGATAGGCTGGAGGACGTCCTCCGGAAGTTGTCTTAATTACTGTGTAAGTCTATGGAAGGGGGTGAGAACCACGAGCCTCCTAGGTTTTGTATTGAAGTCAATGTACGCAAAGAAAGACAAAAGCTATCTGTCCTCTGGCTACACCATGGTACTTACTACCTTACAGAGTGCTGTTGAGGCTACTGTAGACCTTCTTTGCAAAATAGTGAGTTCAGTTATTTGGTGACGTGACTATATTTAGTATAGTTTTATCTAAAGAGGATAACTTAACTTTTTTACAATGTACATTTTTAGGAAATTCACTGAGGAGGATGGTCCTCCCCTTCCTCCTCTGAGGAGCCTCCACTACAGTGTATAGTGGGAGAAGTGCAGGGGATCCAGTCCCTAACTGTCCCTGCTGTGGACAGTTGCACTGCGGGTGCTTTCAAAACACTCATAATTGGCAGAATCCCACTGAGACTCAACCCACGGAGCCCACAAATTAATTATGCAAGGACGGACATTTTTTATTTTCCCCATGTGCTATTTTGGTGTGCTCTTGGAAATTTGAAGCCGTCTCCCTTTCTAAAGCTCCCCTTTGTCTACACTTCTCACTTACACTAATGTATCTACAGTATATCTCTGCCTATCTGCATATCCCTTCAGGAAAAGGAGCTGCGCTTTGCATTTGACTTCCGCCCTTGCTGGTTAGGAGTGCAGTAGAAGGTTTTTTTTTGCATCCTGTGTGAATAATTTAAAGGAGCTGTCCATGCCAAAGCTTTCAAGGTCGTTGGCAATTGGTAGTAAAAGAGCCAGCAGCTTGATGTTGTAGAAAGGCTGCTGCTCCCTTCATGAGGTGGTGTCTCCCTGGTCCGTGCTGGCACTCACCAACACTTAAATCGCAAAATTCTCCAGAAGGGGCAAGGGTGAAAAATATGGAGAAAAAGTATCCTGTAGATGTCCATCCCTCCGGGTTGCGTTGGGATCCAGTACTCTCACGGGTATTAGCTGGAAACAGCAGAGATTTGTTTTCTTCTCATATCAGACGTTCCTCAGAGCACAGTGAAAGAGAAAAGAGAGAAAATTCAAAAAGCATGTGGAGCAATGAACTCTGTATGACTGCCTCTCTCAGACATTTTCCCTGGCAAGGGGCTAGCAGCATTCTAAAGCAGCTGTGCCTCAGAACCTCCTATAAGAATGTACAGGGGCTGTTAGTTTCACTGTTAGTCAGGTGAAATGTTACCTCCAGTGGAGAGCTGTTGTGAAAACCCTGAGCAGGTTATCATTAGTGGAGGTCAGAGTCCTTCTGGTCCCAGGCAAAGATCTGAACCAAAGCAGAAAAGCCTGTTTAACCCTCCTATTGTGTTTGTTTCATGTTAATTAATTCTGTGTTCCCGGTCCAAAATGACCACCCCATTATAGCTGATTATAAATCCATAATAATACATAAATGATCACCTAATGTTGTGTTAGATCACTTTATCAACTTAAGTTCTTGTGAACATTACAGGTTTTGAACTTCTATTTGCTATTTATGGCCTGTGGGCCTCATTAACCTGAGCTCATACAACTTGTTTTTGAGTAAAAAAACATAATGTATGGATTATTTTGATTATAACAAACACTCAGATGAAACATATTCTGCTATTTATCACAGACAACTTTGTGTCAAAGGACTCTCTCCTCCTCACCAGTGTCATGATCAAAGATATGATCAAGAGCCTGACATATAGTATATTGTATGGTCATTGTGCTGCCACTGAATGAATTGTGAGCAAGGCCTCAAAAAAGAGCTGTGAGAAAAGTTTTATATACTATTGAAACAATGTTGCGATTGTTGGTGAGAATGCCAACAGGTGTGGTTCCCATGGGGGAAAGATTCTACTGAGGAAAGATTCCTGTGGGGGTTGCCATGGAAGCCAAGACGGGGAGTGAGGTGTGTGTGTGTGTGTGTGTGTGTGTTCAAACACACATGCATGTATGGGTCTGGGAGAGGACGTGTGTCCAACTGATGAATGGGCATGTGCCTGAACTCAATTTTGTACACAAATTTTAGTCTCACCCATTAATTTCTAATCACTGGTCAAATTTTATGAAAATAATCAAAATGTATGTTGTGTGTTCAGATGCCCTGTGTGGACAAAGTCATGGAACCTTATGACAATCAGATCAAATGACCTACATTTTTTCAGAGAGAACTTGTAAATCGGTCCAATTCGACCAGAACACACCAGGAGGGTTAAAGCCAATTCTACATATCCTCTTCAAGGCCCATGGAGACAACCTGTATTCCTGAAAATCAATATGAGTAGCAGTACAATGTTCCTCCTAAACAACCAATACTGGTATACAGAATGAAGTCATGCAATTACTTTTATCCTCTCAGATTCATCGACCATCACAATAGTCAAGTGTAGCCCACTCTATAAATGCATCATGGTGGTTATGAGCCTAGTTGTGCCGGCTGAGTAGCAGGTTATCTTTAACTCTGCATTGTTGAAAAAGGACCCGTAAGTAAGCATTTAACTGTTGTTTAAGAAGCATGTGACAAATACAATTTGATTTGATTTGAAAAAGTGATTGTACATTTATACGTTTTAGTGTTTCTGTCCTTCTCTATTGTACTCGTCTTTCTATGCATGGACAGCCCCACTAGGGAAAGAAGTGAGTGCTAACAGCTGTAATAATGATGGTTGTGGCCCCCTCTGTGCAGGAGGGTGAATCGGAAGGCACCATTTGTCCCTGTGTCCTCGCTATCCATTCTTATTTGGGATTAAGCAAGTCATCATGAGGCAGTGGGAGTGGACGCCCGGAAATTCTCCTGAGAGAAGTTGAGGAATTAAATAAAGCTCCCATTAACGGCAGCTCCCAGCGTGAGCGAGCGGGGCACCTGACTCTACGCCAGCCTTTGATCTGCCTATCCATATTTGTTTAGCACTTGCTGTTATTTACTCACCTAAATGCGGAATTTCTCATTTCCGGCAAATGCAAACCTTTTTTTGCGTGTTTCTTTTTGAAAGGTGGAGCTGGCGTCTCTGGCTCACCAACGGTAATAAACATTCAGCTGTTTACAGGCTGTGATTGTCTTTATATTAGGCGGATTAAAAACACTGTTTCTAAGTCTGTGTTTGAAATTGCAACTGACTTCATATGACTTCAACCCATGCATGGTAGCAGTAGTGTGGCCTGGCCGGGGCCACCTCTCCCCTCCCATCTCACTCCCTCTTCCCATCCTACCAACCACCTTCCCATCCCGGCCCCCCCTCCCCACCCCCTTTGGAGAAGGAGAAGGATGATTTATGAGGAGCTGACGGATGCTTCGGTTATCGATCCTGCATCCCAGGGCTGCTGCTGTCGTAGTGCATCTGGGATCAAATTACATCAAAAAGGGTCAATCAGAGCGAATGAAACAGGACTTTATTGGGCTGATCAACACTCTGAAAGGCTCTGAAAATCAGCCTATTATCTCTGGTCCCGTGCTGTCGCTGGATTTTGGTAATGAAAGGTTCTGCAGCACTTCATATCTGGCTTAAAGATTACTGCCACTCAGTTGGCATAACTGTTATTGACAATTTCTGCACTTTTTGGAAACAAAAGATGCTCTACAGAGATATTGGACTCCACCCAAACCATCTAGGAGCCTGAACCCTCTCTTCACCTTTTCAAGGCCGCGTTAAGATATTGACGCAGTGACAGACCAAACCCGCTCAGGTAATACTTCCCATCCTCTCTAAGCGTTATCGTCATACTGTTGTCTATACTGCCAGGGGTGTCGTCAGTTGTAATCTTGTACCTATTAGTTTGAACTACACTCTTAGATCTGCTATTGTTAGCTCAAAATAGGAGCCCACTGTGGCCTGCTCACCCAGTGCTTTTAGTCCAAATTCCAAATTCCATCAACTTTAATTCTCCATCGGTTTCCAAATCACATAGAGGCCGTGGGCTGTTGCACAATAGCAGCCAAAGCCCATGTAAGTCAGTTTATAACATTCTATCATTGGTTACTCTGAGAGTTCCTCATATTGACATTGGCTGGGGCCTCAGGCCCTTTGGTGCTAACTTTAGAAAAGTCATTAAAATGTATTTTCCTTCCTCTAATACTAATAGGGATAGATATACCAAATGGTGTAGTTCTATGCAATCTTATAGCCATACCAACTATATCAATATCAACCATCAAACAGGGTCAACCGCCTATTGAACGTACAGTGGCTTGATTGAGTTGGAGACTCCATGTGACTTTTTTAAAAATTGTTAAGGACTTGGGTTGATGCATCTGAACATCAGGATTTTACTTCCTAAACTGGATTACATCAAGATTTGGGCTATGCAGACGAATCCAGACACTCTGGTACTGACGGAAACTTGGACCTCTGGGGACATTCTGGATTCTGATATTAATATTGAGGGTTATAATGTGTTTTAGAGCAGACAGACAGGGTAGACTGATTATTCTTCAAAAAAAATATTTTGCTGTCTCTTTACTGAAATGTTTTGCTACCATATTTTTAAGCCTTTTGTCTGGAGAAAACGTATCCATAACTGTTGTAGTGGTTGACCAACCTCCCTCTGCTAATCTTTGTGTACTCGAGGAGTTAACTAGTTGTCTTATTTTACTAAATCAGAAATGATCCTGGGTGACTTAAATTATGAAGAAATGCATTCTTCAGACAATCTAAAATACATTTGTAATGAACTAAACCTAACCCAGATGATGACTAAGCATACACAGCCCAACCCTAAAGATCCTTCAAAGTAAACCCTGAGCTTGTGTTAATGAATACACCAAAGAAATATGTTTCAACTGGTGTCTTCGTCCAAGACATTAGTGACCTTTTCCCAGTTGTTTGTGTTAGAGATTGTCACGATCGTTATAAGGAGTGGACCAAGATGCAGCGTGGTGTTTCCATCCTTTCATTTAGAAGAGAAACTTAAAGCACAAAAATAATAAAGCGGAAAAACGAAACGTGAAGCTACATGCAGTGCAGAAAGCAACTACACACAAACATAGTCAAGATCCCACAAATCACAATGGGGGAAATGGCTACCTAAATATGATCCCCAATCAGAGACAACGATAAACAGCTGCCTCTGATTAGGAACCATATCAGGCCACCATAGAAATACAATTCCCCTAGATAACCCACCCTAAATCACACCCGACCCAACCAACATAGAGAATAAACAGCTCTCTATGGTCAGGGCGTGACAGTACCCCCTCCCCAAATGTCTGGACGCAAAACCTGACTCAATAGGGGAGGGTCCGGATGGGCATCTACCATCGGGGGCGGCTCCGGTGCGGGGCGCGTCGCCGGATGCTCCGGACCGTGGATCGCCGCCGGGGGCCCCGGACAGTGGATGCGAGGATGGATGCGAATGCGAGGAGCTGGTACAGGACATACTGGTTTGTGAAGGTGCATTGGAGACCTGGTGTGTATTGCTGGCATCAATTGTTCCAGAACTTTAACAAACTTCTCAGGACGAGTACGGGGAGCTGACTCAGGTGGCACCAAACTGACAACATGTTCCTTAATTCCGTGCACCCTCCACCAACTCAACAACTCTCCCATTTCTCTCTCCTCCAAATTCTTCTTCTTCTCCCAGACTGGCTCTGGTTCACTCCTCGGCTCCGCCGACTGCTCCATGTGCCTCCCCCAATTTTTTTTATTGGGGTTTCTGTGGCCTTCCTCCCTGACTTCGTCGCTGTCCCTCCTTCGCTGCTTCCACCTACTTCCATGGCAGGCTCTTGTCTCCTGCCATTATTTCTTCCCAAGTCCAGGCTATTCTCTCCCTGATCTCCTTCAAAGACCAGGATGCCATCTCCTCCCGAGCGCACTGCTTGGTCCTGTTGTGGTGGGACCCAACCAACATAGAGAATAAACAGCTCTCTATGGTCAGGGTGTGACAGAGATGTGAGAATATAAAAAATGTAAGCCTCGTGTCATCACAAACAGGAACTTTAAAACGTAAGTGAACAAGCTTTTTTTCACATTATCTTTATTTTAGTGACCTTGATTGTAATTCAGGGAACCCTGAACTTGATTTAGTTTTGAGCCTGATTTAGCTTTGTCTTCAATACTATTGTTAATAATCATGCTCCCTTCATAAAAGTAAGGTTTGAAGGTAGATCGAATGCCTGGTACACTCCGGAATTATCAGAAGTCATTCATAAAAGAGATGATGCTTGGGTCAAGGCCAGGAACATAGACTTAGGCACAGACTGGCAATTGTTTAAGCAACTGAGGAATCATTGTGTAAGACAAAGCAGAAAGGCTAAATCTGATTATTATGTTTTATTTATTTATTTAATCTTTATTCAACTAGGCAAGTCAGCTAAGAAGAAATTCTTATTTTCAATGACGGCCTACCCCGGCTAAACCCAGACAATGCTGGGCAAATTGTGTGCCGCCCAATCACAGCCGGATATGATACAGCCTGGATTTGAACCTCTTGCACTGAGATGCAGTTCCTTAGAATGTTGCGCCACTTGGGAGCATTATGTAACCACTCTTTTGGATTGTAATGGGAACCTGGCGAAATTCTGGAAAACTGTCACATCCCTGACGGGTCTGCTTCCTCTCTGCCACAAAAAAAAATATTCAGACATTGGCCTCATTAAGGGAAAAAATGACATCATTGATGCATTTAATTACCATTTTATTTCAGCGGACTGTCTCTTTGAAATAACTTCTAAGCCTATTCACAATGATATTGTGCTGGATACTGATAGGGGAAATTTGGTGAATGTTCAGAGAAATGATAGTCAAAGCTTTTCTTTTAGGCTATTTACAGAAGAAAAAAAGTCCTGGATGCTTTACTAGCAATAGACAACAAGAAAGGGGCTGACCAATTGGATCCTGGTCTGCTTAAGTACCTAGATTTTTTTATTTAACATTGTTATCAGGAAATATTCCAAAAGTACAGAAATCAGTTCTTGTTCTACCACTCCATAAGGACGGGGATAGTAGTGATCTTAATCATTATCTACCTATTTCAAGGCTTCCTTGTCTAGCTAAGATTCTTGAATCGTTGGTAAATGTACTGTTGTGGAAATTCTTACACAGGGACACTCGAAGTCAATCTTAAATTAATCTTTGTTTATTGTCAGCACGCTGGAGATGTTCCAAGAAGCTTGATGAACATCTGTCAGGAGCTCTAATGGGGCAGTCCCGTTAGTTCGATTATATACTGACAAGTCATATTTGCATGAATTAGCTTATTCATTATGAATTAATCATTAATATTTGCTTCATTCATGTGACCGACCAATACCTCACAAGGCTTCTTCTCTCTAAGCTGAGACCTTGAAACTGAGATGTCTTTCGTTCTCCAAACAAGGTCTGGGCGTACTACTAAATTGCAGATACTGATAAGTGAGGATTCGTTCAATCAGTCACTTGCATGAAAACAGAAATTGGTTATTAGAACAGCACATGAATAGAACACAGAAATTAGTTATTAGAAAAGCACAAGTATAACATTTCCATCACAGTTCTTTGCTATTTTTTATTTTAGAAATGTATTTTGAATGTAAACTAATCAGGGTTTATGCCTGGGCATAGCACTACTACAGCAACCAGTTAATGATCTTGTCCATGCTTTAGACACTAAAATTAAATGTTCTGCTTTATTTGTGGACCTGTCAAAAGCTTTTGATACTGATCAGGTTATTTTATTGAATAAGTTGTCCTCGATAGGCCTGAGCTCTGACACCTGTTCATGGTTTTATGATTATCTTAGTGATTGAACTCAGGCCATCATGATTGATGAATTTAAATCTGCTTTTTTTTAAAGTACATAAAGATGTACCACGGATCGATTTTGGAACCTGTTCTCTTCACTAGTTATATAAACACCATCTGTTAAAAATGGTAAACTAAATCTACATGTGGCTGATACTATTATTGTAACGCTCGTCGTTGGAATGAGGTGAGGACCAAAGCACAGCGTGGTAAGTGTTCATCATTATATTTATTAAACAGAGAACACTAAACAGAATAACAAAAGGAAAGCGAAACGAAACAGTTCTGTAAGGTGACATACACATAACTGAAAACAATCACCCACCCTACACAGGTGGGAAAAGGCTACCTAAGTATGATTCTCAATCAGAGACGACACCTGCCTCTGATTGAGAACCATACCAGGCCAAACACAAAACCACAACATAGAAAAACAAACAGACTGCCCACCCAACTCACGCCCTGACCATACTAAAACAAAGACATAGCAAAAGAACTAAGGTCAGAACGTGACAGTACCCCCCCAAAAGTGCGGACTCCGGCCGCAAAACCTGAACCTATAGGGGAGGGTCTGGGTGGGCGTCTGTCCGCGGCTCTGGCTCTGGCGTGGGACGTGGACACCACTCCACCATAGTCTTTGCACGCTTCTTTCCCCGCCTCAGTGGCGCCTTTAGAGCGGCGACCCTCGCCGCCGACCTCGGACTGGGGACCCTAGCAGCGGGCTCCGAATGGACGGGAGATTCCGGCAGCGCCACAGGCGGGAGACTTCAGCAGCGCCGGCGTGAAGGGTGACTACGACAGCGCCGGGCGACTCCGGCAGCTCCTGACTGACGGACGGCTCTGGCAGCTCCTGACTGGCGGGCGGCTCTGGCAGCTCAGGACAGACGGGAGGCTCTGGCAGCTCATGACAGACGGGCGGCTCTGGCAGCTCATGACTGACGGGCGGCTCTGGCAGCTCAGGACAGACGGGAGGCTCTGGCAGCTCATGACAGACGGGCGGCTCTGGCAGCTCATGACAGACGGGCGGCTCTGGCATGTCAGGACAGACGGGCGGCTCTGGCAGCTCAGGACAGACGGGCGGCTCTGGCAGCTCATGACAGACGGGCGGCTCTGGCATGTCAGGACAGACGGGCGGCTCTGGCAGCTCAGGACAGACGGGCGGCTCTGGCAGCTCAGGACAGACGGGCGGCTCTGGCAGCGCTGGACAGGAGGGAGACTCTGGCAGCACTGGACAGGAGGGAGACTCTGGCAGCGCTGGACAGGAGGGAGACTCTGGCAGCGCTGGACAGGAGGGAGACTCTGGCAGCGCTGGACAGGAGGGAGATTCTGGCAGCGCTGGACAGGCGGGAGCACCTGGAGGAAGGAGACGGAGAGACAGCCTGGTGCGTGGGGCTGCCACCGGAGGCCTTGTGCGTGGAGGAGGCACCGGATAGACCGGACCGTGGAGGCGCACTGAAGGTCTCGAGCACCGATCCTGCACAACCTTACCTGGCTGGATACTCCCCGTAGCCAGGCCAGTGCGGCGAGGTGGAACAGACCGCACTGGGCTGTGCTGGCGAACCGGGGACACCGTGCCATGCCAAGATCCGTTCTGTGTCAAAACTACTGTCAGATTTTATAGCTATGCAGGAATCCCTTGCTGATTTAAAACTTGCTTAATAGGGGCAAAACCAAATACAGTGCCATGCGAAAGTATTTGGCCCCCTTGAACTTTGCGACCTTTTGCCACATTTCAGGCTTCAAACATAAAGATATAAAACTGTTTTTTTTTGTGAAGAATCAACAACAAGTGGGACACAATCATGAAGTGGAACGACATTTATTGGATATTTCAAACTTTTTTAACAAATCAAAAACTGAAAAATTGGGCGTGCAAAATTATTCAGCCCCTTTACTTTCAGTGCAGCAAACTCTCTCCAGAAGTTCAGTGAGGATCTCTGAATGATCCAATGTTGACCTAAATGACTAATGATGATAAATACAATCCACCTGTGTGTAATCAAGTCTCCGTATAAATGCACCTGCACTGTGATAGTCTCAGAGGTCCGTTAAAAGCGCAGAGAGCATCATGAAGAACAAGGAACACACCAGGCAGGTCCGAGATACTGTTGTGAAGAAGTTTAAAGCCGGATTTGGATACAAAAAGATTTCCCAAGCTTTAAACATCCCAAGGAGCACTGTGCAAGCGATAATATTGAAATGGAAGGAGTATCAGACCACTGCAAATCTACCAAGACCTGGCCGTCCCTCTAAACTTTCAGCTCATACAAGGAGAAGACTGATCAGAGATGCAGCCAAGAGGCCCATGATCACTCTGGATGAACTGCAGAGATCTACAGCTGAGGTGGGAGACTCTGTCCATAGGACAACAATCAGTCGTATATTGCACAAATCTGGCCTTTATGGAAGAGTGGCAAGAAGAAAGCCATTTCTTAAAGATATCCATAAAAAGTGTTGTTTAAAGTTTGCCACAAGCCACCTGGGAGACACACCAAACATGTGGAAGAAGGTGCTCTGGTCAGATGAAACCAAAATTGAACTTTTTGGTAACAATGCAAAACGTTATGTTTGGCGTAAAAGCAACACAGCTCATCACCCTGAACACACCCTCCCCACTGTCAAACATGGTGGTGGCAGCATCATGGTTTGGGCCTGCTTTTCTTCAGCAGGGACAGGGAATATGGTTAAAATTGATGGGAAGATGGATGGAGCCAAATACAGGACCATTCTGGAAGAAAACCTGATTGAGTCTGCAAAAGACCTGAGACTGGGACGGAGATTTCTCTTCCAACAAGACAATGATCCAAAACATAAAGCAAAATCTACAATGGAATGGTTCAAAAATAAACATATCCAGGTGTTAGAATGGCCAAGTCAAAGTCCAGACCTGAATCCAATCGAGAATCTGTGGAAAGAACTGAAAACTGCTGTTCACAAATGCTCTCCATCCAACCTCACTGAGCTCGAGCTGTTTTGCAAGGAGGAATGGGAAAAAATGTCAGTCTCTCGATGTGCAAAACTGATAGAGACATACCCCAAGCGACTTACAGCTGTAATCACAGCAAAAGGTGGCGCTACAAAGTATTAACTTAAGGGGGCTGAATAATTTTGCACGCCCAATTTTTCAGTTTTTGATTTGTTAAAAAAGTTTGAAATATCCAATAAATGTCGTTCCACTTCATGATTGTGTCCCACTTGTTGTTGATTCTTCACAAAAAAATACAGTTTTATATCTTTATGTTTGAAGCCTGAAATGTGGCAAAAGGTTGCAAAGTTCAAGGGGGCCGAATACTTTCGCAAGGCACTGTACACGTTGTTTTTAAACTCTTGTAAGAATGTTTCAGATTGTCTACATGTTCACTCATTAGATGGTTCTCCAATTGAATGTGTTCCCGCATATAAATACTTATCCATTTCGATTTATATGGATTTGACGTTTAAAAAATTATATAGATGAGCTGGTTAAAGAAGCTAAGATTTAAAGTTGACTTTTTCTACAGAAACAGAGCGTGCCTTTCTCTAAGTAGTAGGAATCACATTCTCAGTCGACCTTTTTATTTGTTCTTGATTATGGTGATATTATTTAAGTGCAGCTGCTACTATTCTTAATCCCTTGGATGCCATCTACAGGACCATATGCTCTTAGTATGCTATATGCTCATATGCTCTTAGTATGGTCACAGTTTTGATACTCATTACTGCATCCTGTATCAAAAGGTTGGTTGGACTTCGCTAAAAGACCCACAGATCTCTGCATTACTTCCTTCGTGTTTACAAGCCCCTACTTCATAAACTTCTGTCTTATCTAACTTTGCTGTTGAAGTATATACACCTGAGTTGCCTAACCTGTTCATAGGATTGGTTAACTCTTGAGCTTCCTAAGGTCTCCACCGAGCTAGGTAAATCTGCTTTTAGTTTTAATGAACCATATTGCTGGAACAAAATACCAAATACATTTCATCTTGATGTTCTGGTGCCGTTTGGGCAATTTAAAGTATTGATTGGGGACTTATGTGTGGAGGAATGCTGTATTTCCAGGTGGTTTGTAATGTTTTATTTGTGCTTCCCATGACTGGATTTTTCTATTTTAATGTGTGTGTAAATATGCATATATACAATATTTTGTGTATAATGTGTATAGTTATGTTCTATTATACAGGGCCCATTTGAAAAAGAGACCTAGGTCTCAATATGTCTTCCCTGTTAAAAAATATGTAGAATGTACGGTCCTGTTTCTTCTTCCTCTCCAGATGGCCGGATGGGGGTTTGATCCTGGCCCAATAGCAGGGCCTGGCTGGCGCTGGCCCTTAACATGAGCTCATGAGCCCAGGCAGCGGGGGTGTTGCCCTGCAGCAGCCGGATATAGCTGCCCTGGTTCTGGGAAGGAAGGAGAGCATTTTCCTCCGAGAGCACAGGAGTGAGGCTCCTTCCACAATCATAACGGGGGTTTCTAAATTTTCCGCACACTGTTTTTGCGCTTGAAAATCTAACGTGGTCTCAGTAATGAATGACAGTGTGTGCGTGCGTGCTTGTGTGTGTACATGTGTGACTGTGTACGTGTGTGTGTGACAGCCACTGCGTGAAGGCAGGATACTTCCTGAATGTAGAGCTTAGTGTGAGCAGAGCCATTAATATATAGTATACGGCTTGTTGTGAGGGTCTGTTCTCTATTCCGCAGCCACCCCCATGCTTCAGTGACTTCTCAAAGGAGAAGGGAAAACATTATGTTTTTGTCAAAGACAGAGCGACCTTGTCCATATTGTCCTTTACAGTGTAGCAAATGATTCATCCTGTCCTTGGCTCACTCTCCATGTTTAATCATGGGGCTTTTACTGTCCACTTTGCACTTTTGTGAGGTGTCAATAATTTGTAATATTCATGTTGATGGTGATGCATACCAGTCTGCCTACTAGTGTGTGCACATTGCATAGTGTTTCACAGTCCATAACTAAGCACATTTAGAATATGCCAGCAGGCATTTCTTCTGCCATCAGACAAGACAGATCTCTTTTGCATCAGATGTTTTTTAGAGCTTGCACTTTCTCCTGGAAGCATTACAATCAGGGATAGGGCTTGGGTTGGGTCTCTGTCATTAAATAAGGCACAGTGGCTTTGTTACAGTAATAAGGGACCATCCAGTGGATGCAAATGTTCATGCAGTATTTGTAAGCATAAATGGTGGAGGAGGATGGAAAATGTTCCTATGAAAGCCAGAAATAGTTTGGGAAAGATTGTATTTATTCAATGTTTAGAGCTTTCTTGCAAAATAGTTGATGAGCAACTTCCATGAGCATGTTAAGGAGTGAATAAGATTATCTTTGTTCATAGATGTTTGGTGGGAGATCGCTAACTGCCCAAATAGTTCTGTAATTGATTAATAGTGTAGCTAAAGTGGAGGACCTAGTGATAAGCTGGAGCGCCGGGGGTTTTCACAGAAGGCACTGAGACGAAGTGGGCTGCTGATTTATTTGTAATGAAGAGGCACTTGATGGGAGTTCTGTCTCCAGGAGCTCTGGGATGAAAAAGCCCTGCGATTGTCGCCAAGTTTTTAATTATGGCTTACAGGTCTCAAGAGGGTGGGAGAAACTCCAACAGTTTCCAGAGGGGCTTTTGAAAACAGACTTAATTGAAGTCAATCGGTTTGGAATGAAACCAGGCTGTCTGTCAATTATCCTCCTCATTGTGTTCAGTTTGAAATGAGAAAGAGACACATCTTCACATGATCCACCCTTGTATCTATCTTTACCAGGAGGAAAGTATATCTAACCTTTAATTAAAAACCTCTACGGGATTGGTGTCCCTATGCCGGGACGGTTGATGCTAACGTGCGCTAATTTGACTCATTTGTTATTTTTATTAGGATCTCCATTAGCTAACACCGTAACGCTAGCTAATCTTCCTGGGGTCCAACACCAATTAACAAGACATTACAAAGAACCACAAATCAAGACTTCACAAACATTCAACAAGTAGACAATACAGACAATTAAAATACCTGACAGGAAACACATTTAACATTCAGTTGATGCTTTCTATTTCCTGTCCAGTGATATGGTATATAGCGTTATATGTTATTTTAGTTTTTTCTTGAAGGTGGATTTACTTTTTGCCTGAGAAATATGGATTGGTAAAGAGTTGCATTCAGCTATGGTTCTATATAAAACTGTACATTTATAGTGATTTGTCCTTGCCTGTCTGGTTTGGTGGTTATCGTGTTGCTCGGATGTACTAACTGGCCAGAAAAAAAACTGTGTTTTCTAAAAAATATATAACATTCCTAAAACAAAATCTGAAGACTGGATAGTAATTTGTTTTCAACGTGAAGCCATGAGAGATTCTGATGCATTTGGAAAATATTCATACAGATAGAGTAATGAAGAGCTAATCTGGAGTTTGGAGTTTTTTTAATATCTTTCTTTGCTGCAGATGACAACATAACTGGACAGTGTGATAGGACAAGGGATTTATTCACCTGATTCAGAGTCATAGATGTTACATACTCTGAACATTTTCTTGTAACAGCAATTCCCTTACCCATCTTAATAATAATAGTGTCTATGTGTTCTGACCATGATTAAGCTGCGTCAAACATGATGCCCAGTAGTTTAGTTTTTTCACTTGCTCTACATGCGTTCTATTCATCGACAAATTCAATTGGGGATCATCAGCAAGCATATATCTTGAACCAAATACAATACATTTAGTTTTAGAAATGTTCAAAACCAATTTGTTCATATCAACCCACTCAGACACCAATCTTAGTTCACTGCTCAGTACATATGTTAGCTCATTACATTCTGATGCTAGAGTCATCAGCATACATGACCACTCTTGCTTTATTCATTACTGAATGTAAATCATCAGTAAAGATAGAGTAGAGAAGTGGGCCTAGGCAACTTCCTTGAGGAACACCACAGTGTATATCTTTACTGTTTGAAAAACTACCATTAAAGAACACTTTTTGCCATCTCCAGGATAGATAGCTTTACATCCAGGATAGAGCTGCAGACTTAAAGCCATAACATTTGAGTTTACCTAGTAACAGTTCATGATCAATTACATCAAAAGCAGCACTGAAATCTAGCAACAGTACACCAACTAACTTCCTGTCATCCATACTCTTTAACCAATCATCTGTCGTTTATGCTAAGACCGTACTGTGACGGCCCTGAATTTTTCTGAACCGTCTCAGTGCTTCTCCTTCCAATAGGGTGCTTTCCCTTTAATTCCCAATTAAATAGCCAGCATCAGCTGCGCAAAAGTGGGGTTGTGATGGAGACGTGAATGAGGATGTGTTCAACCCTCAGTTCCGAAGCTTCTCTATTCCATTTGTTTTGTTGCTGTTAAACGTGTGTTTTGTAGCCTAATAGAGTTTACCCAGGATCGGATCCACTCTTTGCGTCCGTGGACTACTCCTCTCCATTCTTCGTGGCCTTTCTCCGCTGGAGATCTGTTGGCGGATTGGATTGTCTGACTGACCGACTGACTACAACCTTTTTGTATACGGTATTTCATTTGTTTTGATGTCATGTATACGGTGATGATTTATGTAGTTAGTTGTAGTTGAGGACTTAATACGAGTTGATACGCTTTAAAGTTCTGTGGTAAAATAATTGTTATATTGATTGTATGATTAATACTGGGTTTACGCTACACTGAATGAACGGACAAACATTGCGTGACAAAAGTCACTTGAGTTCCCTGAACTCCTTTACCGGGCTGGACTCTTTTTAGGCCCGAGGTACAGGACATTTCTGGAGGAACCAGAACTCATTGTGATATTATTATATGTGTGTGTAATCATTGATGTTGCTAATACAACCCACGCAAAATAATATAGTTGTTTTGGAAGTTCTTTCCAATGTTTTAAGGGTTTATGAAAAGTTTATTTCCATCCTGACTTTTACATAAGTCCTTTGTATTGGTGTAGACTTGACGGACCAGATGGGACTCATTCCCTCCCAAACCAAAAGGAGAAACCAATGTTTTCTCTGGTAGGCACAACCTACCTGTCACCCCTATAAATAATAACCTCAAGTCAAAACCGTTACAGTACTCGTAGAATGCCCTTCTTTGTATGCATGCTGGAAACCCATTATCAGAATGACATTGTAAGTAACAGCAAACTTTCCAGGACATAGACATGTCTTAAATGGGCAGAAAACTTACATTCTTGTTAATCTATCTACGCTGTCCAATTTACAGTAGCTATTACAGTGAACAAAATACTATGCTATTGTTTGAGGAGAGTGCACAACAAAAGAACTTATCACAGCAACTGGTTTGATACATTGACCTCTGAAGGTAAATAATGTACTTTTCAGTAATCTTGCTCTGATTTGTCATCCTGAGAGTCCAAGAGATAAAATGTAGCATAGTTTTGTTTGATAAAATACATTTTATATTCAAATGTAGGAACTGGGTTCAACAGTTTGAACCCCTGCTGTTTCTGGCTCCATACCTACCCCTCCCGGCCATCTAGATGTGTGAAAATTAGTGTATAAGCTAATGATCCATCATGTATGACATTCCTGGGAGTGTGTAAACTTAAATTTTGTATTAGCATATCAGTTTTGTATGTTCTCTATTGTTATGTACTTGAATATGTATCAATTGACCAATTCGGCACATTTGTGCAGACTTGATACAAAATACTGTACAGTATTGCAACTCTTCACTGGATCAATCTGAAACTTTGCAGACACACTGCTGCCATCTAGTGTCCAAAATCTAAATTGCGCCTTAACTGAAACATTATATTATGGCCTTTCTCTTGCATTTCCAAGATAATGGAACAGAAGAAAATACGAAATCGCATGTTTTTTTTGTTTGCATTATCTTTTACCAGATCAAATGTGTTATTCTCCTTCATTCATTTCTAATTTCCACAAACTTCAAAGTTTATCCTTTCAAATGGTATATATAATATGCATATCCTTGCTTCAGGTCCTGAGCTACAGGCAGTTAAATTTGGGTATGTCATTTTAGGCAAATGTTGAAGACAGTGTGACGACATATTCACTTATTAAAACGCACCCGAAAAGGTCCAAGCACCACCCTCCTTTTGAAGCTTCCAGTCTGTTATTCGAACTCAATCAGCATTACAGAGTGATCTCCAGCCTTGTCCTCGTCAACACTCACACCTGTGTTAACGAGAGAATCACTGACATGATGTCAGCTGGTCCTTTTGTGGCAGGGCTAAAATGCAGTGGAAATGTTTTTTGGGGGATACGGTTCATTTGCATGGCAAAGAGGGACTTTGCAATGAATTGCAATTCATCTGATCACTCTTCATAACATTCTGGAGTACATGCAAATTGCCATCATACAAACTGAGGCAGCAGACTGTGAAAATTAATATTTGTCTCATTCTCAAAACTTTTGGCCACGACTGTACATCTTCATGGTATCAAAGTGGCGAGGAGACGAGATATCTGCGACCCAAGAATAGTAAACCACCCTTTACTGGCTCAAACTGCCAACCAATCAGCCTGTTACCAACCCAATCAGCCTGTTACCAACCCAATCAGCCTGTTACCGACAGAAGCAGCACGGCTGGCCCTTAAATGTTCATGGAGAGCTAACATCATTAATAACATGCATGTCAATCTTTCCTGCATCACTACTTGTCTTGCGGTTTAAACTACTAGCACACTGCTCAGACACCAATGCATAACCCACAAGACATGCCACCAAAGGTCTCTACACAGTCCCAAAGTCCAGACCATGGGGAACGCACAGTACTTACACAGAGCCATGACTATATGGAACTCTATTCCACATCAAGTAACTCATGTAAGCAGTAAAATCAGAGACCAAAAAAACATATAAAACTACACCTTATGGAACAGTGCATCCTGTGAAGAGGCACACACACAGTCACAGACACATGCACTCTACACATTGTAATATTGTTATATTGCTGTATTATGGATGTTGTCTTGCAGAGATGCTGTGGTAGAGTAGTGTGTAATAATGTGTTGTATTGAAGATATGTTGTGGTAGAGTATTATGTAATAATGTGTTGTATTGAAGATATGTTGTGGTAGTAGTGTGTTATAATGTGTTGTATTATAGATATGTAGTGGTAGAGTAGTGTGTAATAATGTGTTGTATTGTAGATATGTTGTTGTAGAGTATTATGTAATAATGTGTTGTATTGAAGATATGTTGTGGTAGAGTAGTGTGTTATAATGTGTTGTATTATAGATATGTAGTGGTAGAGTAGTAATAATGTGTTGTATTGTAGATATGTTGTGGTAGAGTAGTAATAATGTGTTGTATTAGAGATATGTTGTGGTAGTGTGTAATAATGTGTTGTATTAGAGATATGTTGTGGTAGTGTGTAATAATGTGTTGTATTAGAGATATGTTGTGGTAGTGTGTAATAATGTGTTGTATTAGAGATATGTTGTGGTAGTGTGTAATAATGTGTTGTATTAGAGATATGTTGTGGTAGTGTGTAATAATGTGTTGTATTAGAGATATGTTGTGGTAGAGTAGTGTGTAATAATGTGTTGTATTGTAGATATGTTGTGGTAGAGTAGTAATAATGTGTTGTATTGTAGATATGTTGTGGTAGAGTAGTAATAATGTGTTGTATTGTAGATATGTTGTGGTAGTAGTGTGTAATAATGTGTTGTATTGTAGATATGTTGTGGTAGTGTGTAATAATGTGTTGTATTGTAGATATGTTGTGGTAGTGTGTAATAATGTGTTGTATTGTAGATATGTTGTGGTAGAGTAGTAATAATGTGTTGTATTGTAGATATGTTGTGGTAGAGTAGTGTGTAATAATGTGTTGTATTGTGTTATAATGTGTTGTATTGTAGATATGTTGTGGTAGAGTAGTGTGTAATAATGTGTTGTATTGTAGATATGTTGTGGTAGTAGTGTAATAATGTGTTGTATTGTAGATATGTTGTGGTAGAGTAGTAAGAATGTGTTGTATTGTAGAGATGTGGTGGTAGAGTAGTGTGTAATAATGTGTTGTATTGTAGATATGTTGTGGTAGTGTGTAATAATGTGTTGTATTGTAGATATGTTGTGGTAGAGTAGTAAGAATGTGTTGTATTGTAGATATGTTGTGGTAGAGTAGTAAGAATGTGTTGTATTGTAGATATGTTGTGGTAGAGTAGTAATAATGTGTTGTATTGTAGATATGTTGTGGTAGTAGTGTGTAATAATGTGTTGTATTGTAGATATGTTGTGGTAGTAGTGTGTAATAATGTGTTGTATTGTAGATATGTTGTGGCAGAGTAGTGTGTTATAATGTGTTGTATTGTAGAGATGTGGTGGTAGAGTAGTGTGTAATAATGTGTTGTATTGTAGATATGTTGTGGTAGAGTAATGTGTAATAATGTGTTGTATTGTAGAGATGCTGTGGTTGAGTAGTGTGTAATAATGTGTTGTATTGTAGAGATGTGGTGGTAGAGTAGTGTGTAATAATGTGTTGTATTGTAGATATGTTGTGGTAGAGTAATGTGTAATAATGTGTTGTATTGTAGATATGTTGTGGTAGAGTAGTGTGTAATAATGTGTTGTATTGTAGATATGTTGTGGTAGAGTAGTAATAATGTGTTGTATTGTAGATATGTTGTGGTAGAGTAGTGTGTAATAATGTGTTGTATTGTAGATATGTTGTGGTAGTGTGTAATAATGTGTTGTATTGTAGATATGTTGTGGTAGTGTGTAATAATGTGTTGTGTTGTAGATATGTTGTGGTAGAGTAGTAATAATGTGTTGTATTGTAGAGATGTTGTGGTAGAGTAGTAAGAATGTGTTGTATTGTAGATATGTTGTGGTAGAGTAGTAATAATGTGTTGTATTGTAGATATGTTGTGGTAGTAGTGTGTAATAATGTGTTGTATTGTAGATATGTTGTGGTAGAGTAGTAAGAATGTGTTGTATTGTAGATATGTTGTGGTAGTGTGTAATAATGTGTTGTATTGTAGATATGTCGTGGTAGAGTAGTGTGTAATAATGTGTTGTATTGTAGATATTTTGTGCTAGTAGTGTGTAATAATGTGTTGTATTGTAGATATGTTGTGGTAGTAGTGTGTAATAATGTGTTGTATTGTAGATATGTTGTGGTAGTAGTGTGTAATAATGTGTTGTATTGTAGATATTTTGTGCTAGTAGTGTGTAATAATGTGTTGTATTGTAGATATGTTGTGGTAGTAGTGTGTAATAATGTGTTGTATTGTAGATATGTTGTGGTAGTAGTGTGTAATAATGTGTTGTATTGTAGATATGTTGTGGTAGTAGTGTGTAATAATGTGTTGTATTGTAGATATGTTGTGGTAGTAGTGTGTAATAATGTGTTGTATTAGAGATATGTTGTGGTAGTGTGTAATAATGTGTTGTATTAGAGATATGTTGTGGTAGAGTAGTGTGTAATAATGTGTTGTATTGTAGATATGTTGTGGTAGTAGTGTGTAATAATGTGTTGTATTGTAGAGATGCTGTGGTAGTAGTGTGTAATAATGTGTTGTATTGTAGATATTTTGTGGTAGTAGTGTGTAATAATGTGTTGTATTGTAGATATGTTGTGGTAGTAGTGTGTAATAATGTGTTGTATTGTAGATATGTTGTGGTAGAGTAGTAAGAATGTGTTGTATTGTAGATATTTTGTGCTAGTAGTGTGTAATAATGTGTTGTATTGTAGATATGTTGTGGTAGTAGTGTGTAATAATGTGTTGTATTGTAGATATTTTGTGCTAGTAGTGTGTAATAATGTGTTGTATTGTAGATATGTTGTGGTAGAGTAGTGTGTAATAATGTGTTGTATTGTAGATATGTTGTGGTAGTAGTGTGTAATAATGTGTTGTATTGTAGATATGTTGTGGTAGAGTAGTGTGTAATAATGTGTTGTATTGTAGATATGTTGTGGTAGAGTAGTGTGTAATAATGTGTTGTATTGTAGATATTTTGTGGTAGTAGTGTGTAATAATGTGTTGTATTGTAGATATGTTGTGGTAGTAGTGTGTAATAATGTGTTGTATTGTAGATATGTTGTGGCAGAGTAGTGTGTTATAATGTGTTGTATTGTAGAGATGTGGTAGATTATTGTGTTATAATATGTTGTATTGTAGAGATGCTGTGGTTGAGTAGTGTGTAATAATGTGTTGTATTGTAGAGATGCTGTGGTTGAGTAGTGTGTAATAATGTGTTATGTGATGTACTGTTTTATTTTGTATGTAATTGCCTTAATCTTGTTTGGAACACAGGAAGAGTCGCTCGCTGCAGGGCAGCAGCTAATGGTGAACCGTAATAAAATACAAAAATACAAATCCTTGTGGAGGTGTGGAGGTCCGTCCTATGAATATTTCATGCAAATGAAGGGTGGTCGGCTCACCAGAGTGGAACACTTTATATTGGAAGTGACTCCCTCATCTGATTATTATTGTTATTCAAATGTCACCATTACCATGCTATCCTGCTTGCCACCTCTCTCGCCATCTCAATCTTACCCCTTCAAAAAATGATTTGGATGTAAATGGCCTGGTAATTTCTCGAGATCAGGAAATGTTGTTTGACCTGGTACTTTTTATTTTCTTATCTATTTATTTGATTCTGTTTCCCTGAAAGATTTAGCTCTTGCCACTTATAAAACATGCAAATGCATACTCTCTCTCTCTCATATCATACTCATCTTTGAGCCCACAATAAATTAACAATGTGCTATAAATCATACTCTCTAGGCTTACTCTTTAACACCACAATTTATCCAGGAATGCAATTTCTAAAAAATAATATTGCTCAAAAACTGTGTCAATAACCGCAAGGTGTACTTGATCATGCATGATTAATTAGCGCAGGAGTTGTTCAAGTGAGGCCATCACAGTGTTGTGGATTGACGTTGCTTCTACCCCCCCCCCCCCCCCCCCCCCCATCTTGCAATAGGTGTAAGTGTAACCTCCATGCTGGCCAGTGCACCTTTCGGGAGGGCAGCCTGCAGTGTGACTGTGAGCACAATACGACGGGCCAGGACTGCACTCGCTGTGAGAGGGGCTTCAAAGCCAAGTCATGGAAACCTGGATCCTACCTACCCACCCCCAACGGATCCCCCAATACCTGTACGTAGCCGACAGCTGTACACTTCAAACATCATATTATACCAAAAATACTGTACCAGGCACGTTACTTGATGGATGAAGTAATGGCTGAAATGATTTGGGCCATCTGCTCTATACAGCCACAGAGTGGTGCAGCCGACGCTGTCACATTTCACAAGAGAAGTCCTTTTTCTTGAGGAATTCTACAGATGTACACTGACACTGTATGCAGAAGCACCCTATTCTTTACTCACAAACTACAGCGGGAAAGGGGGCTTGCCGCTTCCAATGACAGATTTGGTGCCTGATGTTCTGTACATTAAGCACTGAAAGCTGAAAAGCCTTCATCTCTTTAAAAATAAAAATATATAAATAAAGACACTTATTCTCAAAAATAAATGAGTAAATCTCCATTTGTTTCTCTCACTCTCTCTCTTTCTCTGTCTGTCTGTCTGTCTGTCAGGTGAGGCTGCTGGGACTCTTGGCAGTAAGTAACAATCCTAATCAAACGGGATAGAGCTTGTTATAATTTCTTTTTCATTCTCTGTTCGTATGCCATACTTTAAAAAAATCATATTTATTGTCTATCATATTATATCATTTATGTCCCTCCCCTCTGGTGTTGTGGTGGGTCCCTTCATGGCGATCATGATGATCACACTCCCAACACATTTTTCCACAGTTTTATATCCCTCAGTGCCGGTCTATAATTCAAATGGGGGGAGGGGCTTCAAAGTGTTTCAGTGTAACAGGTTTTGTAGATGAGGGCTAGCCAAGGACATGGTGTGAGAGGGACTGTGAGTGCATGTGGGTTCTGTGCAGACCTAACGATGTAAGATATTAATTTAAACCAGTTTGCCACAGCAGGACAATAATGCTGCAGCAACAGGAAATGTAAATTATTATATGGATCATAATTAATGGACATTTTTGTAGGGGTTGATACATTTTTTGTAAGGGGAAAATCAAGTCTGAAATTTCAAAGTGGAAATGTAACTTCAGAAGCCTTTTTAAACCTCAGATGCACTATAAGTTTTATATTTCCTGTGTTGCAGGAAAGTTTTTCCAAATTAAGATCGTACATCTGTATAAGAGATGCTGTACAGCCACAGCTGTGGTGGAATAACCATATTGTTGAAAGCAAGGGGTTCTCCACAACGGCCAAACAAGTGATGGCTCTGTACATGTGTCTGTGGCAAGCGCAATCACATAATGGGTTGATTTGATGGTATATCCATGATCCGGATATTCCCATGTTAGTGCATTTGTTGATATAATTTGATTTTCTCTCTACCTTCTTGGTGTTGTGCCCTCTCAGCCCCCACAACAGTCCAGCCCCCGCCAACAACCACACCTGCGTTGGCAACTACAGCCAATCCACCCACAGACCAACTGCCCACATTAACCACTAGTATAGAAGGTGGGAGAGCAACTATGGTTGGAGTGTCTGACAGCCAGGCAGAGTGCCTGTCTAAAAGGAACATAGGCTGCATCCGAAATGGCACCCTATTCCCTATATTGCCTATATAGTGCACTACTACTACAGAACCATATGGGCCCTGGTAAAAAGTAGTGCACTATGGGCCTGATTCAGACTTAGGAAATGTACGCCTTTTCTACGCACTTCTCAGAAGTTGGTCTTCAGACGTACCTTTTTTAGCTGCGTAACAGGCTCTGCAGGCGTGGTTCCCTTGCGTGCTCTGAATGAATTTAATTAAACTGCTGAAAACCTCCCAATATAATTTTTAGTGGAGTTTTCATTCAATAAGGTTTTCAGTACATTTATCTAAATCCATCCATTTAATATGGGGTAGTCTACCTTAGTTAGAAAATATACAGGAAAATATTTCAGAATATTACGGATCAATAAGAGGAAACCATGTAGGACTAAATGCATATTCCTCTCTTTTCAGCACCAATTGGTACATTTCAAATGTGCAAATTATGTATAAAATAATATTTATATTATTTAGGGTTAGCAAAGTATTTATGAATTAAAAATAAATACATTTGGAGAGCCTTTATGCACTAAATATATTGGTGAATCAAAAATAGTGGTTTGATTCATCCTGAAAGCTGCCATATTCAATTGTTCAGTCCATGAATTATTGGACGGGGAGAAAGCATACAATAGGGGTTGAATGGTAGTCCTATAAATCTACCCTAATAATCCTCACTAATCATGGAACTGTGATGACAACGGTCCAGTCGTTGTGAGCCGTGCACCAGGATCCATGTTTAAACTGCAATGTATGGTCTGCGTTCCATAATGACTCAAATAGGTTAGAATGTTTCATATTATTGCACAACTTGTAATATGTTAGCCACTATTGCTAGCGATCCTCAGGAACAACCACACAAATGTGACAGAGGAAAGAAAGGTAAACTAACCATGTAATAGAATGATGCAAAATGTAAGGAAACTAACACTAAGTCAGTGACAGTTATAAATGTACGTTGGTATAATTGATGGTGGCTACTGATAATGGCTAGTATTTTTTTTTAAATACAGTGAAAAGTCTGGTGATTTTATAAAAAATCATGAATCAACTTGGTAGGTTTGGTGCTACACTGTCATTTGCGATAGGCTACAGAAGCCTATTGCTTGAGTCTCCACATTTCACATTTCATAAATTATAAGGCCAGCATTTTATAACCTTCACTGTGGAAATGGTGACATGTTGATATGCTTCAGTTTGCCACCATGTGACTGGTTTCACAGGGACTAATCTCCAGTGATCATATGGTCAAATAGATCTAAAACAACTGTCACTAAATTTTCAATCCTCGTATCCAAACAGATTACTCATTTACCTAGGTCTTATTAATAGCTCTTATCAAGTTGTAAAATACAGTGCATGGAGAATGGTGTTATTTCTATCTGAAAAAATAATGTAGATGATGTTCCACTTGGAACCAACAGGTTGCTCGACCTTATTCATAATTTCATTGTGTGTAAAGGTGCTGGAGCTGTGAGGGAATTTAAGTCAAGGTCAGAATACGGTGTATCTGTAGACACACCTTCATTTCTTTGATCTCCTCCCCCAACGAATAGTGAGGTGAGTAGCATGCTATTCTCATGCTTGTTCAAGATCAGACTACGCGTTGAGAGAAAATCGCATTAAAAAAGCAATTACGTTCCATTTAAGCGCACTTATTATAACTCGGGTATATGACAGACACAAGGTGCCATTTCAGACGCAGACAGCCTGAGAGCTCATCAACCTCCTGCCTCCTATTGACTTTTAAACCAGAGTACATTTTCTAAAGCAGCACATACAGTAGAATGTGTCCGCGGTGCATTCCTGATGACCAGGAAATGTGTAGTACTGCAAAGCTGAAAGGGAAGTATACTATAGTGTTGGCGTAGCACAAAGGCAAAGGAGAAGAGAGGAGTTGATGAATCTTGGTCATTTAGTTTGTAGTAGTAAAGTGGCTGGTTGAGTATGAGTGTTGTATATCTCACGCATAGTTTTTACCAACCCCACTACAGTAGTTTGTGATGCATAGCATACTGGAAAGAATAGAACATATTCATATCTGCATGTGTGTTGTGTTATCAGAGGAGTAAAGATGTCGTTATTTGTAATAAACATTTTCTGTGCGTGTCTGTATGTGTGTGTTTGTGTGTGTGATGGTTTGCATTCATGCACATTTCTGTTTGTATTTGTATGCATTCATTTCTGTGTGTGCGTGTGAGAATTTGTGCTGAATTATACTTCCATAGAACTGGATCTCCCATAATGTCAGGCTGGATACAGGCCTAGTGATTTCTGATGTGTCTGTGCGTGTGCGTGCAGCTCAGTAGATTGGAACCACCTCATGGCTCTGTCTACTGCCGTGAAGTGACAAAATCTCACAGGCGCTGAGCGTGAGAGTTTTTACAGAAAATACAATTACTTGAAAAACACACAGTTTGGTGTTTTGGGGCTATAAAAAAACAAAGCCTTGTGGTCCAAAGATTTCTTATCTCCCCCCATCTGTCCTGATGAATTATGGAATATGCTCAATATCAATACTCAAGAGGAAAGGTAATCCATGTTTATTTTTAAGCACCTTGCTCTGATACCTTTCTCTGTGGTGACACAAATCAAATCAAACTTGATTTGTCACATGCGCCGAATACAACAAGTGTAGACTTTACCGTGAAATGCTTACTTACAAGCCCTTAACCAACAGTGCAGTTCAAGAAGAAGAACATATTTACCAAGTTGGCTAAAATAAAAAGTAATAATAAAAAGGAACACAATAACGAGGCTATATACAGGGGGCACCGGTACCGAGTCAGAGTGCAGGGGTACAGGCTAGTTGAGGTAATCTGTACATGTAGGTGGGGTGACTATGCATAGATAACAAACAAACAGTGAGTAGCAGCAGTGTACCAGAGGGGGAGGGGGGTGTCAATGTAAATTGTCCCTTGGCGATTTTTATGAATTGTTCAGCAGTCTAATGGCTTGGGGGTAGAAGCTGTTGAGGAGCCTTTTGTTCCACGACTTGGCGCTCCGGTACCACTTGCCATGCGGTAGCAGAGAAAACAGTCTGGAGTCTCTGACATTTTATGGGCTTTCCTCTGACACCGCCTATTATATAGGTCCTGGATGGCAGGAAGCTTGGTCCCAGTGATGTACTGGGCCGTTTGCGCTACCCTCTGTATCGACTTACGGTCAGATGCCGAGCAGTTGCCATACCAGGCGGGGATGCAACCGGTCAGGATGCTCTCAATGGTGCAGCTGTAGAACCTTTGGAGGATCTGGGGGCCTATGCCAAGTCTTTACAGTCTCCTGAGGGGGAAAAGGTTTTTTCGTACCCTCTTCATGACTGTCTTGGTATGTTTGGACCATGATAGTTCGTGGTGATGTGGACAGCAAGGAACTTGAACCCGACCCGCTCCACTACAGCCCCGTCAATGTATTGGGGGCCTGTTCGGTCCGGCTTTTCGATCATCTCCTTTGTCTTGCTTACATTGAGGGAGAGGTTGTTGTCCTGGCACCACACTGCCAGTTCTCTGACCTCCTCCCTATAGGCCGTCTCTATGTTGTCGGTGATCAGGCCTACCACTGTTGTGTCATCAGCAAACTTAATGATGGTGTTGGAGTCATGTTTGGCCACGCAGTCGTGGGTGAAACAGGGAATACAGGAGTGGACTAAGTACACACCCCTGAGAGGCCCCCTACTCTTACCACCTGGGGGTAGCCCATCAGGAAGTCCAGGATCCAGTTGCAATTGGTGTGGGTCTAGGGTGTCAAGGAGGATGCTGTTGATGTGAGCCATGACGAGTCTCTCAAAGCACTTCATGGCCACCGACATGAGTGCCATGGGGCGGTAATCATTTAGGCAGGTTACCTTCGCTTCCTTGGGCACAGGGACTATGGCTTCGCTTCCTTGGGCACAAGGACTATGGTGGTCTGCTTGAAACATGTAGGCATTACAGACTCGGTCAAGGAGAGGTTGAAAATGTCAGTGAAGACACTTGACAGTTGGTCCGCGCATGCTTTGAGTACACGTCCTGGTAATCCGTGTGGCCCAGCGGCTTTGTGAATGTTGACCTGTTTAAAGGTTTTGTTCACATCGGCTACCGAGATCGTTATCACACAGTCATCCAGAACAGCTGGTGCCCTTGTGCATGCTTCAGTGTTGCTTGCCTCGAAGCAAACATTAAAGGCATTTAGCTCATCTAGTGGGCTCGCGTCACTGGGCAGCTCATGTCTGGGTTTCCCTTTGTAGTCCGTAATAGTTTTCAAGCCCTGCCACATCCGACGAGCGTCAGAGCTGGTGTAGTAGGATTCAATCTTAATCCTGTATTGACGCTTTTTGCTTGCTTGATGGTATGTCTGAGGGAATAGCGGGATTTCTTATAAGCGCCCGGATTAGTCTCCCGCTCCTTGAAAGCGGCAGCTCTAGCCTTTAGCTTGATGTGGATGTTGCCTGTAATCCATGGCTTCTGTTTGGGGTATGTACATACAGTCACTGTGGGGAATTATGGTCAGATTTGAAGAAGAAGATTTTCTTCTTCTTCCCTGGTTGCACAAGTGACATGCTGGTAAAAGATGAGAACTCTCTTGGTAGATAGTGTGGTCTACAGCTTATCATAAGGTACTCTACCTCAGGCGAGCAATACCTTGAGACTTCTTTAATATTAGACATTGTGCACCAGCTGTTATTGACAAATAGACACACACCCCCGCCCCTCGTCTTACCAGAGGTAGCATCTCTGTTCTGCCGGTGCATGGAAAATCCAGCCAGCTCCATATTGTCCATTTCTTCGTTCAGCCACGTCACGGTGAAACATAAGATGTTACAGTTTCACGCAAAAGGCGTGAATCTGGACCTATTCCAGTGAAAGCAAGATATCCTTCTCGTCAGACTCGTTAAAAGAAAACGATTCTTCCAGTCCGCGGTGAGTAATCGCTTTTCTGATGTCCAGAAGTTATTTTCGGTCATAAGAGACAGTAGCAGCAACATTATGTACACAATAAGTTAAAGGATCTGAGGGAGATTTCATATGGTTTGAGCCAGTTTGCTACAGCAGAAAACGTATCCTGCAACAACAGGAAATTTTGATTTTTATGTGGATTATAATGGACATTTTTTGTAGAGGTTGATAAATAGACTACAAGTTTGCATTTCCTGCTCTGCAGGAAAATTATCAGCAACAAAACAGTGATCAAATTAAGAGACTACATCTGTACCCAGTAGACGATTATGAATTTGCTCAAAATTAATGGCATGAGAGTAGATTCTACTCTACATCCACCTACGATGCTTGGCAGTCATATTTTTTTCTCCAAATTAATTCGACGTGCTTGTTCATTAGACAATTCTCACTTGTTTGTTAAAATACAAAGGCTGTGTTTTCTTGACTTGGAGTGCTGATCTATGAACAGTTTGGATTATTTGTATTATAAAATCTAAAGTCAATTGCGTGTAAGTAACATAATAAAAAAAGTCCCCGTTAAAATCTGTCAGTTTGAACTAGAGAGACCTGTTTTGTTTTTAATAGGATGGGTCTAAATTCACAGCATCCGCCAAAATCTCACTTCCGCATCTGCGGTGAATGGTGGCAGAGCTAGAGATGTTTTGTCATTCCATGAGACATCCCGAAAATCCGACCTTCTCACAAAAACGTATGTAGAGTCCGAATGGTTTCACCTACAAACTATTATGACCACTCTATGGAAAGGGGAGACTCTCACGATGTTGGTATCCGTTTTCCACAAGTGTCACGGGAGTCGTCTGAAGGTAACCGGAACCAGTTTTAAAGGATGAAGGTGTCACGTCCTGATCTGTTTCACCTGTCCTTGTGCTTGTCTCCACCCCCCTCCAGGTGTGGCCCATCTTCCTCACTTATTCCCTGGGTATTTATACTTTTCCCTAGTCTCTCTTCTCGCCCTTCTGGTTTTGACCATTGCCTGTCCTAACTCTGAGCCAGCCTGCCTGACCTCTCTGCCTGCCCCTGAGCCTTCCTGCCGTCTGGTGCCTTTACCAACCCCTGCCTGCCTTGACCTGTCGTTTGCCTGCCCCTGTTGTAATAAACATTGTTTCTTCAACACAGTCTGCACTTGGGTCTTACCTGAAACGTGATAGAAGGTAGTTTTGTGCCTACCCAAAAAAGGGTTTAAATATGTGTAAAAAATATACAGTATACATGTGTGTATATCACTTAGAAATGTCCTTGTTTTTGAAAGAAAAATAATAATTTGTCCTTTAAAATAACATCAAATTGATCAGAAATGCGGTGTAGACATTGTTAATGTTGTAAATAACTATTGTAGCTGGAAACGGCAATTTTTTTTCATGGAATATCTGCATAGGGGTACAAAGGCCCATTATCAGCAACCATCACTCCTGTGTTCCAATGCCACGTTGTGTTAGCTAATCCAAGTTTATCATTTTAAAAGACTAATTGAATAGAAAACCCTTTTACAATTATGTTAGCACAGCTGAAAACTGTTGTTCTGATTAAAGAAGCAATAAAACTGGCCTTCTTTACACTAGTTGAGTATCTCTGGAGCATCAGCATTTGTGGGTTCGATTACAGGCTCAAAATGTCCAGAAACAAAGAACTTTCTTCTGACACTTGTCAGTCTATACTTGTTCTGAGACATGAAGACTATTCCATGTGAGAAATTGCCAAGAAACTGAAGATCTCGTACAACGCTGTGTACTTCTCCCTTCACAGAACAGCGCAAACTGGCACTAACCACAATAGAAAGAGGAGTGGGAGGCACAACTGAGCAAGAGGACAAGTACATTAGAGTGTCTAGTTTGAGAAACAGACGCCTCACAAGTCCTCAACTGGCAGCTTCATTAAATAGTACCCGTAAAACACCAGTCTCAACGTCAACAGTGAAGGGGCGACTCCGGGATGCTGGCCTTCTAGACAGAGTTCCTCTGTCCAGTGTCTGTGTTCTTTTGCCCATCTTAATCTTTTCTTTTTATTGGCCAGTCTGAGATATGGCTTTTTCTTTGCAACTCTGCCTTGAAGGCCAGCATCCCAGAGTCGCCTCTTCACTGTTGACATTGAGACTTTTAAAATGATAAACTTGGATTAGCTAACACAATGTGCCATTGGAACACAGGAGTGATGGTTGCTGATAATGGGCCATTGGAACACAGGAGTGATGGTTGCTGATAATGGGCCTCTGCACGTCTACGTAGATATTCCATAAAGAATCTGCCGTTTCCAGCTACAATAGTTATTTACAACATTAACAATGTCTACACGGTATTTCTGATGAATTTGATGTTATTTTAAATGGACAAAAAAATTGCTTTCCTTTCAAAAACAAGGACATTTCGAAGTGGCTCCAAACTTTTGAACAGGAGTGTAAATATTTCCTGAGCTGTCTTATATCTCCTAGATATAGGACAAACACTTCAAAACCTTGTTTCTTATTTATTTTTTGACTGTTATGAATGTTTTATTCAAAGCGTTTCTCTGGGCTATAGTAGTAAAGGCCAAATTCAATATATATATATTTATACCTAAAGAGGCCCTAAAATTTAAATCAAATAGCTAAATGATCCATAGTATGACCACCCCCAACAGCTTAGACTTTAAAAAAATAATGAATAAGATTATGAACAGGGGAGGTCCTGATCCTAGATCAGCAGTCCTGCTCTGAGACGCTTTATGAATACAGATCTTGGTGGGGTTCCTATCAATTCCAGGTGTGTAGTCAGTCCCAACCATAGGATTAAAGGTGATTAAAGATTGGGTATAACAGAGGATGGCTGTATCATTCTATATCATATTAATTCCACACATGATCCCTGTATCACAGCGGCGTTGTTCTCCAAGGTGAGATTCCTCACGATGACAGAATCTTTCCCTGTCTCCGGGAGGGAGAAAGGTTGGAATGATGGAGGGATGAGTGATTGAATATTTATATCCCTCCATTCTCACCACAAATAGTGCATACTGTACAATACATTCCCCACCAAGGACAATCTTTTTAGATATTAATACTATAAAACAATCACAAGACGGTTGTGATAGGATTTACTATACAATACAGTGCCTTTTGGAAAGTATTCAGACCACTTGACTTTTCCCACATTTTGTTACATTACAGCCTTATTCTAAAACTACACAGAATACCCCATAATGACAAAGCAAAAACAGGTTTTTAGAAATGTTTACTAATTTATTAAAAATAAAAAAACGATAATATAACATTTGCACAAGTATTCAGACCGTTTACTCAGTACTTTGTTGAAGCACCTTTGGCAGCGATTACAGCATTGAGTCTTCTTGAGTATGATGCTACAAGCTTGGCACACATGTATTTGGGGAGTTTCTACCATTCTTCTCTGCAGATCCTCTCAAGCTCTGTCAGGTTAGATGGGGAGTTTGCTTGCTGCACAGCTATTATCAGGTCTCTCCAGAGATGATCGATCGGGTTCAAGTCTGGGCTCTGGCTGGGCCACTCAAGGACATTGAGACTTGTCCCGAAGCCACTCCTGCGTTGTCTTGGCTGTGTGCTTAGGGTCCTTGTCCAGTTGGAAGGTGATCCTTCTCCCCAGTCTGAGGTCCTGAGTGCTCTTGAGCAGGATTTCATCAAGGATCTCTCTGTACTTTGCTCTGTTAATCTTTCCCTCGATCCTGACTAGTCTCCCAGTCCCTGCTGCTGAAAAACATCCCCACAGCATGACGCTGCCACTACCATGCTTCACTGTAGGGATGGTGCCAGGCTCCAGACGTGACACTTGGCATTCAAGCCAAAGAGTTCAATATTGTTTCATCAGACCAGAGAATCTTGTTTCTCATGTTCTGAGAGTCTTTAGATGCCTTTTGGCAAACTCCAAGCAGTTCTATCATTTGCATTTTACTGAGGAGTGGCTTCCATCTGGCCACTCTACCATAAATGCCTGAATGGTGGAGTGCTGCGGAGATTGTTGTCCTTCTGGAAGATTCTCCCATCTCCACAGAGGAACTCTAGAACTCTGTCAGAGTGACCATCGGGTTCTTGGTCACCTCCCTGACCAAGGCCCTTCTCCCCCGATTGCTCAGTTTGGCCAGGTGGCCAGCTCAATGGAAACAGGATGCACCTGAGCTCAATTTCGAGTCTCATAGCAAAGGGTCTGAAAACTTATGTAAATAAGGTATTTCTGTTTTTAATTTTGAATTAATATGCAAACATTTCTAAAACCCTGTTTCCACTTCGTCATTATTGGGTACTGTGTGTAGATTGCAGAGGAATTGTTTTTCTCACTTTTAGAATAAGGCTGGTAAATGTCAAGGGGTCTGAATACTTTCCGAATGCACTGTATGTACAAGGTGAAATTCATTGCATTTATGGATGACCGATGACAAATTCAACCAATGGCACATTGTAGTGGTGTTCATTTGGGGATCATATTTAGGCAGCCTTTTCCCACCTGTTGTTTGTGGGATCTTGATTTTGTATTGTTGCTTTTAAGCCCTACAAAGCTGCACATGTGTTTTGTTACTCTTTATTTGTTTTGCAGCTGGTTCACATTAATAAATAGGATGAACGCCTTCCACGCTGCACCTTGGTCCAATCCTTCCAACAACTAACTTTAGTTAGTAGTATTCAGATATGTAAATACAGATCATAAGAAAGCGGAACAGAATTGAATTCCCCACATGGATGCTATTAAGATATGCTCCAGCAGTTGTCCCAAAGTACATGCACAAACATTTCCTTAATGATATGCGCTTGTGCCTGGTGCCCAGTGTGTATTAACTCTTCCCGGCTGATAATTGGGCCTCTTTTTAAGTAAAGATTGAATTGAGAGTGTGTCCTTTTGGCCATGTGCTAATGATCAACCACTGGGGAGGGATTCTGTGTTAATAAAACATCAGCATGCCAGACAGCAGGAATGCTCCCACTGTTCCAAGTGCGCCCCACTGAATCCCAATGCGCCCATCTACAGGAGGAGGGCGCGTCGCTCCTCTCTGCCACGTCTCACTACACTACAGGGAGACTCCACGCTTAGTGCTATACCTGAACCATGTTGACGTTGACGCATAATATTAGTATGATTTGAAATATCGGACATAGGGGATAATCAAAACATGATTTGGTTATAGGCCAAGGGCAAAGAAACCAATATTGTGTGTGTAGGCATGCATGCATGTACGTGTGTGTTTTATATGTGCGTTCATTAATTTGTGTGTGTGCTTGTATTTCTGTCTCTCAGCCAATGTACCTTTAGTTAGAAGCATAGCGTTCATTGTTAGAATACTTCAAAATGTCAGACCCTTACGAGACACTGTATGACCCCCATCATCTTCTGTGCCAAATAGACACCAGCAGCATCACTGACACAGTGACAACTGTGGTGGGTCCCACATCCAGCACGCAGCTCAGGGACTCCCTCGCTGACACAACAGGTGGGAAACTAGTGAGATGAACACACGTCTCGTAGTAGTAGTAGTAGTAGTAGTAGTAGTATAGAGTATGATCACCTCAAACTGTATATGAATTCAAAATATTTTAGTCGGGATACTTTTAGTCTCACTAGGCAAACACTAGGATTGCAGCTGTAATATGATGTTAGACAACATCTGGAGAGCATTGGTGTGTGGCTGTTGAAGTTAATGAAAGAATACCTGCCTCATGAATACACAATAAACCTCTCAACCTAACTACCTCATTACTGGCTCAGTAAATGCTCTCCAATTACTCCCTCAAGTGTTGCTTGTGGCAACTGACCAAACCTCCACTATACCAGCCACTGTGCCAGTCTCTGCCAGTCCCGACCAGACAGATAGTCCATCCTTAAACACAGTGACCTCGCCACCCCTGGAGGTAACACCCCCCACAACCACAGTGAATGCGCAGCCGAAAGGTAAGTACCCAGATACACCGGAGGAATCCCTGACCTCTGACCTTGCACCCTTACACTACATTAGCTTTGACACCTTTTTTCTGTAAATGTCTTTTTGATATTGTTTATAGATCCAAAAGTGTGAATATTGGTTAGACTATTCTTGCAATGCATCCACCTTGGACCTACTGATAGTCACAGATTTTTCTATGACCTATCATTTAGTACATTTTACAAATGTTTGGGACTATAAGGATAGCGAAACACGCCTCACTTGAAACAGATGTGTAAGAGTGACAGGCAAGAGGATCAAAAATCCTCACTGTTTGTCAGAGAAAACTCAAAGAAGCCTGTAGACCCCCTATTTACACCCATTAACCTCTTTCAGTGTGGATCACGACTGCTGGAGGCCATAGAGTGCCTTAATCTCCCCGTAGGTTGCACTGGGGTAAAGAGATTAAACATGATTACTGGGCTAAAGTAGTCCTTAAGGCACGATACGGTATGTGGGCCATGATGCTGCTCTGTTAACATCTCCATGTGCTAGGGTATTTACACTTCAGGGGTTCCTGTCTTGTGTCAGCTACTAGCTTACACTTAGTTGTGTCCCTCAGATGCTGAGTGAGTATTAGAACAGAGGCTTGTTTTTTTACTCACTGTACAGAGCCCACATTTGTAACCCCCAGATATAAAGAGACAGTGGGAGGGAATAGGGGAGTTTGGAGAGTATGGAATGCATACTTTGACAGGACCAATGATGATAAGGTAACTCTATCATTCTATGCTGTTTTTTGTCTATTTTGACAGTGACAGTTTGTAAATACTGAAGGTGAGAAGTTGGCCAGGTGTTTTCTACTCTCTTGTTTGGAAGATTAAATACCCAGCAGGCTCACTATTTCTCAGGAACTGGCAGCATGTTGATCTTATCCCAGGGATTTCTAGAACACAGATGAATGTAGCTACTTTGATTCCCTTGGGAATGTTTGATAGGAAAGAGAATGCAACAGAACGTTTCCAATCACCTGCAATAAAAACAACACCAAAGTGCTTTGTGGCATTTTACTTTTAAATCAAATGGCCATTCTGTTTGTTGCCCCCTTAGCACCTACCTCCTGCTTAGCAAGGGTCTGATTATATCCACCGGTGCATTGTGTGCATCCACCGGTGCATTGTGTGCATCCACCGGTGCATTGTGTGCATCCACCGGTGCATTGTGTGCATTGTGTGCATCCACCGGTGCATTGTGTGCATCCACCGGTGCATTGTGTGCATCCACCGGTGCATTGTGTGCACCCACCGGTGCATTGTTTGCTGCCCGCCCAGCCGGTGCTATACCTCACACCGTACAGGGAAAGTGCTGCCACTGGACACAATCAACAGCCAGGGGCGATAAATCATGAAATACGCTATCATTGTGTAACATCATCTCTTTCTGGAGCACAAGGTTGAGCCAGCATTACTGTGCTGGGGGTCAAAGTTCAAGCATTTCTGATCTATTTCTGAATAACAATTGAATGAACAGCTGCTAAATATTTCACAAGCCGAGAGAAGACCGGTCATGGTAAGGGAGACCAAAACAGGCAAAATTATGGAGCCCGTGGAGATAGATACATACATGAAACCATAACAGGATGGAGGCACAGAACACTGTGCCTGAGGTTGGGCCACAGGGCAGATGCAATGGAGTGATGATATCAGGGCATGGGGTATTCCATTTCTACTGATACTGACTGAAATGGGGGAACAGTTGGTAATGTCACTGGACAATGCCAGCGAGCCAACATCAATATATTATAGATATAGTGGTTAGTATGCCGTCTTGACAACTCATGATTTTTCTGTACACAATTGCAGTTACTCAATCATCTGAAGCAGCTGACGTCACATTTGATGCAACCATTCCAACATCAGATGGATTTACTCAAACATTAGACAGCACAATGACAACTTCTTACACAGTGACTTCTGACACCAGTCCCACAACATCTGACACCAGTACTACAATATTTTACACAGTGACTCCAACATCTGACATATTTACCACAACTTCTGGCACCATTACTTCAGCATCTGATGAATTCACTTCGACATCTGGTGTGCCCTTTCTGACATCGGACACAGTTACTCCAGTATTTGATATAGTAACACCACTAAAAAATGGATTTACCTCTGCACCTGATGCTGATACCTCAGTATCTGCTACATTTATTCCAGCATCTAATGGAGATACACTCACCTCTGACGTGGCTACTTCAGCATCTGATGGACTTATCTCAACATCTGTTGGAGCTATTTCAATACCAGGAGCAGTTCCTCCACCTCCCGACACCGTTACTTCAGCACCTGAACCTCTTTCCCGGGCACTGGTTGATGCAGCTGTTCCATCCCCTGACACAGATACCTTAACATCTGATGATCCTATCCAGGCCCCTGATGTAGTTACTACAGCTCCAGACTCATCTTCAGCAACCCCATTTCCTGACACAATTGATCAAGCTCCTGACTCAGTTGATCCAGCTCCTGATTCAGGTGATCCAGCTCCAGATTCAGGTGATCCAGCTCCTGATACTGGGGATAGTGAGAAAGGGGAAAATAAAGAAGAAAATGTTAAACAGGAAACAGGTACATTGTGATATATATTTTTTCTTCCATTTATAAGTTTATACATATTCCATCAGTAAACTATGGTAACACTGCAAATATTGAAGGAACCACATTTAGAATGAAGAAAATGATACTCTAATATGCAGTTGTGCATGCAGTCTATATGCTGCTAATATGCAGTCGTGCATGCAGTCTATATGCTGCTAATATGCAGTCGTGCATGCAGTCTATATGCTGCTAATATGCAGTCGTGCATGCAGTCTATATGCTGCTAATATGCAGTCGTGCATGCAGTCTATATGCTGCTAATATGCAGTCGTGCATGCAGTCTATATGCTGCTAATATGCAGTCGTGCATGCAGTCTATATGCTGCTAATATGCAGTCGTGCATGCAGTCTATATGCTGCTAATATGCAGTCGTGCATGCAGTCTATATGCTGCTAATATGCAGTCGTGCATGCAGTCTATATGCTGCTAATATGCAGTCGTGTCAGTAAGGTGTTATGACCTTCATACAGGGTGTTGCCTTAATGGCTTCATCAAATAGTTGGGGGGATAATACCTAAAGGTTCATTCGACACTAATAAAGAATGAGTAAACAGTTTGAAGTTGCTATTTATTCTGATCTCTCACAATCTCTCTGGTGTACATAGTTACCCCCAAAACTGAAGCCAAATGGGAAAGCAAAGGGAAGGTGAAAAAGAAAGAGACAAAGAAAGGTATATTGATCAACAGTAGTCTAGTAGTGTTTGTACTGTATGCTAATTCTGCTATCATTAGCCTGTCAGTTTGTAGCGGTGTCGGTAACCATCCATTTTGAAATCCCTGAACCCACTCACGGTGACTCAGCAATGGGGTTGAAGTTAACGTGTTAGTCGCCTGGTTGCTATAGGAAAACATCCCCACTGGGGGGTCAGAGTGCAAATAGATAATTGATGGACAAAATAGGAGTAGAAAAGCATTGAGACATTTTTTGGGCTGAGCCCATGTCCCAGTAAGATGCCTGATCCATGGTTTCATGAGGCTATTGACTCAAAGCACCAGGCTGCTAACATGCATTAGGAGTTGTGTGTGTGTGTGTGTGTGTGTGTGTGTGTGTGTGTGTGTGTGTGTATGAAACCTAATGTATTTTTGTTGTTGACATGTTACAGAAGGGGCCACATAGTATTGTGTGGGTGATTCTGTCACCACTTAGACTCCACTCATCAGCCGGAGATGAACCAGTATTGAAAACTAACTTTGGACTGTGATTACTATCACTTCAGGGTGGTGTTCATTAGGCACTAAAACTGAAGAAAACAGACTGAAGCTAATTTTTGTTTTCAGTTGTATAGAAACATTACCGGTACACTTTTTTTCCATTGCGTTCCCTAATATACACATCCCTAGTAAGGCCTCTTACTGCTGGTGAGGTGGATTGTCTGTTTGGGAATGAGATGTTGTTCTGGTAGAGCAGTAAATAGCTATACTTTGTTAATTACTGAACGCTGTAATGCACAATGCTTTGTGTTAATGGGTAGATTTACATGGTTGATAACTATTTATGGATTGTATGCTGTCTTTGTCTGTGAATCCTGTGAGATGTCTGACAGTGACTCACTATTAGCAAGTCGTAACCTCTTGTGTTTGGCAGACATTTTGATTTTAGTGGTCATTATATTTCAGCGACTACGTAGTAGAGGCGTGTTCACATGGGCATGTTAGTATTAGCTATAACTCAGTTAAATATATGCTTTATTTCTCAAGCGGTTGTCAAACTGTTGATTCCTGGTGGGTCCAAATACAGCCAGTCTGAGGTTGCATACATCCAGTTTCAAGGTAAGAAATCATTTCCCGCATTAGATCTGTTTGGACAAGACAACTGTGGAAAAATGGCCAAAGTTTGCCAATTATTTTCCTTCATTCATTCATCTTTTGTTGTTTCCATGCGTTTCTTTGTTGCATTTTGGTGTTCTGTTTGTTTCATAAGGTAAGCAACTAATTTCCGTTCCATTTTAGTAATACTGTCGTTCCTTTTTATTGTGAACTTAAGGAAATCTCACAACCTATAGCGTCTATGTTTCCACTGATTGCGTAATGTGATTAGTGTGGATGTCTGTTTAACTGTGGATTCATTTGTGAGACAGTGGCCATTCTTTCAACAAACTGTAGGGTAATTGGCCCATTCATATTTGATAAGCTGTTCTTGCCCCCCCCCCCGTCCCCCCGTCCCCCCGTCCCACTGCTCTACTCTGTGGCACAGCAGGTCTTCATATTGCACCAGCAGCATCTTCAAAATAACATGTCAATAATGAATCCCCTCTAAACAAAGAGATGTAACATGATGCCTGATTAAACAACTAAACCATAATCTAAATCTCCTTGTAAATGTAGCATTATTTAGCTTCTTGTAGTATAATGGAACAAACTGGTAATGCATAATAAGCTCCATTATGACGATCAATTGATCAAGACTGTAATGCAGACAAAATTGAAACAACTTATTTGGTGTATTTGCGCTACCATTAATTACGTTACACCTCTGTAAATCAATGTACAGTATTGAGGCCGGATCGTTAGCTGGTTAAATAATGCAGATTTTGACTTATTGAGGTCAATGGATTTCCCATGGGGCCACAAAGTCAGGAAGTGGTTTCTGAACCACTGAAGCATAATTCAGGCCTATGGATCCTGCTATGTCTTATCCATTTGGCTTTTGTATAATGAGTGAAACAGTTAAGTTGTGCACTTAGAAATACATTTGCTATCTAGAACCTTGAAGGGTTCTTCGGCTGTCCCCATAGGTGAACCCTTTGAATAACCTTTTTTTAGTTGCAGGTCTAACCCTTTTGGGTTGAATATAGAACCCTTTCCACAGTGGGTTCTACATGGAACCCAAAAGGGTTCTACATGGAACCAAAAAGGGTTCTCCTATGGGGACAGCCAAATAACCCGTTTGGAAACATTTTTCTAAGAGTGTAGAGTGAATAACTTTGAGTGCTACCTCTGAGTTTGAATTGTTTGAATTGGACCATTCCTCCTCCTCCTCCTCCTCCACTAACCCTACTCCGCTCTTTCCCCTTGTCAGACTGTGAGTGCTATGGCCACTCGAACCGCTGCAGTTATATTGACTTTATCAACATCGTGACTTGTGTCAGCTGCAAACACAACACTAGGGGGCAGAACTGTCAGCACTGTCGACTGGGATACTTCCGGAATATCTCTGCCGAGCTGGACGATGACAACGTTTGTATAGGTCAGGACCTCTCATCAGTTCCTTAATGTACATTACACAATGATATGCACAGTGGAAAATGTTTGATAAAGGCAAAACAAGACATTGTGTATTACCCTCAATCCCTACGAATCACCTGCAAATCTGTGATGTCTCCTGTATTAAAGCATGATCCTTTGAGCCTATAACAGCTAAATAGAATCATTATAGCTAGCTAATCATTTATTCAGAAAAGGTTGAAAACATTGCGATTCATACCATAGTAGCCTAAAATGCTAAGGAATTACAATTACACCTGCTGGCTCTAAATGAATCAGCATACAATGTTTGTAAAACAGCATATGTAACAATACATGAAGGTACCCTGTCTAAAGTTGTTAACTGTTACGTTGTTAAGTATACTTTAAATGCTCTTTTCACATCTATATTAGAATTGTGTTGGTGGAGCCCATTGTCATGCATCCCATTCGACTCCCCATTTATCATAGATAAGATGAAAAAAATGACTGTAACTAAAGAATACAGCCAGTGTCTAAATTAAATGTAACTGTCGACAATTTTAAACAGCATGCAACATTCAGGTGTATTAATAAACAAATGATTTGTAAACCAAGAAAATTACAATTACACAAATTCAACCAATGAGGTTTAATGATTTATTACTGATTTATATATATACTCATGATAAATAGTCTATGAAAGTATACACTTTTCAGCCCCTTTATAAACCCTTGATTAACATTTTACTACATAAATACAGTATCACTACACAAAGTACTGCACAGTGCCGAGCAAGAATGACACAATGGCACACTGACACCTACTGGAGGATCTATCATACACAACAGCAATACTGTTAGTACTGTTGTGATCTATTGGACATTCTACATTTTGCAATGGAATCAAAATCAGGCACTTTTCTTACTTGACAAATTCCCCCGTTTCAGTCCATTTCCTTCTGTTTGGTAGTGAATGAAGACGACCCTGTCCTACCTTGTACTAAAGTAATATGTACTAAAGTAATAATACATGTACTGAGGTAATATACTGTAATATTACAGAGAAATGGTAAAGCAATGCCTCAGGCTGTCAAAGTTTCCTCAGGCTGTCAAAGTTTCCTCAGGCTGTCAACGTTTCCTCAGACTGAGAGATGTGTCAGGAAGTAAACACAATGTTCCTTCATGTAAAATGATTTAACGTGCATAGAATGGTCAGTATAATACCACTGACATGTTTATGTTGATGTAGGTCTATGTGACCGGGGCTAGTGACACTGCTGTTTCAACTAGATTGATGAGCACTTGGCTTATTTAGATGTGCTGTGCTGTATTTCTACCCTCACTAAAACAGCAATGTCTTGTTAATCCCTTTGTGCAGAGTGTAACTGTAACCAGCTGGGGTCCTTCCACGCCCGCTGCAACGAGACAGGGTACTGCCAGTGTAGGGATGGCTCCACTGGGACAAAGTGCGATGACTGCCTGCCTGGATACAGCTGGAGACAAGGCTGCTCCCGTAAGGAGTGTGTGTGTGTGTGTGTGTGAGCACCATGTGAGCGCCATTAGCCATGAGTCCTTTGCAAGGTTGTGTAACAATCTAGCAAGCTTTACTGTATAATCGCTAATTCAAGATAACATTTGAACTGTACAGGTAAGGTCAGAACAGGTGTCTTGTTAATGTACAGTAATTGTTGCCAGAACCAGAGTATCCTGTATTGTTTCTAGGCATGAGGCATTCAGCAGGCCACTTAGTTTCCTCCCTCCTTATTGTCCATCTCCTCCCTGTCTCCCCTCGTAGCCAACGTCTGTGACGACGACATGCTGCTGTGCCAGAATGGAGGCACCTGCTTCCAGAACCAGAAGTGTCTGTGTCTGCCAGAGTACAAGGGCCTGCTGTGTGAGCAGCTGCTCTGTGAGGGAGAGAGGGGCTGCAGCGGTGCCTCTGCCTCCTACCTCAGCCTGGTTGCCATGCTGAGTTGCCTTCTAGCCAACGCCCTGCTTAGACAAGTCACTGCTTGCTGAGCTACACCCGGGACAGCTGGAGTACACCTGGCTACATTTTTGTGATCCGCCATTCGCAGTGCTTAGCTCAGTCTAACTGTGCTGTTGCATTCTGGGAGAGTGTTTGAGGGCTCCAGCCCCCCTGTCACCTTCGCCACGATGAGACAGAGAGAGTTCCTCTCTCTCTATGAATGCCAGTGCTGAAAGAACTTATACCAAAAAAACAAAATCACTATCTTAGAAAAGTTTAGAGCGAATTGTATTGTCGTACATCTAAGTTTGTTCTCACTGAAATACTGCACTTACCCAATTTGCTTTCTGAACAGAGATGGCTGTAATCACTGCTGAGGCCTACCAATGCCAAGTTTATCTTACTCTCAAATTCACGTTTCCTTACTTTGCTGCATAGTTTATTTGTTTCCTGGAACAATCATTGAACTGAAAAGTGGAGAAAAAGTTAACTTTTTTTTTTTTTTTACCAGAGTTGATGTTTCAGTAGCTTGTGGTGGAGAATCAATTGTCGCATGGAAATCATGAAGCAAAGAGAGAGAGAGTATAACCTATCCAAATCAAGCAAATCTATGTATGAATATTTTTTTGTAGAAATTGTTATTTTTGTTCCAAGTAAACGTTATCATTCTGAAGAAAATGACCCATGATGAGCTTTTTATTATTGTAAAGATTCCTGAGAATGTGACTGTTAGATGACGTTCCTGATGCCATTACAGGAATAAAGCCTGAAGGTCTGAAAGTTGAAGAATTCAGTCCAAGGTTTTATCCAGCACACACACACACACACACACACACACACACACACACACACACACTTGCGCTCTCTCTAATAGGTGAATATAATACTTCTAGAGGAACACATTTCTGGAACCTAGCTTTAGATATTTATTTTTACTTGTTATTACATTACACGTTGAGATCACAAACGGGCATTATCACGTATGTCTCTAACAAAACATGTACAATGCTAGAGCTGCAATTAGGTGATTGATTTAGGTCACACAATATGAAACCATGACATTGATACTACAGTATTATGATATGAAACCATGACATTGATACTACAGTATTATGATATGAAGCCATGACATTGATACTACAGTATTATGATATGACACCATGACATTGATACTACAGTATTATGATATGAAGCCATGACATTGATACTACAGTATTATGATATGAAACCACGACATTGATACTAAAGTATTATGATTTTCTATGTATCCTTATCCTGAGCATCAGAAACCTGGTATGCAAGGGACATCATATCTGGATATGTGTCATGAAATTCTGTTTTGAAACTGTATATGAAATGTGAGAGCCTATATCCAAAATTAACAAGATCCCAGGTCTGGATTTTAGCAGCCAATGATTTGTTGGATGACAGTTGTAAAGAACAAAATAAGATTGAGACACTACAAATCCTCAATGGAAGAAGAGCACCGCAGTCAGAAAATAAGGTGTGCAAAATCTTCTATTTTGGGTTTGTGATTTTTTTATATTTTGTGTTTGTGACCTATTATAGAATATTAGCTCAAGTATTGTGGAGCTCCTGTTCGTCTTATAGAATATTAGCTTGAAAGTATTGTGGAGCTCCTGTTCGGCTTATAGAATATTCGCTCTAAAGTATTGTGGAGCTCCTGTTCGGCTTATAGAATATTCTCTCTAAAGTATTGTGGAGCTCCTGCACCTAAATATAAACAGTAGCGGTACCCATAATGAGTACCGGCACCTACAGTATTTCAGTCAACGTCAAGCACATGCTATTAACTCTGGGTGTCCAGTTCCCTTCTTGACTTTCTCTTCCACTAAATGATATGTTTAATATTCAAGCACTATGCCTATTATTGACATTTCAGAGTCAGGGATCAATCGATCATTGGGCAAGGAAAGAAAATGGATGTCAAAGAAACCTGGAGACAAATAAAAGTAGAGGTCACCTCTCCTGACAGGTGAGTCATTCAATGTAATTTCAGTAATGTAAAACCTCATTTCCATTCTTGGAATTAAATAAAATTGTTGTTGTTTTTAGACGTGTCTACACACAGCACAAATGTGTGAATCCAAGGTAACAGTTCATTCACTGTGTTTGCAAACGTAAAATTATGAATTGCTGAAATCTAATAGAAAAAGAAAAGCAATATGCCAAATGTAGAAGATAGAAAATACTATGTTAATGATCTGACTTCCTCAGACACTGCAGAACTGAAGAGCAGATGTTCTGACAGCGACGTCGTGGTTGGCACCCATCATCTGGGAGTGCACCTTCAATTTAGACATCATTGACAACATGTATCAAAAACGTCACTATAGCAACTACGATTTTTGCTGTTGGAAAGTAAATACATATTAAGGAATTAAACCAAATGAGTTGAGTTGTTTTCAATGTTTTTCTGAATTATAATACCTGTTATTATTTGAACTTAATTGACATTTTATTTGATGTGATTGGCAGGTACATTCGCTTCCTTGGGACATTTTTGGTGACGGCAGAGCATAACTATTTGTTTGGGTTTAGAGTCCACTATTATATATTCAGTGACCGAACCCAGGAGGTTCCAGCCATACCCATGGCCTCTGGGATGTCCCTTACCCTGATCCTGGTACCCAGGTTTACACACTGGCAGGAGGATGGAATTCATCAAGAAAACCATATAAGAAGTGGTACATTTCCCAATGATCTCAAAACAGCTTGGTTGGTTCCGCTCCACAAGAAGAGCAGTAAAACAAATGTAGAAAACTACAGGTGTGCCCTCTGTGTCACCTTATCCAAAGTTGTAGAGATTTGTTTTTAATCAACTTGAGGGATACCTTCTCGAGCACAAACTTCTTTATGAACTACAATCTGGCTTTGGAACAGCTCACTCTACTGATTCTTGCCTTATCCACCTTTTTGACTACATTAAGCAGAAAGGTGAGAAGGGGAACTACACAGGTATGGTTAGACTTGCAGAAAGCTTTTAACACTGTGGACCATGATATTCTCCTGATGAAACTGAAATGCATGGGTCTAAATGATGTAGCAGGGAATTGGTTTAGGTCTTATCTGATCAACAAAACACAAGTATTGTAACATCTGCGTCCAACTCACACTCCCAAACACTTAGATCCCCGGAACGCAGCCCACTTTCCAGCTCACTCTTTCCAGCTCACTCTGCAGATCCCAATCATTGGAATTCTAATCACCTGTTCACACACCTGCATGTCATCATCCCACAGTATTTAGTTCAGTTTCTTGCACCCCATCACTGTGAGGTATTGTTCGTTTTGAGACACACTTTTTCGGAGCGCTGTGTTTTTCACGTCCTTCTCTCCTCCCGTGTATGATAGTCTGCCTCACGATGCCTTTTGCCTATTCCCTGCCTGTACTGTTGCCATTTTTGGACCTACCATGTATGACCTTCTGCCTGCCCCTGGACCCAGCTACCTGCCTCCTCCTATGGTCCCTTTCACTAAACACCTGTTGCGCTCTGCGCTTGAAACCAGCTCTCTGTTTCCCTTGTGTTTATTGCAAGTATGTAGTGTTGGTGATGTTCTGTCAGAGGCCAAAGAAAAACCCTGTGGAGTACCGCATAGATTCCATTTTTTTTCTTTATATAAGAAATTGTAGTTCTTATATACGTTAATGATATGCCAGATACAGTAAAGAGCAAACTCCTGCTTTATGCTGATGATTCAACCATACTTAAACTCAGCAAAAAAAGCAATGTCATCTCACTGTCAACTGTATTAATTTTCAGCAAACTGAACATGTGTAAAAATTTGTATGAACATAAGATTCAACAACTGAGACATAAACTGAACAAGTTCCACAGACATGTGACTGACAGAAATGGAATGTGTCACTGAACAAAGGTGGGGTCAAAATCAAAAGTAACAGCCAGTCAGTTGCAGGTGATGTCTGGTGAGGACTTGCCTTTACAACAGGCCTACAAGCCCTCAGTCCAGCCTCTCTCAGCCTATTGCGGACAGTCTGAGCACCGATGGAGGGATTGTGCGTTCCTGGTGTAACTCGGACAGTTGTTGTTGCCATCCTTTACCTGTCCCGCAGGTGTGATGTTCGGATGTACCAATCTTGTGCAAGTGTTGTTACACGTGGTCTGCCACTGTGAGGATGATCAGCTGTCCGTCCTGTCTCTCTGTAGTGCTGTCTTAGGAGTCTCACAGTACGGACATTGTAATTTATTGCCCTGGCCACATCTGCAGTCCTCATGCCTCCTTGCAGTATGCCTATGGCACGTTCACACAGATGAGCAGGGACCCTGGGCATCTTTTTTTGTGTGTTTTTCAGAGTCAGTAGAAAGGCCTATTTAGTGTCCTAAGTTTTCATAACTGTGACCTTAATTGCCTACCGTCTGTAAGCTGTTAGTGTCTTAACAACCATTCCACAGGTGCATGTTCATTAATTGTTTATGGTTCATTGAACAAGCATGGGAAACAGTGTTTAAACCCTTTACAATGAAGATCTGAAGTTATTTGGGTTTTTACGAATTATCTTTGAAAGACAGGGTCCTGAAAAAGGGACATTTCTTTTTTTGCTGAGTTTAGTATCAGGGAAGGATACATTTTACATAGAGGAGACCCTGAGTAAGGAATTGGTTGACTGACAACAAATTGTCGCACATTTGGGAAAAACTTAATAGATTTTGTTTGGAACAAAACGTAGATTGCTTAGGGCTGACAAGATAAAGGTAAACTGTGCAGGCAAAGAGATTGAATCTAAAACAAGTGTAACTTATCTTGGTGTGTCCTTAGATCAATCCCTTTCCGGAGACCTGATTTCTGCTAAAATTCTTCCTAAAATGGCAAACAAATTGAAATATTGTAACACTATATATTTTAACATTAAAGTTAAGAAACTGCTCATCTCAACCTTGATTCAGTGTAATTTTGTTTATGCCTGCTCTGCTTGGTATAGTGGGCTATAAATAAGCTGAAAAGAAGAATGCATGTCATGCAAAATAATGTTGTCAGGTATATGCTGAATGTCCCCCCCTAGGACCCACATAGGGGTACAGAAGTTATGGGAGGTGGCCTTGTTGCTTTTGGAGTCCAGTGTGGACCAACTTAAACTTAATATTTTTTACATCTTAAATCTTGCCTCAGGTTATATGAAAAACCACATTGATATGGTATATAACCAGCACAGATTCAATACCAGACCTGGTGTTATGTCTTGTAAACTCCTAAGAGTAAACAGTACTGCGAGGAGCACGTTTTTCCATACAGGCATTTGTCTATGGAATAGCCTCCCCTTAGAGATCCAAGTAAAGAAAAAGTCAAAATAGCTTTAAAAAGCAGGCAAAGGTTTTCATTTGGACAAGATTGTCTAAGTAAGAGAAACCACTCCACTGCCTCTTGTGACCCCCTACTGCTGGTCAGGTGTATTTATTTTGAAGGATTGGTATGATGTTCAATGAATAGATTGTTTTAATGTGAAATGAATATGGTTGATTTTTAAGGTTAGGGAAAAGTGCAGTGAATAGTGTCACTTTTTAGGATGTCAATATAAATGAATGTATTTATAGTTGGTTGTCATTTTGTCTTGCCTTTTAATCATTATATGTATTGTTTTAACCACTGAGAACCAATTTGGAAACAAGCGTTTTAATGAATACTTTCAAGTGATATCCTCTGGGTCCACATTGTTAATTTTGTTGTATATGTCTGTTACCCAAAATAATTCCAATTAAATTCAAGAAAGGATTCGAAAAGAGGCCCACTTCCTGTTTTGTCTGGATGTGGACATGAAGTTTCACCAGCGCTGGGAGGCTGAGGTGCTCAGCCAGCTTGTAGCTGCAGTTCACCTATCTTACTACTATGAGAGCTGGGACAAGTTCCCCTACGAATGCAGACCTGCCTCATTATCCTTTGTGCCCCTGAATGAGGGGGACTTCTACTATGCCAGAGCAGTGTTTGGAGGGACTGTGGAGGAGGTCCACAAGCTGACTAGGACATGCCAGGAGCATCTGGACAGAGACAGGGTTAATGTTATAGAGGCAGCGTGGCAAGAGGCGAAACATCTCAACTGCTACCTTATCTACAACAAACCCACCCGGCTGCTCTCCCCTGAGTACATATAAGGAGTCATGATGCACCTGAGATCAAGGTCATAAAGCTGGCCTCTGTCATTAAGAATAACGTAGAAATACGACAATGTAAAAATGTAGAGGGTCAATAACCTCAGTTTCAGATGAAAAACAAAAACGTGAAATACAAATTATTTTAAACAGAGGTTGATCTGCTTTGCTCTTATACTCAATATTATTAGGAACTTTGTTTTGTAAGTTCGCTTTTTTCATTAATATTTTGTTGTATTAAGGCCACAAAAGACAACAGTCAGAAATGTTATAATGACTGAATTGATTAATTAAAGATGATCTACCACCACCAATGTATTTTGTCAAACTGAATGCGTTGGTCACATGTTGTTGGTATAGTCAGAGCCATACAATTGTACAGTGCTTTCCGAATGTATTCATACCCCTTGACTTATTCCACATTTTGTTGTGTTATAGCCTGAATTCAAAATTGATAACATGTAATTGTTTTCTCACCCATGTATACACACAATACCCCATAATGACAAAGTGAAAACATGTTTTTAGAAATGTTTCCAAATGTATTGAAAATAAATACAGAAATATCTAATTTACACAAGTATTCACACCCCATTTCTATGACACTCCAAATTGAGTTTAAGTGTATCGAATTCCCTTTGATCAACCTTGAGGCGTCACTACAACTTGATTGGAGTCCACTTGTGGCCAATTCAATTGTTTGGACATGATGTAGAAAATCTGTGGAAAGACTTGAAGTTTGCTGTTTACCGCCACTCCCCATCAAATTTAACAGAGCTTGAGAACATATGCAAGGAAGAATGGGAGAAGATCCCAAATTCCAGTGCTAAGCTGATACAAACATACCCAAGATGACTCAAAGCTGTAATCACCGCCAAATGTGTAGTATTGACTCAGGGGTCTGAATACTTATGCAAATGTGATGTTTAATTTTCAATAAATTTGCTAAAATGTATAAACATTTTCACTTTGTCATTAAGGGGTATTGTGTGTAGATGGGTGAGGAAAACAAATATTTGTAATCCATTTTGAGTTCAGGCTGTAACAACAAAATGTGAAATACATCAAGGGGTATAAATACTTTCTGAAGGCACCGTAGTTTACGCTGTACTAGAGCCTACTAAATTGTGTATTGTACCTTTAAGACGCAGCTACTGAAAGCGTCATATCCATGCGCCCATTCCATAACAGCAAGTATTGAAAAAGAAACGAGCATGTGGAAATGTGTGATATGAAATTAACTTTTTATGTAGCTGATTGTTGTAAAAGCGGTAACGACTTGGTAATAGTTTGTGGTAATTATTCCGGTGCATAAAATGTATCGTGTTATCTGTTCTAAGTGGTTTATCTCCGGCGTGTCCTTGACTGTGGGAGCGGCTATTGGTGCGTCTCTGAATGGAGATTCGACGAATAGATGCATAAATCCGAGCCATGGATTACTCAATCGAGTACCCGTTATTCCTATTCCAAGTGTGGACGCAGCAACCGACCTTACCACGTACCAAGGAGGCGGTCAAATGGTAGGGTCCCGATCAACAGCTGCAATGAAGTACGGCTTCCCATCTCTCGCCAATATCAAGACGAGGGAGTCCTACGTGACATCTTATGATCCCAGAAACAGGACTGCTGCATGGGTTATAGAGCAACTCAGTCCTGATGGCTTGACAGGACCTTCAGATAGGAAATTTTGCGACTTTAAAGAGGATGATACGGTGCACGTATACCACAGGGCTACCAATGCAGACTACAGAGGCAGTGGATTTGACAGGGGGCATTTGGCAGCAGCTGCCAATCACAAATGGAATCAAAAGGCAATGGATGACACGTTCTATCTCAGTAATGTCTCACCACAGGCAAGTCATGTATTGTGGGGAAACATGGCATATTAGGCAATGTGAAGATGAATAAGTGTTACACAGTGTGCGAGTGGTAAAGGTGGCAATATAAGTGTGCAGTTTAAAACACTAATGATGAGTCAAAAAGGCTTCTGAATTCCATGTAGCTACACTTCCGGAGCAAAGTGCATGAATCAATGAATGGCTGTTCAAGAAAATCAAGTTTATTTTATTCACCTCGTCTTCCCCTAGAACCCAAATTTAAATCAAAATGCATGGAACAACTTGGAGCAGTACTGCCGTTCACTTACCAAGCACTACATGAATGTGTTTGTGTGCACGGGACCACTTTATCTGCCCAGGTGAGTGTCATTTGAAACAGACTTCCATAACAAACATAATGGTATTTTTCAGTGTTGCCATCTTAAACGCCATTCACACAGTGATCTGCTTTTGCAAACAGGCATTATGCAAGCATCATGATCTGTGTGAATGGGGTTCATAACTGTTCCTTCTCTCTGCTTATAGACAGGAACCAGATGGGAAAATGTATGTGAAGTACCAGGTGATGGGGAGGAACCATGTGGCGGTCCCCACCCATTTCTTCAAGGTGGTGATCCTGGAGAAGCAGAGGGGAGAGGTGGAGCTGCGCTCGTATGTGATGCCCAACACACCTGTGGATAACAAGATTCCTCTGGAGCGCTTCCTGGTGCCCATCGAGAGCATTGAGAGAGCCTCAGGACTGCTCTTTGTACCCAACATTATGAAGAGGACAAACAGCCTGCTGGCTATCACTGCTGGAGGCAAATGAGTCTGGCCAGCTCTGTGTAGTGTGGTGGGTCTGGTTCATTAGGGCACACTGTAGCAAAAATGTTAGAATTGAAAACAAACATTTTCATTGGACAGTACTGACCCGTTTCACTCTATTTTTAAGTTTACTTTCATTTTTGTCTGCTGAACACAACCATGGTCATTCAGCTCTGTGTCGTGTGATGACCATCCTCAGTAAGGTTTACATGTGACTGCACCAAACCCATCTGCTTTATCAATGTAGTGCTTATCTTGCATTTAATTAAACAATAAGGGAAACAATCAAATTATTGTCCAGTAGGATGTGATGCTAATAAATATTTAGGAGCATTAGACTAGTTCTGAATGATTCTTGCTTATTATTTTTGACTATCCAAAGGGGACACACATCTTCACATTAAATAAGCTGTTCCATCTTTGAAAAGAGTGGGGGCTGGCCCTGATACTGGAAAAGGACCAAGCAGAAATGCTGAAGGCAGGGCTTACACTTTCTAAAGTACTGTTTTGTTCTACTAGTCTTGGTCTTATTACTGTACCATTCTAGTGATGAAAACATGTCAACCCCTTGATAAAAAGAAAACATCCATATTTCTGTGCATTTTGGTGTGGCAGAGCCACAGAACATACAGATACAGGCAAAGAACCAATATGTTTAATAGGGAATCATATCAGCCCTACTTGTAACATATATGCACCATTCTGGATGCTTAAATTAATATCAGGTGTTCTTCACTCTCCTTCCTACACACATTGAACTACAGAAAATACTATGCACAGAGACTTCACCATGTCTGCAGTCCACATTGCCCATGGCTTCTGTAAGATTCTATAAAAAGTTTACAATGGGTTCATGTAAGTCAATGTATGTAAGTCCCTGTATGTAAGTTCCTAAACATGTACAGTAAATCCCCTCCACCTTCCACTGTATTACGGTAACAAAATTAGTGAGACTAAAATGTATGCCAAACAGAAACCATTGATTTCAAAGTTTAACAAACCATACAATACCACTTAACAATTTACACAGTGAAAAAAAAAAACACTTACTGGAAAACCTGTGGAGATGGAAAGGTAGGTAACATAATTACAGTAAAATCTCCCTCACTTTTATTCTGTTACCAAACTTTGAATCCGCACAGTTCTTCCTGTAAATTTGTTTTTTGGAAAAACTGTTGAAAGTAGTCAGTGCGCATGAAGTTAGTTCTATGGTTTGTTAAACTTTGAAATCAATGTTTTTTGTTTGGTATGCATTTTAAAGTGAAAAATCGGAGTATCTGAGAGTAATTCCGTTATCATGGAATTGCCCTTGAGCTGCTATTGTCATGCCGGGTTAAGTTCTGTGTACCTGGCTCAGACTGGCTTCAGACCCCTTGGGACTGTAGTGTCTTTTAGAAGGGACAGAACTGGAATGCTCCAGAAAATCACGAGGATTAACTTAAAAACAAAACAGATAAATATGCAAAACATGCTTAGGAGCACAAGGAGTGCAGCAAAACGCAACCTGAAGGTACACTTTATGTTGATGTTTTCCGTTTAGAGAATGACTGACCTGCAGTGACACATTATCATGGTAATTAAGGTGGGTGGCAGCATACAGGCATATTTAGCTAAGGGAACTGAATGAAATATGACATTCTTCAGAATACAGCAAGGATTGTTGTTTAACAAAAGTCCTGGACATGCACACGGTGAGATACTGTTACTGTTTTCATATTTTCCTGTCTGAACACTTTTACAACAGATGAATTAGCTCTAATATACAGTTAGAATGGATTTGACTTCACAACCTATTTGTCTCATGTATCATTTCTCCTTAGGGAAACTGAACATCTGAACAAAATACATATTGGGGAAAGGGAAGCACATCTGCTTAGCAACATACTAGGTAGGCAGAGACCCCAAACTCTCCCTGAAAATGATAATACTGACCTCGTATTATCCGCAAGAAGACATGTAAGGGATTTATCATTGAACGCCTTGTCCTGAATGTTCAAACTCATTGGGATTAGAGACCTTCGGAGGTAGAAGTAGCAGAATGATGAAATGTGTGGCTCTCTGTCAGAGTGTTTGCTGAGGTACCATGGGGTGTGTGGTGTGTACCCCGCTGGATGATACGTGCAATGTGTCTCTGCTGCTTTGGAGAAGAAGGAAGAGGCCAGTGGAACTGTCTGAGTTCCCACAGGTTGCATATGAGGGCTATCAGAAATATTCTGGACTGAATTACCCTCCCACCTCTGGGATGCCGTCTGGTCAACAGCCCACCTACCAGACAGTGATCAGAGCATTAACAGTCTAGATAAGAATCCCGAGTCTACTCTGTATGGATAACGACAGATCACTAAGATGAGCATTTGTCTTTCAGTGTTTTTGGTCAATTGGTGCTTATATTGGTCCTATTTCACACATGTACAAGTGTGCATTATACATATGTGAATTGGAATTGAGTTTTTTTTATATATCCCACTGAGACACCCTCGGAGAGTGGGGTCACAACCAGGAATCAGCCATTATTGACGGCGTCCCTGTAGCAATTAGGGTTAAGTGCCTTGCTCAAGGGTTCAGACAGACCATCACCTTGTCGGCTCGGTTATTGGCCCAATGCTATTAACCTGCCGGTGGTACCTACAAGTGTGTATTAATACGAATGCGTAAATTGGTGCAAACAAAGTATGAAAATGTATGTAATAGGAGCATCTGCTAATCAAATGTGAAATTACATATTTTTATTTTATTTTTTACATTTCCCAGCTCTCCTTGAGACAACCTTGGAGAGGGGGATGTGTATTAATTCTAGATTCATCCCAGCGGACAAGTGATGTCATTAGTTTCTGGTTTCTTGTTGATGTCCATTCAACCAAGTTTGCCTGCTGCTTGTTTTGTGCATACTAATGGTTTAATTACTGTACTTGCTTTATACCACTAGGTGGCAATATTTATGTAAATGTCACTGATCAATGACAGCATTTCAGGTAGTTTGTAAAAATAAATACCACATGAGAAACACTACATGATTAAATTAGCGAAATAAATCTTTAATTGTAGTTGCATTTCTACATAAATTACATACATGTTTTTACTTTTACGATGGTAGGCCTATTCTTGTTACCATTTACACACATAAAATTATTATTTTAACATTCATAGAAATGTTTGCAGTAAGGAGTTTGCAGTAACAACATGGCAAAAATATTGTTCAGTATTATATAGGGCAAGGAAAAAGAAAAGAGAATAGTTTTGGTCACTCTCTTGCAAATTGTTGGCAAAACGTCCATAAAAGAACTGGGAGACAATGAAGATGCACTATACTGTGAACTGATCTGTGGTTTCTATTGCAGTGCAGTATATATTATTTCCTTTCAATAAAATAACACCAAAGCAGGAGGACGCACCTTTCGCTCTGAAAGAGAAAATCAATTGAAATCCTCCAAAGAGATTTTCTGTGTGCAGGTTGGGTGCAACAAGAACACTTGAGGGAAATAGGTGCACATTTCTATCAGAATGCAGATGTTCTATACCTGCATCACATTTCTATGAGAATGCAGATGTTCTATACCTTCAGCACATTGCTATCAGAATGCAGATGTTCTATACCTGCAGCACATTGCTATCAGAATGCAGATGTTCTATACCAGCAGCACATTGCTATCAGAATGCAGATGTTCTATACCAGCAGCACATTGCTATCAGAATGCAGATGTTCTATACCTTCAGCACATTGCTATCAGAATGCAGATGTTCTATACCTGCAGCACATTGCTATCAGAATGCAGATGTTCTATACCAGCAGCACATTGCTATCAGAATGCAGATGTTCTATACCTTCAGCACATTGCTATCAGAATGCAGATGTTCTATACCTGCAGCACATTGCTATCAGAATGCAGATGTTCTATACCTGCAGCACATTGCTATCAGAATGCAGATGTTCTATACCTACAGCACATTGCTGTCAGAATGCAGATGTTCTATACCTGCAGCACATTTCTACGAGAATGCAGATGTTCTATACCTGCAGCACATTGCTATCAGAATGCAGATGTTCTATACCTACAGCACATTGCTATCAGAATGCAGATGTTCTATACCTGCAGCACATTGCTATCAGAATGCAGATGTTCTATACCTGCAGGACATTGCTTTCAGAATGCAGATGTTCTATACCTGCAGCACATTGCTGTCAGAATGCAGATGTTCTATACCTGCAGCACATTGCTATCAGAATGCAGATGTTCTATACCTGCAGCACATTGCTGTCAGAATGCAGATGTTCTATACCTGCAGCACATTGCTATCAGAATGCAGATGTTCTATACCTGCAGCACATTGCTATCAGAATGCAGATGTTCTATACCTGCAGCACATTTCTACGAGAATGCAGATGTTCTATACCTGCAGGACATTGCTATCAGAATGCAGATGTTCTATACCTGCAGCACATTGCTGTCAGAATGCAGATGTTCTATACCTGCAGCACATTGCTATGAGAATGCAGATGTTCTATACCTGCAGCACATTGCTATGAGAATGCAGAATGCAGATGTTCTATACCTGCAGCACATTGCTATCAGAATGCAGATGTTCTATACCTGCAGGACATTGCTATGAGAATGCAGAATGCAGATGTTCTATACCTGCAGCACATTGCTATGAGAATGCAGAATGCAGATGTTCTATACCTGCAGCACATTGCTATCAGAATGCAGATGTTCTATACCTGCAGGACATTGCTATGAGAATGCAGAATGCAGATGTTCTATACCTGCAGCACATTGCTATCAGAATGCAGATGTTCTATACCTGCAGGACATTGCTATGAGAATGCAGAATGCAGATGTTCTATACCTGCAGCACATTGCTTTCAGAATGCAGATGTTCTATACCTGCAGGACATTGCTATCAGAATGCAGATGTTCTATACCTGCAGCACATTGCTATCAGAATGCAGATGTTCTACCTGCAGGACATTGCTATGAGAATGCAGATGTTCTATACCTGCAGGACATTGCTATCAGAATGCAGATGTTCTATACCTGCAGCACATTGCTATCAGAATGCAGATGTTCTATACCTGCAGGACATTGCTATCAGAATGCAGATGTTCTATACCTGCAGCACATTGCTATCAGAATGCAGATGTTCTATACCTGCAGCACATTGCTATCAGAATGCAGATGTTCTATACCTGCAGGACATTGCTATCAGAATGCAGATGTTCTATACATACAGCACATTGCTATCAGAATGCAGATGTTCTATACCTGCAGCACATTGCTATCAGAATGCAGATGTTCTATACCTGCAGGACATTGCTATCAGAATGCAGATGTTCTATACCTGCAGCACATTGCTATCAGAATGCAGATGTTCTATACCTGCAGGACATTGCTATCAGAATGCAGATGTTCTATACCAGCAGCACATTGCTATCAGAATGCAGATGTTCTATACCTGCAGCACATTGCTATCAGAATGCAGATGTTCTATACCTGCAGGACATTGCTATCAGAATGCAGATGTTCTATACCAGCAGCACATTGCTATCAGAATGCAGATGTTCTATACCTGCAGGACATTGCTATCAGAATGCAGATGTTCTATACCTGCAGCACATTGCTATCAGAATGCAGATGTTCTACCTGCAGGACATTGCTATGAGAATGCAGATGTTCTATACCTGCAGGACATTGCTATCAGAATGCAGATGTTCTATACCAGCAGCACATTGCTATCAGAATGCAGATGTTCTATACCTGCAGCACATTGCTATCAGAATGCAGATGTTCTATAACTGCAGCTTCAACACAATCCATTATACTCTGACAAATACTATTCAGCATTTTATTAAAACAAAAAACAATAAAGATATTCAATAAATAATGTCGAACTGATTGAAACAAACATAATTTAGAGCATAACATAAATACCATTTTACACATAACTTTACATTTTTTTTTCATAAAACATAACGTACTTTAACAATAGTCTAGTTGATAAAAAAAATCAAATTATGTTTAAGCTTAACATTTCCACAGACCAAAACACAGGTCAACACAGTAATTCAGGTGACTAATTTCCTGAAAGCAGACCACTGGTGTTTTCAGATGAGAATTAGCAGAAGTCAGAATTGAGAAGTCATGCAAAGCCACTTGTTGAGACCACCTTTGAAGGTTGCTAAAGTTAGCTACCTGCATCTTAAATAAGACTACAAAAAAGGCCTTAAGTCCACTCCATGTTCATAGCTTCAATCAACACTTGAACTGGGAACTTGAACTGACAATGAATCTGATTTATACCTCAGTTACAGCCTAAAACCCCATGTGGATGTACTGCCCGGAAGAGACTTTCATCACTCACTTTGGATAGAAGGTATTCTAAATGAAGGAGAGTTTGTGTAGGGCATGAAATGACTCTTCCAGAAGCGCAAGGGTAGAGGAGTGGCCAGAGGAGTGGCCAAAGTAGTGGCCAGAGGAGTGGCCAGGGGAGTGGCCAGGGGAGTGGCCAGGTATTTGAGTTCAGTCCTATTCTATTCAGCACTGTCAAACTGCAAACAGTGAAGGTTTGGCCTACACATAACAATTTAGATATTCAGAGGACAAAACAGTAAACTATGTTTATCAATATTATATAATAGCATCAATAAATTGTTCATTTTTAACAAGAACCCACATATGAAAAGGGGATAATGGGGGAAACGATGTGTGAAATGTCTACTGAAGTAGACATACAATTACAATCAAACTCTTACTATTGTCTTGCAATATTAGCACAGCCGAGTTTAACACAATGAACACATACAGTACAAAATACTATTCCCCTTCCAGACAATCAATATAAATACTGTGAACATTTTATATACATCTACGAGGTATGCAAACCTCTAAATCCACTAATATTTAAGCATATACAAAGTATGCAAAAAATGATATAGCTGAGCTCTTTCTTTACCATTAGCAATTTAAAACACAGCACGTTTGTTGTGCTACTGTAGTCCTGATGAGGTAAGAACAGCAGAGTATACGTAAAATATACAGGAAGAATATAGAAACACTTTCTATTGGGACGTGCTTTCGGGAAAAGTCGAACCAGAACGGTTTTCAAAAGCTTGTCAACATGAGAGGAGGCTTTCACTGATAGAGTTGTTCACTTGGCAACATATACTGTATGCTTTTGAAGTAAAAAAAAAAAAAAAAAACACTGGGATAAAAAAACAGCCATTGAGTCAAATCAAATATTGATGCTACAATGTACTATACACTTGTGTTGTACTATACTATTGCTGGAAGAAACAGCTTGGCTGTGAGTATGAAGAACTTACTCTGTTTACTAAACTCTGAAAACACAGGGTCCATAAACGAGCGTCCTCTTTAAGCACCAGGTGCTATATGAACACAGTGACTGGAAATGATAAGTGTAGATGACAAACCAGAAACATTAAAGCTTATAATTGTTCAAATCACTTCAAAACAGGCTCTAAGATAACAGCACAACCTTAAATCGATAAACTGTTGTTTTATGTACTAGGACAGCGAGTTTAGGATGTCTTGCAGCCAGGTGTAGACGTTATAGCTTTCTCTAAAGTCAATCTGGAATGTTCTGCCTATCCATGTGAGAGATGCAGACTCGGTCTCAACCTTTAAGTCTTTAATAAAGACTAATCTCTTCAGTAGGTCCTATGATTGAGTGTCGTCTGGCCCAGGAGTGTGAAGGTGAACGGAAAGGCATGGGAGCAACAAACCGCCCTTGCGGTCTCTGCCTGGCCGGTTCCCCTCTCCACTCTCCCACTAGGATTCTCTGCCTCGCCTCAAACCCTATTATGGGTGCTGAGTCACTGACTTACTGGTGCTCTTCCATGCCGTCCCTAGGACGGGTGCGTCACTTGAGTGGGTTGAGTCACTGACGGGGTCTTCCTGTCCGGGTTGGCGCCCCCCCCCCCCCGGGTTCGTGCCGATCTTTGTGGGCTATACTCTGCGTTGTCTCAGGATAGTAAATTGGTGGTTGAAGATATCCTTCTACTGGTGTGGGGCCTGTGCTTTGGCAAAGTGGGTGGGGTTATATCCTGCCTGTTTGGCCATGTCCGGGGGTATCGTCGGACAGGGCCAAAGTGTCTCCCGACCCCTCCTGTCTCAGCCTCCAGTATTTATGCTGCAATAGTTTGTGTCGGAGGGCTAGGGTCAGTCTGTTATATCTGGAGTATTTCTCCTGTCTTATCTGGTGTTCTGTGTGAATTTAAGTATGCTCATATGCTCCCTCTAATTCTCTCTCTCTCGGAGGACCTGAGCCCTAGGACCATGCCTCAGAACTACCTGGCATGATGACTCCTTGCTGTCCCCAGTCCACCTGGTCGTGCTGCTGCTCCAGTTTCAACTGTTCTGCCACGGCTATGGAACCCTGACCTGTTCACTGGACGTGCTACCTTGTCCCAGACCTGCTGTTTTCAACTCTCTAGAGACAGCAGGTGCGGTAGAGATACTCTGAATGATCGGCTATGAAAAGCCAACATTTACTCCTGAGGTGCTAACCTGTTGCACCCTCTACAACCACTGTGATTATTTTTTATCTGACCCTGCTGGTCATCTATGAACGTTTGAACATCTTGGCCATGTTCTGTTATAATTTCCAGAAGAGGACTGGCCACCCCTCCTAGCCTAGTTCCTCTCTAGGTTTCTTCCTAGCCACTGTGCTTCTAAACCTGCATTGCTTGCTGTTTGGGGTTTTAGGCTGGGGTTCTGTACAGCACTTTGTTTAATCAGCTGATGTAAGGAGGGCTTTATAAATACTTTTGATTGAATCTGATCAAGTCCTTTATATTTTTAAGCAACAGTTTCAGTCAGTGGCTAGCCCTTCTTTCTGTGATCCTGACCACATCCATTGAAAATAATGGATTTGGACAGTATAAATCTATTTCTCTGGAGAGTGGCTGGGTGTTGGTAGTTCCTCCTCCCTCCCGCAGCCCAAGTGTCATTGAGTTGGGCTTAGCCCCCTCTCCCCTCCCTAGCAGTTGCTGCTGTTCCTGAACTCTCCGTTCTCCGTGATCTGGAGCTTGGTGGGGGAGATGCCGTTACGGGTCTGCATGCTGTAGCGCTCCTTCAGCTGGGTCAGAGCACTCATCAGGCGGGCGTTGGCCGCGTCTAGAGAGGCGATGCGTTTCTCCTGCAGAGTGAGGAGGGAGAGAGAGGGAGGAACAGAGAATGATGGAGGAAGAGAAAGACGGAGGGAGGAAGAGGGTTGTCATCACAATCCAATGAATCCTTCATAACATGTCTCTGATCGACTGTACTACCGCTTCTAAGCAAACCAACATGACTTAAACAAAACAAGCAGCCACTATTGTAAACAGAAAAGGAATGTTGCTGAAGTAAAAACATAGATTGTCCACATACAGTACATTTTGTACTTGTCACAGTAATTCCAGTGGCTGGATTGTTTGCAGTGAGTGAGACCTATCATTTTCAATCTGAGGAGGTTGTTAACATTTATAAAGCCAGAGGGCGCTGTTCTCTTCAAATCCGTAGTCTGACATGTTACAGTAAATTTGTGAATAAAATATTTTGAGTAAATCATTTATATTGACAGTTGTGTAAAAAACATCTATTGCCAGGCAAAACATCTCGTGGACACTAAACACTCACCTGGGCTTCAATGATCTTCTGTTTAGAGTCCACTATCGACTGCATATCTGAATGATCTTTTTTCAATTCCTCCTCAACTGACATCAGCCTGAAAGAGTAACAAAGATATGTTTGTATTGATGGCTGTTCAATACCGTTCCATTTATTCAGCCACAGACATTATAACAAGCCACAATGAGCCCGTCCTCCGATTTAAAATCACACCAGTCTGCACTGGTAGGTAAAGGACACCTCACCTCGTGATGATGCTCTTCATCTGGAGCTCCTTGTCGTCCTGCTGCCGGCTCAGACGCTCCTCTGTGTCCTCCAGGCGCGCCTGGTACTCCAGCAGCATCGTCTGGGTCTGCTCGTCCTGGCCCTTCAGATGACACTCATACTCCTCCAGCTTCTTGGCTGACTGACACAGCCTGTCCTGCAGGATGGCTATTTCCTGCTGGTACTGGACACAGGACAGAGTGGCAGACAGACCAGTGTCACACACACACTTGTCATTCTCAAAGCAGCCCCCATTCAGCGGGCTAAGAGACCGTTTGTGGTTGTTTGTTATGCTTTCTGTTCACTGCAGCTAGCGACTGGAACGAGTTACAACAAACACTCAAACTGGACAGTTTGTATCTCCATCTCTTCATTCAAAGACACAATCATGGACACTCTTACTGACAGTTGTGTCTGCTTTGTGTGATGTATTGTTGTCTCTACCTTCTTGGCCCTTTGTGCTGTTGACTGTAACCAATAATGGTGTGTACCATGTTTTGTGCTGCTGCCATGTTGTGTTGCTACCCATGTTGTTGTCATGTTGTGTTGCTTCCATGCTATGTTGTTGTCTTAGGTCTCACTTTATGTAGTGTTGTCTCTCATGTTGTGATGTGTGTTTTGTTTAATTTTTAATTTTTAATCCCAGCCCCCGTCCCCGCAGGAGGCCTTTTGCTGAGTTAAGAATTTGTTCTTAACTGACTTGTCTAGTAAAATAAAAAAAATTAAATAAAAATGATTCTGTTTTTCTTGGGCTCAACTGCTGACAGAAGAGTAGTCATACCATCTTCTGTGGAGTAACTACTGTAATTTACATGCAAGTGTATGGATGAAAACTCAGGTACACAATCAAGTCAAAGCTGCTAGTCATGCTAGGTCCAAATGGGTTTGGGTTCAAATGTGGGATCCTGCAAAGCTTTCAGGTACATTTCTGCTGTCTCTGGGAAATTCTGCAAGCAAGTGGATCCACAAACATATTCCTGAAAAAATCCCACAGCATTTAACAAACTATTAAAAAAAGACACTGCTGTTGTGCAATGTACCAACTAGACTCCATAGAAACCATACAGTAGACAGAGCCCGGTCTAAAACCATAGGGATTGAAATATGAGAAATTCTTCAAATATTACATTCCAGCACTGAGTACTGTATTGTGTATGTTTAATACAAACAGATTAAAGAGCCCTTCAACTAAAAGAGCATTTACAGGTAGTAATTGTCAACAATAATGAACAGAAGTTTGATTTGTGTTTGGTTCTCACTTTGGCAGACCTGAAAACTGTGAAATAATCACTAAAACACCTCTTAAAAACATCTACAAATTGAAATCCAATGTGTGTGATGAAAATGTGTCCGTGTAGTTTTGTAACTTCAGCTTGTAAGTGTGTTCAAGTGCAATATGTAGCTGGTGTATAATTCATCGGAGTAGCTGGGGAAATTGGCAGAGGGAGGGGAGGGCACACACTTGCCTGTTGAGATAAATCTTCTCTTGAGCTTCAGTGTGTGCAGTTCAGCCTATACTCATCTAGCAGATTGGCATTTATTGTCATGAATATTGCCCTGGAGCTCTGCAGAATGGTCTAGCTGGCATAGCCACAACATCTAACCCTAACCTTAACCACACTGCTTAGCCTAATGCCTAACCTTAACCACACTGCTTAGCCGAATGCCTAACCTTAACCACACTGCTAAGCCGAATGCCTAACCATACTGCTTAGCCTAATGCCTAACCTTAACCACATTGCTAAGCCGAATGCCTAACCCTAACCACACTGCTAAGCCGAATGCCTAACCCTAACCACACTGCTAAGCCTAATGCCTAACCACACTGCTTATCCTAATGCCTAACCTTAACCACACTGCTAAGCCTAGTGCCTAACCCTAACCACACTGCTAAGCCTAGTGCCTAACCACACTGCTATGCCAAATGCCTAACCTTAACCACACTGCTAAGCCGAATGCCTAACCCTAACCACACTGCTAAGCCGAATGCCTAACCCTAACCACACTGCTAAGCCTAGTGCCTAACCACACTGCTATGCCAAATGCCTAACCTTAACCACACTGCTAAGCCGAATGCCTAACCCTAACCACACTGCTAAGCCGAATGCCTAACCCTAACCACACTGCTTAGCCTAATGCCTCACCCTAACCACACTGCTTAGCCTAATGCCTAACCTTAATTTAATACCAAAAAGCACATTTGAGTTTTCTTGAATTTTTACAACATAGCCAATTATGACTTTGCAGCTGGCCCACCTAGTGGAAATCACTAAGTTCTGCCTCCAGGGCAAGATTCATGTCAATAAACGTCAACCTACACCTGTCAGTCTACCTACATTTCAACAATGTCAGAATAGAGAGGCTAATTCAACTCGTATACTGTACTATAATTTCACCACCAGTATACAGTATATCATGGTGCTTCTCTGCACACAGTATCATTTTCATACCACTTAAGCAGCAAATAACCCTTTAATAGCCACATGCATTCAAATCAAGACCTGCTAGTAGGGAGATATACAGTGCCTCTGTCCGTTTTTTGCTTTTGGCTCCGCAACACTTTCACTTCATTAATAACAACCTTAGAATCTCGTATTGATAGCTCATGTTAATAACCATGAATATGTTCTGACTTTATGCTACTCCTCTAGAGAAGTAGAGTAGCTGTGCTGAATATTATTGCGATGTTGCGTTGTAGCAGATGCTAGGTTTTACAAGATGCTAGACATTACCTTTTCAGTCTGGGTGAGCTCCTCTTTGTTTCTGAGGTCTTCCCTGTGCTTGGTATCTGGGTCAACTCCCTCATGGTCTAAATACTGCACATTCATATTCAACAGCCAGGCAGCAGTACGGTCCAGGGCATTGGGGTTCACAGGGGAGGACGCCTGGTGGAACACACACACACAACACACACAAGCCGTCTGGTAAGTAATTGTTAGAAGAAGTGAGGTAGGGTAAATAAATGTTGCATGATGAAAATCACAAGCTACAATAGGATAGGGATGGCCATTTGACATGTTTTGGCTGTTCAAGTACTCGTTTCTTTTTTTGAGTAGTCAAACTGAGAATATATATTTTTAGAACACATTGTATCTATACAGTATGCCAACAGATCACAAAAATGCCTTATTTATCATAACCATTACAAACAAATCCTAATAGCTAAATTGCCTCAATAAAAAAGAAAGTGCCATGTAAGATGAATTTATTGAAACCATAATATCAACTGGTTATTATATTATATCTTGAAACACAATCTTCAAAAAGGCAGTAACCTGCTTGTAGAACTCTATGGCTGTGTAATGGCATAGCCTTGTTTTGTTCATTTAGTAGACAGACGCTCTTAATTCCTGAGCCCTTATCACAGTCAAGGCACCTATTTTATAGTAAAAAAAAACATGATGTAATATAAGAATAACATATAACAGAATATTTATCCAAATGAATAAAGTTGCCAGTGTGAAGTGATGCACATCTCATGCCTGGAGCAGTTATTCTCAAAGAGGGATAATTTGAAACGGAGATTTAAAATATCTTATTTTCAATATACACACGTTCAATTTAGTTTATTCTGCCTGTTCTTTTGAATTTTTAAATGGATGAACATTCCACATTGAACACTGCATAGTGATGAATTAAGGCCATGACATCTGTTTGGTGAGTAGGCATATGCTTAAAGTTTCTGATGAAAATACACTCTTTGTCTTAGTCAAACTAATGTTTTTGCATATTGTCAGTGTGGAACCTGTATGTTTTGGGGGGTTATAGCCTAGGCTAATTCTAAATGGCACTAGCAGTTCGAAAAGTAGCTTAAGCGGAAAATAGATGGAATGCAATTATTCAAAAACTGCCGCTTGTTGTTGGAACACATTTTCCTACTTCAATCAACCTGTCCATTTTGAATTTGTGATAAAACTGTCATCATTTGTAAGGAATGTAGCTTGTGTATCCCATCAGTTACATATATTTTTATAGAAAGTTATTTCTGTAGGCCTAACAGGAGCTTGTGTGTGCACGTGTGGAGGGAGGGGTTGGAATGGAATTGAGGGAATGTGACACGGAGGGGAAAGGGCATTTAGGGAAAAGAACCGTGTGATGCTTGGTTTCTTTTTTGTAGTGCCCTGCAAATGCACATATACAAATGGAACACTAGAGTCAAAGCATTTGTTTTTTTTAAATGGATAAAGAACAAGCTTTGACGTCCATTTGAGTACTCATGCCCTTGAATGGGAAGCCAGTGTCTACTGAGGAGTAGAGCAGAGCCAGTGTATTCAGCTAGGGGGATCAGAGGAACACATGTGAAGCAAGGGGAAGACACAGGGGTGGTTGTTTTTGCATTGGTGAATTATCCACCTGGAATTGTCTATTTAATGTTATTAAGGAATCACGAGAATGTGGAATCAAGTCAATAAAACCTTGATAAAGAAGATTTTAATAAATTATGGGATTGATTTGTTTAATAGCAAAATGGTTCAGTCAGTCAATATGTTAACCCGTCTTTTCACCTGCCCCCTGGTGTGTTCTCTAAAAACCCCTCCTACTCTGTCTGGGACCAGGCAACCACCACACACTCCTCCTACTGTCTGTGACCAGTCAACCACCACACACTCCTCCTACTGTCTGGGACCAGGCAACCACCACACACTCCTCCTACTCTGTCTGGGACAAGGCAACCACCACACACTTCTCCTACTGTCTGGGACCAGGCAACCACCACACACTCCTCCTACTCTGTCTGGGACCAGGCAACCACCACACACTCCTCCTACTCTGTCTGGGACCAGGCAACCACCACACACTCCTCCTACTCTGTATGGGACCAGGCAACCACCACACACTCCTCCTACTCTGTCTGGGACCAGGCAACCACCACACACTCCTCCTACTCTGTCTGGGACCAGGCAACCACCACACACTCCTCCTACTCTGTCTGGGACCAGGCAACCACCACACACTCCTCCTACTCTGTATGGGACCAGGCAACCACCACACACTCCTCCTACTCTGTCTGGGACCAGGCAACCACCACACACTCCTCCTACTCTGTCTGGGACCAGGCAACCACCACACACTCCTCCTACTCTGTCTGGGACCAGGCAACCACCACACACTCCTCCTACTCTGTCTGGGACCAGGCAACCACCACACACTCCTCCTACTCTGTCTGGGACCAGGCAACCACCACACACTCCTCCTACTCTGTCTGGGACCAGGCAACCACCACACACTCCTCCTACTGTCTGGGACCAGACAACCACCACACACTCCTCCTACTCTGTCTGGGACCAGGCGACCCCCACACACTCCTCCTACTCTGTCTGGGACCAGGCAACCACCACACACTCCTCCTACTCTGTCTGGGACCAGGCAACCACCACACACTCCTCCTACTCTGTCTGGGACCAGGCAACCACCACACACTCCTCCTACTGTCTGGGACCAGGCAACCACCACACACTCCTCCTACTGTCTGGGACCAGACAACCACCACACACTCCTCCTACTCTGTCTGGGACCAGGCAACCACCACACACTCCTCCTATTCTGTCTGGGACCAGGCAACCACCACACACTCCTCCTACTCTGTCTGGGACCAGGCAACCACCACACACTCCTCCTACTCTGTCTGGGACCAGGCAACCACCACACACTCCTCCTACTGTCTGGGACCAGACAACCACCACACACTCCTCCTACTCTGTCTGGGACCAGGCAACCACCACACACTCCTCCTACTGTCTGGGACCAGACAACCACCACACACTCCTCCTACTTTGTCTGGGACCAGGCAACCACCACACACTCCTCCTACTCTGTCTGGGACCAGGCAACCACCACACACTCCTCCTACTGTCTGGGACCAGACAACCACCACACACTCCTCCTACTCTGTCTGGGACCAGGCAACCACCACACACTCCTCCTACTCTGTCTGGGACCAGGCAACCACCACACACTCCTCCTACTCTGTCTGGGACCAGGCGACCACCACACACTCCTCCTACTCTGTCTGGGACCAGGCAACCACCACACACTCCTCCTACTGTCTGGGACCAGACAACCACCACACACTCCTCCTACTCTGTCTGGGACCAGGCAACCACCACACACTCCTCCTACTCTGTCTGGGACCAGGCAACCACCACACACTCCTCCTACTGTCTGGGACCAGACAACCACCACACACTCCTCCTACTCTGTCTGGGACCAGGCAACCACCACACACTCCTCCTACTCTGTCTGGGACCAGGCAACCACCACACACTCCTCCTACTCTGTCTGGGACCAGGCGACCACCACACACTCCTCCTACTCTGTCTGGGACCAGACAACCACCACACACTCCTCCTACTCTGTCTGGGACCAGGCAACCACCACACACTCCTCCTACTCTGTCTGGGACCAGGCGACCACCACACACTCCTCCTACTCTGTCTGGGACCAGGCTACCACCACACAATCCTCCTACTCTGTCTGGGACCAGGCGACAACCACACACTCCTCCTACTCTGTCTGGGACCAGACGACCACCACACACTCCTACTACTCTGTCTGGGACCAGGCAACCACCACACACTCCTCCTACTCTGTCTGGGACCAGGCAACCACCACACACTCCTCCTACTCTGTCTGGGACCAGGCAACCACCACACACTCCTCCTACTCTGTCTGGGACCAGGCAACCACCACACACTCCTCCTACTCTGTCTGGGACCAGGCAACCACCACACACTCCTCCTACTCTGTCTGGGACCAGGCAACCACCACACACTCCTCCTACTCTGTCTGGGACCAGGCAACCACCACACACTCCTCCTACTGTCTGGGACCAGACAACCACCACACACTCCTCCTACTCTGTCTGGGACCAGGCAACCACCACACACTCCTCCTACTCTGTCTGGGACCAGGCAACCACCACACACTCCTCCTACTCTGTCTGGGACCAGGCGACCACCACACACTCCTCCTACTCTGTCTGGGACCAGACAACCACCACACACTCCTCCTACTCTGTCTGGGACCAGGCAACCACCACACACTCCTCCTACTCTGTCTGGGACCAGGCGACCACCACACACTCCTCCTACTCTGTCTGGGACCAGGCTACCACCACACAATCCTCCTACTCTGTCTGGGACCAGGCGACAACCACACACTCCTCCTACTCTGTCTGGGACCAGGCAACCACCACACACTCCTCCTACTCTGTCTGGGACAAGACGACCACCACACACTCCTACTACTCTGTCTGGGACCAGGCAACCACCACACACTCCTCCTACTCTGTCTGGGACCAGGCAACCACCACACACTCCTCCTACTCTGTCTGGGACCAGGCAACCACCACACACTCCTCCTACTCTGTCTGGGACCAGGCAACCACCACACACTCCTCCTACTCTGTCTGGGACCAGGCAACCACCACACACTCCTCCTACTCTGTCTGGGACCAGGCAACCACCACACACTCCTCCTACTCTGTCTGGGACCAGGCAACCACCACACACTCCTCCTACTCTGTCTGGGACCAGGCAACCACCACACACTCCTCCTACTGTCTGGGACCAGGCAACCACCACACACTCCTCCTACTGTCTGGGACCAGACAACCACCACACACTCCTCCTACTCTGTCTGGGACCAGGCAACCACCACACACTCCTCCTACTCTGTCTGGGACCAGGCAACCACCACACACTCCTCCTACTGTCTGGGACCAGACAACCACCACACACTCCTCCTACTCTGTCTGGGACCAGGCAACCACCACACACTCCTCCTACTGTCTGGGACCAGACAACCACCACACACTCCTCCTACTTTGTCTGGGACCAGGCAACCACCACACACTCCTCCTACTCTGTCTGGGACCAGGCAACCACCACACACTCCTCCTACTGTCTGGGACCAGGCAACCACCACACACTCCTCCTACTCTGTCTGGGACCAGGCAACCACCACACACTCCTCCTACTCTGTCTGGGACCAGGCAACCACCACACACTCCTCCTACTCTGTCTGGGACCAGGCAACCACCACACACTCCTCCTACTCTGTCTGGGACCAGGCAACCACCACACACTCCTCCTACTCTGTCTGGGACCAGGCAACCACCACACACTCCTCCTACTCTGTCTGGGACCAGGCAACCACCACACACTCCTCCTACTCTGTCTGGGACCAGGCAACCACCACACACTCCTCCTACTCTGTCTGGGACCAGGCAACCAACACATACTCCTCCTATTCTGGCTGGGACCTGGCGACCACCACACACTCCTCCTACTCTGGCTGGGACCTAGCGACCATCACACACTCCTCCTACTCTGGCTGGGACCTGACGACCACCACAAACCCATGGAGAGAGATCCCAAATATTACCAAGGGGAGGGGTGCAGTTGAGTTTAGCTGGTTTAATACTCCATCTGTTAACAATGAGGGTTTATTCAGACCAGGGACAAAACTGATTTACTTGAGTGGAACATGCATTTAATAACCACTCCGGTGTCCACAGTCACACAATTAATTCTGCCTGTCTACTCCGTTCGCAGGATTCAGCACAGAGGCCTGTAGGTTACTGCCTCTGGACTCACTGCCCTGGGTGATTTGCTATTCGCTTAGTGAGGCTGAGTGTTATTAATGCTTATTGAGGACAATTGGGCATTAAAGCCATACTCTCTTCACCAACCACAGTGAGTGTGAGCTGGAGACCGCCACCGAGGTCATATCCCGCCTGGCTCATCCCTCTAGGCCACAGATGAAATAAGGCTAGCAACGCTAAAGGCTTGGCTCTGTGTGTTATTATTCTGGTGTTCAGCCATTGGTTATGGAGAGTTATTCCTCATCAGAATCTAATTGCCTACCTGCAACACCTAGTACATGCAATCCAAATTCTGCCAAATAGACATTAACCTCTCTTCGCACCGAACCCGTTAGCGGGATTAAATTCAACAACATACGGTGATCGCTACATAAATAGTCATATTAAACATTCATGAAAATACAAGTGTCTCACATGATTCGAAAGCCTAGAATCTTGCTAATCCAACTGCGTTGTCAGATTTAAAACATGATTTACTGCTAAAGAATACGATGCGATTATCTGAAGACAGAGCCCCATAAAAAAAAAACTATTTCAACCAGCACAGGCGTAACAAAATCACAAATTGCAATAAAATAAATAGTTTACCTTTGATGATCTTCCTCTGTTTGCAATCCCAATGCTCATTGTTACACAATGAATGGTCTTTTGTTTGATAAAATCCATTTTTATACACAAAACATTTTGTGAACTGCTTGTGTCGTGAATTCCGTCTCATTCAATTTTCGACAACACAGTCGATGTAAATACACACACTAAACGTGACTTTATCCAGTCATGTTTGGTTTCATTGCAATCAACTGGTTGTTTGTAACACAACCAAACTGGTGGGTCATTTCGCGGGACGTATTGACTGAAAGAAACCGATTTGAAGACAACAAGTAATGACATTGTGCACCAATGATATGACAGCTGTTTCGTTGATTGACTGTATTTTAACCCAATGACCACTGATCGTCTTGAAATCTAGCTTGGTCGATAGCCAATGAGCTGAGGTAAACGGCAATATGTAATGGTTATGTGTTGGAAGACCAACCCATGTAGTAAACTCTGGCGTAAATAGGGTCATTCGCCATTGAAGATTCATACTGGAAGCCACGCATGTTACGCACAGCACTATTTTGGTAAAGCGCATCTTCAGCTGTTTATATATCAATCAGTATGGCGACTAAGTCAGGGAAAGCTAAATCTAAGTATAGATATACAGATGTACACACAATTTTTAGAAGAAATTGATCGGGAAAGTGAGACAGATTCATTTAGCTAGCATAGCTTTGATTCCCAAATGGAATAATATTTTTTGAACGGAGAGGACATCGTTTAGGACTAGTAAGTTCTTCTCATGTTTATGCCGTTCTTTGAAATTGATAATATAAAATATTATTTGTGATTTTTTTACATTTTAGTAGCAATATATACAAATTTAATGAAATGTGTAAAGTACACGTTGGCTATACATTGTGGGTGGGGGTATGTTTGTATGTATGTGTATGACCCATAGCCTATGTTTGTGTGTGTATATATACATAGTGGATTAGAGGGAGCATGGGCGAGATGCGTGTGTCTGCCGCTCCACCCCACCCCACCCCCACATGAAATAGCCTATTTGAGGTTGTTGAGGGGAGGGCAGGCCCACAACAATGGCAAAAGTGAAATGGAGACAGTAGATCTAGCTGGTCTGTCATAATATAATAGAGACAGTAGATCTAGCTGAAATGTCATAATATAAAATAGACAGTAGATCTAGCTGGTCTGTCATAATATAAATGAGACAGTAGATCTAGCAGGTCTATAATAATATATTCAACCTTATGTTCCCTGTACTCTATATATCTCTGTTTATTATACTTGTTGATACAGGGCATATGTGAAACTATTCTAACTGAACATTTTCTTTCACAGTGACACTGACTCCGAATGGGAGCCCCCAGTGCCAAGGTGTCCATCCCCCACTGAAGCTGGTTCATCCAGCCGGACACCTGTTTTCTCAGCGCTACTGGGGCATGGACCGCAAAAAAATGTCCCCATTCCAACTGCAATAAAGGACTACAACAAGAGCATGGGAGGTGTGGACCAGTCAGATGCGCTGATAGGCTATTACAATGTTCTTCAGAAGACAATGAAATGGTACAAGACATTCTTCTATCATTTCATCAACATTGCTGTGGTGAATGCATTCATCCTACACAAGGAAATGGCTAAGAGCTTTGGAAAGCCCTCCATCTCACAGCTAGCTTCAGAGAGCTGCTCACCAAGGAGCTTGCTGGCTACAGCACCACTGCACCACGTTCTGGCCCCTCTACCTCTGTCCCTTTTGCTCCTGCCACAAGTGGTGTTCATCTGCCCAAATTTATTTCTGCAGACATGGATGTGCCTCAGGACCAAAAGGGCACAGCATGGAGACGTCGCTGTGTTCTTTGCAAAATGAAGTACCCCATCACATGCACCACATGCTTGGTGACTCTCTGCTTTACAGCAGAAAGAGACTGCTATGGCTTCCAAATATTGAAAGTGTTATTTTGTAAATGTATATATATTTTTTTCATGTTTTTTCTCAATTTTCGGGGGGGGGGGGGGGGGGGTGTTAGAATACTATTTTGGTATTTTGTATATAGTTATTCCATTCAAAATGTATAACTTCACCATTTTGGCCACTTGGGTACATTTGGGCTACTTGTGTGGGACACCTGGGTGACTTCATGATAAATGTCATGTAGCACACTCATTTTGGAAGTTATCATTCTGAAACTTTGCACAAGTACTGTTGCCCTCATGTTTTTCACTGAAATTGTCCCCATCGTCCTATCTGAATGTTTGTTTTGTCTTGTTCATTTTAAAGATGATACAACAATAAAAAATGTATGGTTTTTTCATTGTATTATCTAAACCAGATCTATTGTGTTATATTATCCTACATTCAATTCACATTTACACAAACTTCAGAGTGTTTTCTTTCAAATGAAACCAAGAATATGCATATCCTTGGTTCTGGGCCTGAGCTACAGGCAGTTAGATTTGGGTATGTCTTCAGGTGGAAATTGAAAAAAGTAGGGGGGTAGCTGTAAGAGGGTCTCTAGGGTAGGGGGCAGCATTCGGAATTTTGGATGAAAAGCATGACCAAATTAAACGGCCTGCTACTCGGGCCCAGAATATATGATATGCATATAACTGGTAGATTTGGATAGAAAACACTCTAAAGTTTCCAAAACTGTTAAAATAATGTCTGTGAGTATAACAGAACTGATTTAGCAGGCGGAAACCTGAGAAAAATCCATACGGGAAGTAGTTTTTTTTGTTGGTTTTGTAGTTTTCTATTCAATGCCATTACAGTATCCATTGACTTAGGACTCCATTTGTAGTTCCTATGCCTTCCACTAGATGTCAACATTCTTTAGACATTGTTTCAGGCTTGTATTCTTATAAATGAGGGAGTAAAACCAGTCTGAACGAGTGGACCCTAACGTGTCGCAGAGTTTTTTCAGGCGCATGTGCATTTCTTGTTTACCTTTTATATTGACAACGTTATTGTCCGGTTGAAATATTATAGATCATTTAAAAAAACAACCTGAAGAATTGAACATAAACATCGTTTGACATGTTTCTATGAACTTTACGGATACAATTAGGATTTTTTTGTCTGATTGTTTTGACTGAGTTTGAGCCTGTGGATTACTGAAGAAAATGCGCTAACAAAACGGTTTTTGGATATTAAGAGACTTCATCGAACAAAAGGTACATTTATTGAGTAAATGAATATCCTCTGATTGCCACCATATGAAGATCATCAAAGGTAAGGGATTAATTTTATCTCTATTTCTGAGTTTTGTAACGCTTCTGCTTGGCTGGTTACTGTTTGTAATAATATGTCAACTGGGCTATGTTCTGGGCTAGGTATGCTTTCGCCGAAAAGCATTTTATAAATATGACACTGTGGTTAGTTTAACAATAAGTTATGTTTAAAGATTATGTAAAATATGTTTTGTTTTCAAATTTTTTATAATGAGCATGTCTGTATTTGAATTTGGCGCTCTGCAACCTCACTGGATGTTGGCCAGATGTGACGCTAGCATCCTAGAGAGGTTAAGGAGCCTTTTGGTCCTAGACTTGGCGGTCCGGTACCGCTTGCCGTGCGATAGCAGAGAACAGTCTATGACTTGGGTGGCTGGAGTCTTTGACAATTTTTAGGGCCTTCTTCTGACACCGCCTGGTATAGAGGCCTGCATGGCAGGAGGCTTGGCCCCAGTGATGTAGTGGGTCGGTCGCACTAACCTCAGATGGCAAGCAGTTGCCATACCAAGCGGTGATGCAACCAATCAGGATGCTCTCGATGGTGCAGCTGTAGAACTTTTTGAGGATCTGAGGACCCATGCCAAATCTTTTCAGTCTCCTGTGGGGAAGTAGGCGTTGTTATGCCCTCTTCACGACTGTCTTGGTGTGTTTAGATGATGATAGCTTGATAGTGATGTGGACACCAAGGAACTTGAAGTTCTCGACCCGCTCCACTACAGCACCGTTAATATGAATGGGGGTGTAATCGTCCCTCCTTTTCCTGTAGTCCACGATCAGCTCCTTTAACTTGCTCACTTTGAGGAAGAGGTTGTTGTCCTAGCACCCCCCTGCCAGCTCTCTGACCTCCTCCCTGTAGGCTGTCTCATCGATGTCGGCGATCAGGCCTACCACCGTTGTGTCATCGGCAAACTTGGTGTTTGAGTCGTGCAAGGCCACGCAGTCATGGGTGAATAGGGAGTACAGGAGGGGACTAAGCACGCACCCCTGAAGTGCCCCCGTGTTGAGGATCAGCGTGGCAGATGTGTTGTTGAAGGTGATGCACCGATATGACATTTTTGGCCGACACCAATATCTGATATTTTCCTTGCCCCAAAACAAACCTGGTACTGATAACCAATATTATGCACTAGAATTCCTTTTAAGCATTCTAGTACAGTTAAAGAGTTAACACACACACACACGGACGAAGCGTTCAAAGGCACTGCATCTCAGTGCAAGAGGCGTCACAAGAGGCAGTCCCTGGTTCGAATCCAGGCTGTATCACATCCGGCCGTGATTGGGAGTCCCATAGGGCGGCGCACAATTGGCCCAGTGTCGTCAGGGCCGTCATTGTAAATAAGAATTTGTTCTTAACTGACTTGCCTAGTTAAATAAAAGTTTAATAAATAAATACCTCCACTCCCGCACCTTGTTTACAAAACTGGCTTCAGAAGCAAATTATGGGAATATGAGGGCCAGAACACCTAAACTACTAAGAAAAAGGTGTTGAAGGAGTTTGCATTGTAACATTGTCGTTATTCTACTAAATTTGAATGATTTTTGACTGACAATGAACATACAGGTTAAAGAAGGATTTTTAAACCTTGAGACAATTGTGACATGGATTGTGTATGTGTGCCATTCAGAAGGTGAATTGGCAAGACAAAATTTTGAAGTGCCTTTGAACAGGGTATGGTAATTGTGTCAAGAACTGAATGCTCCACCACCCACAGTGAGACCCCCCCCTGATGTTACATGCTCTACTCACTTTGTGCATGGTGCGCTGCTTGGTCTCAGGACTGTCCCCTTTAGACGAAGACGACTGCTGTCTCAGACGGTTGCCGCCACTGGGCCCCCAGTCGGGGGATGATGACATCATGCTGCCACTGGAGGGCCGCGGACCGGGGTAGGCTGTCTGGAGCATGTTGGGTGGTGTCCTGCCCCTGGTGACGGGCGGAGGGGGCTGGTCTATTCTGCGCTGAGGGCCTGCGCTGTTCTGCCGCGGCACATTGGGCTGGTGCTCCCCGAGTGACAGCTGGCGGCGGGTGGTAAACTCACTGCTGCTGCCTCCTCCACTACCGACCGCCACCCCCTGGGTGAGGAAGACCCCCGGATGCTTGGGGGTGTCCTCTGTGTTGTTGCCCTGAGAGCTGACGGAGCTGTGGCCATCAGAGCCCGAGTCAGCCAGGGGACCCCGCGGGGACACGCTCATGGTCATCCCCGTGGCCATCTGGTAAACAGGGTTCTGGAAGGAGAGCGGGGCCAGGAGCTGGGTGGGCCTCCCTGGGGTGCTGCTCTCTGTGCTGGGGGTGGTAGGGGTCTGACCTGTCCTCCTTAGAGTGGGTCCGGGGCCGGGAGTGGGGATGATGCCCTGCGGGGTGCGGGCGGCCCAACCCCCAGGCCCAGGGGTGACGGGGGACTGGCTGTCATTGAAGAGCATGTCGCTGGGGGAGCCAGGGCTGGGGCCAGGGGTACTCTCCAGGCTGCGGCTGTCCTGCAGGTCCACCATGGACAGACTCTTGCTGCTGTTGGGGAGCTGCACCTCAGCCTCGTTGGCCTCCGAGTAGCTGGAGCTTCTGGCTGGAGACTGTTGGATGCCAGAGTTCCTCGTCACAAAGAATATATCCTTGTTCTCTGGGGTTGGCGACGGCAGCCTCGTAAAATCCACCAACCTGCACCAAGACAACGGCATCAAATGAGAGAAATGTTGTTTTAGACCAGAGACACTGTAAAGATAATATCCTTGTGGTTTTCAAAGGACTGTTAAAATAACGTATGAATTGTAAAATCAACATCGATTAAAAGGCCCAGTGAAGTCAAAATTCTGTTTTCCAGTGTTTTATATCATATGTGACTCATTTCAGGAAGCTAGACATATGTCGCGCGCCACTACTTCACAGGAGAGGCATTTGAACGTAAACATTTGAAAAAAATCTAAATGCGTTTTTTTGCACGTTCTGGAACGTGAACTTTCATGTACCTTAATAACATCTGTAAATACGAATGCAATTGTTAAATTACGAGCCAAGTCAGTTTATTTTTTATTTAACTAGGCAAGTCAGTTAAGAACAAATTCTTATTTACAATGACGGCCTACCCCGGCCAAACCGGGACGATGCTGGGCCAATTGTGCGCCGCCCTATGGAACTTCCAATCCCGGCCGGTTATGATACAGCCTGGAATCGAACCATGGTCTGTAGTGACACCTCTAGCACTGAGATGCAGTGCCTTAGACCGCTGTGCCAGACAGGAACCTTCCCACTAGCCATGATTGGATGAGATAATGGATAGGCTGGACATGCCAAGAGATAAGTTCGGATTGGTCTGCCATGTAGCACGCTTCTGTCTATAACAGGGGTGGGCAATTCCAGTCCTCGAGGGCCTGATTGGTGTCACAGTTTTGCCCCAGCTAACACACCTGACTCCAATAATCACCTAACCATGCTCTTCAGTTTAGAATGCAATTTGATTAATCAGCTCTGTTTGCTAGGAATGGAGAAAAAGTGCGACACCAATCAGGTGCTCGGGGACTAGAGTTGCCCACCCCTGGTCTATAACAGGAGCTGTTCAGTATGTGGCGGTAATCTTTTCTAATAAGGCTTTTTTGAAATATATCACGAATAACTGCACCTGTCTCTGGATTACATCCTCAAACTAAGTGCAACCATGGCATCCGAGAAAGAGAGGGAGAAGCATTCATCCGTGTATACGGGTAAGAGAGTCTAGCTAGCTACATTTTCAGATATTATACGTTTCAAATTTTTTCAGAAAGTAAGTTTCATTGCAAGTTAAAGCGTACTGTTAGCTAGATAGCTAACGTTTGCTCGCTAGCTAGATAATATTATTCGTATCTCAGAGCCATTTGTATTGCTAGTTAGAGCCTGATGTTAGCTAACATTGAACCTAGTTGGTTAGCTTTAGCTAACTGTATATTCATGCAGGGTAGTAACGTTATAAGGTAATAACGTTATGAGCTAGGTACATGTCACACTCACAACCGTAAGCTAACTTAACGTTAGCTAGCTAGTTAAAAAACTAGAACTAAAACATTGTTTAGAAAGTTGCTTTTAGTTGCCTGGTTCGCCAAAATGACATATACTGAATTATTTTAAAAACGTATCGGTTTATTGGTGTTAAAATACACCAGTTATGCTATTTTGGACTACCAGGCTGCCGATGTCTATGCAGCCTGTCGTTTTTGTGTTTATACTTTTTCATAACGACAAGTTTGATGTCAGATGACAATGGAATGTTTATGATGTCACTATGACAACTGTATACAGACATGTTGATAGACGTAGTATAAACCAGCTTTTATTCTTAAAATCTTTGGTTGTTTAGCACACTACCATACTAACCATACTGTTTAGAATATGGCCTCCTTAAAGAGATGGTTGGGCTAAGGCTTAAGAGGGTGTGAACTATGCTGAATGGGTGTAGACAAAGAAGAGCTCTCCAGTAGGTGTCCAAATATTCTAGGGCCATTTTCTCAAAAGTGGGGTTACAAGTTTATTAATTTTCAAAGCAGAATTACTTTCCCATTATTCCTCCATCTTCTAGCCCTGACTCTCTGCTTTATCGAATGTAAAAAAAAACATTTCTAAATTTGCTACATGAGACCAAATCGAGCAGGCTGGTCACATATGAACAACAGCTTATGAAACCGACACTGTAAAAGTGTTAAAATTTGTATCATGGGCGAGAGTTGTCTATCCATTGTGACGTCACCATTAAATTCGTTAATAGACTAATAACAAAAAGTGTTCCAAACCACTCTGCCAATAACAGCTAGTTTTCGGTTTTCCCCTTCCCACTACCAGACAGTTCACGCAAAATTCTTGCTTGAGAAAGAGTTTTTTGCATATTTGAATAGAAACGTTTTAGGGTAAGGTACTTAATTGTTACCCAGAAATGACTTGATAGCAATATAAGTTAAATGTTGAAATGCTGATCATGTAAACTCCCACATAGATCTCCAGATCTCTGCAGATAGTGTTATTTATGCTTTGTATGACACACAATCTCATTAGAATTCTGTGGTCCCCTTACCCAGAGAGCTCGCTGTCCACGACTATCTTGTGAAGAGGTAGGCCGGTGGAGAGGCTACAGCTTGCCAATGGGAGGGGGAGGGGAGGAGAGCCCGTGCCATCTGTGGGGGTGGACACCTGGACCCCAGATGGGTTGGTCAGCGCAGAGTTCACGTCCCGCAGTATACGGGCCAGGGGACCCAGCTTAGAGGCTGTGCTCTGCAGGAGACAAAATAATAATGTACACTGATATCTCCCATGCATATGTCTCATGCAATTCCTATGAACTAATTATTTTGTATAATGTCATTTTCACATATAAAATCGGTATGTCCACTTTTGTCAAGCCATAGGAAAGGACTAGTATCCGGTAGCTTGGTTACTGAAAGTAGTGAGAATGTGACATTGGAGAGTAAATCCCAGTAGTGTGGCGTAATCCTTGTACCTGATCCAGCTGAGAGACATCCTCGGCCAGCAGGGAATGCAGGGATGAGAGCTCGCGGCCCAGGTCGATGTAACCCTCGAACCCTGCCGTGTTGGAGATGGTCTCTGGGTTGGAGATCTCCAGCAGGAAGCGCTGCATGTTGGTCCATTCGTGCTCCAGGAAGTGGTTCATAAAGGACATGTACTCCTCCTTGTTACCAAACCTGGACAGATAAAGAAACAAAAACAGAAGGAATGATGCGGTTTCCAACAGACAAACATACACATATACAAACATGCACATTTTATGGATGTGCACTAGTGGTGTGCGGGTCACTGCAATTGCTAATAACCCACCTGCAACCACTCAATTAAACTCAGCAAAAAAATAAACGTCCATTTTTTAGGACCTTGTTTTTCAAAGATAATTCGTAAAAATCCAAATAACTTCACAGATCTTTATTGTAAAGGGTTTAAACACTGTTTCCCATGCTTGTTCAATGAACCATAAACAATTAATGAACATGCACCTGTGGAATGGTTGTTAAGACACTAACAGCTTAAGGTCACAGTTATGAAAACTTAGGACACTGAAGAGGCCTTATTACTGACTCTGAAAAACACAAAAAGAAAGATGCCAAAAGGTCCCTGCTCATCCATGTGAATGTGCCTTAGGCATGCTGCAAGGAGGCATGAGGACTGCAGATGTGGCCAGGGCAATAAATTACAATGTCCGTACTGTGAGACGCCTAAGACAGCGCTACAGAAAGACAGGACAGACAGCTGATCGTCCTCGCAGTGGCAGACCACGTGTAACAACACCTGCACAGGATTGGTACATCCGAACATCACACCTGCGGGACAGGTACGGCAACAACAACTGCCCGAGTTACACCAGGAACGCACAATCCCTCCATCAGTGCTCAGACTGCCTGCAATAGGCTGAGAGAGGCTGGACTGAGGGCTTGTAGGATGGTTGTAAGGCAGGTCCTCACCAGACATCACCAGCAACAATGTCTTCTATTGGCACAAACCCACCATCGCTGGACCAGACAGGACTGGCAAAAAGTGCTCTTCACCGACGAGTCGCGGTTTTGTCTCACCAGGGGTGATGGTTGGATTTGCGTTTATCGTCGAAGGAATGAACGTTACACCGATGCCTGTACTCTGGAGCGGGATCGATTTGGAGGTGGAGGGTCCGTCATGGTCTGGGGCGGTGTGTCACAGCATCATCAGACTGAGCTTGTTGTCATTGCAGGCAATCTCAACACTGTGCATTACAGGGAAGACATCCTCCTCCCTCATGTGGTACCCTTCCTGCAGGCTCATCCTGACATGACCCTCCAGCATGACAATGCCACCAGCCATACTGCTCGTTCTGTACGTGATTTCCTGCAAGACAGGAATGTCAGTGTTCTGCCATGGCCAGCAAAGAGCCCCGTTCTCAATCCCATTGAGCACATCTGGGACCTGTTGGATCGGAGGGTGAGGGCTAGGGCCATTCACCCCAGAAATGTCTGGGACCTGTTGGATCGGAGGGTGAGGGCTAGGGCCATTCACCCCAGAAATGTCTGGGACCTGTTGGATCTGAGGGTGAGGGCTAGGGCCATTCACCCCAGAAATGTCTGGGAACTTGCAGGTGCCTTGAGTGGGGTAACATCTCACAGCAAGAACTGGCAAATCTGGTGCAGTTCATGAGGAGGAGATGCACTGCAATACTTAATGCAGCTGGTGGCCACACCAGATACTGACCCCCCTTTGTTCAGGGACACATTATTCCATTTATGTAGTCACATGTCTGTGGAACTTGTTCAGTTTATGTCTCAGTTGTTGAATCTTGTTATGTTCATACAAATATTTACACATGTTAAGTTTGCTGAAAATAAATGCAGTTGACAGTGAGAGGACGTTTCTTTTTTTGTTTATATGTGATAAAGTGAAAATATGAGGCCCCTAACCAGCTAATATAGAAAATGCACCATAGGCTACCGTCGGAGACGGCAAAGCGATTTTTTGACAGGGGTTGCAGGATTTGTTGTGCCTGATTTAGATACGTTTCTGCTTATAATTTGTTAAGTCAACTTGTCTATAATTAGATACAAGCAGCATTTCCTCTGTCAGAGAATCTGCTCTTCTGTAATATTATTACAGCTATGTGAAAAGTTATAGACCTACAGTCAGTGTCCAGATTTCAGTTTCCATTTAACCCATCTGAACAGTAGGCTTCAGTTCCCTTGACTTGTCATAGGCCTATTTGAAGTCCCCGACTTGGCACGATCAAATTTGTATAGCGCTTCACAATCATCACACCAAATCTTTCCCAAACATTACATTTCTGGCCCTCCCTTCTCTTTATTTTCAACTCTCCATTCACAGCTTTTCTCTTATTGAATTAAACTCTGACATTGTCCTTTTTGCCTCCGTGGATCGACAATAACTTTTTCTGCCCATTCCCAAAAGCATTTGATAACTGCCATGTAGGCTCTTTGGAGAGCGTACAGTTAGGCCCTAAAGTTTAGGCTTACTCACTAATTCCAGATATCATTAAAAGTATGAAAGAAAAACATCAATGTAGCCTATAGATATACATTTCACAAGAATGATACATTTCTGCATTTTTTAAGGTATTGTTTTCTCTTTATTCAACCTGCCCGCCACCCACCCGCTCTTCACCCACACACTATTTAAACCAGCCTGCCCTGCAGACATAATTGCGGGGACTGTGGGTTATAAGTCAACCCGTGCATCACTAACACACTAGTACACACACCCACACTTACTTGGTGAAGTTGGCGAGGTTCTGCGTGACCTTAGCGATGAGCGTGAGGGTGCGAGCGGTGCGGTCGTCGGGATACTCCTGCATCAGGTTGAAAAGTGACGGGGACATAACGGCTGGACACAGGAAGCGCAGGAACAGAGAGGCACTGATCAGACGCTCGCTGATGTCCGGCCGGCCCCGACTGCTGCACTGCTGCCTCCACGAGGCAAACACCTCCTTCAGTTCCCGCGGAAAAACACTGCATGGAAACATTGACAGGTACATTCATTTTTACGTAATTTTCACAATTCAAGCTTTCATTAGATGATGGTGAAAGTTCGGTAATAGAATATGAGGGCTAATGCTAGCTACTTCTATTGGCAATGAGGAGGGAGGGATGTGTGTTTATTTACCGGTAGGAGTCGATGATCTTGCAGAAAGCCAGCTCACAGCACATCTTCAGGTTGCTCTGGTTCTCAGGGAGGTCTCCTGAGGAACACTTCCCTGGGTCCACCTCGCAGTTCTCGTCTGACTCGTACAGGGCTTTGATGAACTCTCCTGGGAGAGGGAGGGAGATCAGCACATAGGCCTGTTGTCACTACTCTGACTAGGACCACAATCTCCATTACAGTACATATAGGCCCACAGTTATGAAGTGATTTTAGAGGCAAAATAAATTAAATTCAGATTCAATTTCTTTTGGCAATAAAATTGTACAGTTCTGCTAGTACACGCTAATGTCATGCACACTGATAGAAAACCCACTAATTGTACTAGGTAAGGAAACTGCTGCTGTTATTTGCTAGAAGTGTTTATGGACTATTGGATTATTATAATGTGGTGTGTTAAATAGCCTGTGGCGCATGACAAAACATGGTAAAAAACAATACTGTTCCCTTTGTTGAATTGAGTCCACGGACATCAGATGACAGATTCAAATCTCTACCCCGCAGCTAGATTGATGAATCATTTTCTCACTGATTGTCTTTCAAAGTTTTACATCGCTAGACAGCTAGCGAAAGAGCCCCAAGTTCTGACATTATTCTTTTATTCCCTTTTCATTATCTTTGGTGACATACTTTTAATAAGAGTGCCAGTCAACCATCAAGGACAGACCAACGCTCTGAATCATTCAACATGGCTTCCAACAAAGCAGTGGTGAAAAGTACTTAAGCAAACATATTTTAAAGTACTACTTAAGTAGTTGTTTGGGGTATCTGTACTTTACTATTTCTATATTTGACAACTTTTACTTTACGTCATTCCTAAAAAAAAATAATGTACTTTTTTACATTTCCCCTGAAACCTAAAAGTACACGTTACATTTTGAATGCTTAGCAGGACAGACAAAAGTCCAATTCACACACTTATCAAGAGAACAACCCTGGTCATCTCTACTGCCTATGATCTGGCGGACTCACTAAACACAAATGCTTCATTTGAAAATTATGTCTGTGTTGTATGCTATCCATAAATTAAAAAAAACAAGAAAATTGTGCCGTCTGGTTTAAAATAATATACTTATAATACTTAAGTATATTTTAGCAAATACATTTACTTTTGATACTTAAGTGTATTTAAAAGGAAATACTTTTAGACTTTTTTGCTGGGTGACTTCCACATTAGCTTGAGTCGTTTTCTATTAAGGTATCTTTATTTTTACTGGATACTTTTTCCGCCACTGAAACAGTGACTTTAAAGAAAAACAATGAATAATTGATCTGAAGAGTCACTTAAAAATGTACTGTGTGTGGAGAGTACATGGAGTTTTTCTGAAGGCCAGATACTAGCCAGAAGTATGATACTTAATGAACAACACACAGGCCTATTTCATGTGTTCATGGCTCCTCTTCTATCTTAAAATACTTTTGCTCCCTGCTGTAATAGTAGCACTGTCCCCTTTAGAGTGTCTGGATGTCACCTACCTAGTGCGTCCTGCAGGTACTTCTGCCCCACCAGTTTAAGGTACTCCTCAATGGCTTTGGTGGCCAGTGTGTTCTCCCTGAAGATCAGGTGCTCGTTCTCCCCACAGCGATCCACTTCTGACATCATCAGGTCAGTCAGGAAGTCCTGAAAGGAAAATAGAACTGTGAGGCCTTGTTCCAATACTTTGAAAATAAATCTCCCCCTTCCTTCCCTGTAGTGATCTCATCCCATTGGCTAGGTAGGCTAACAGCAAGGTTTCCACAACATACTGTAGCTTTCACCAATCCTATCATGTCACCATAATTCTCCGAAGGGAGGGAGGAGGAAGGAAGCATGCCTTTTTTAAGTATTGGAAGGTGTCCCCTCGCCCCATATTCACCGCCGAGAACATACAAATACAACTGGTAATAAGGTGAGTGAATGGGCACCGTTTGGGCAAAAACTGGTTTAATCAACATCGTTTCCATATAATTTCAACCCAAAAAATATATGTGGTGATGTTAAATCAACATGGAAAACTGATTGGATTTGAAAAGAGTCACCAACGTAAGGGGATTTCATATGTTCTTTCACCAAACGTTTAACCTAAATCCAATGACATGGTGACATGTTCTGTTGAATTCACGTTAGTTAACAACTCAACCAAATGTAAATCAAAACTAGACGTTGAACTGACGTCTGTGCCCAGTGGGCAGGCAGAGGCTGATCAGAGCTGCATCATGGAACCAGGCAACCAGCCTGGTTCTGGGAACAGATCTAGATAGTGTGTATTGCAAGGACATTAGCCTATCAATGTGATCTGAAATGCAGCGCGTGAACAGTCTCTACATAAATAAATAAATGTACTGCTGCACAGCCTAAGCCTGATTGATACTGAGAGCAGTGAGTTTGGACAGAGAGAGAAAGAGAGAGACAGGCAGCTCAGACAAGTGACTCTTCCTCTCTTATCGATTCTGTACTAATGGATCAAGTGGTTAGCCCCTCCTTTCCTTCCCCCCGCCCACACATAGAGTCGTTCTCAGGCAGTGTCCTTCTTAACCAGTCACACTCCCTCTTTATGAGCTCCTGTAATCTGCTCTGGTTGACTGCAGTCATATCTATGGAAGGCATGGTGATAGGCTAGCTAGGCTATGCATGCTAATGGGGCATCAAAGGGAACATGCTATCATAATCCCAAAGACTGTACCAGAGAGAGAGAGGTAGACATTTCAGCTACTGTACGCACAGTATTTACTGTATCAGTCAAATGTAGGCTAAATACCTGAATGCTCCTCGTCAATGTAACTGGTATCTCTCATGTTGACAAGCTGTGGACCTGACAAACACTAACACAGTCACTCACAGCACACAGTCACTGACAGCACAGTCACTCACTGCACATCAGCCACACACATGACTAAGCTATACCCATCTCACACTACTTTACAAGCATTTCGCTACACTCGCAATAACATCTGCTAACCATGTGTATGTGACCAATAAAAATGTGATTTGATTTGAGCCGGCGGTTACACATCCACCATAGTTGTTGGACCCATGCTGGGAAAGGGCAATGTGAAAAGGAAATGTTCCAGGTCAGCAAAGTACAGTTCAGCTCAGCACAATACTAGTGTGAAAAGTGTTTTACTGTCCCACTCCCTACTGCTAGCCCCAGACAGGCCTGGAGAGCGGCTAGAGGTCTTTAACATGCCCTGACTGCACATACTAACACTATGCCAGGTGGGTAACACACTAACACGCTATGCCAGGTGGGTAACACACTAACACGCTATGCCAGGTGGGTAACACACTAACACGCTATGCCAGGTGGGTAACACACTAACACGCTATGCCAGGTGGGTAACACACTATGCCAGGTGGGTAACACACTAACACGCTATGCCAGGTGGGTAACACACTAACACGCTATGCCAGGTGGGTAACACACTAACACGCTATGCCAGGTGGGTAACACACTAACACGCTATACCAGGTGGGTAACACACTAACACGCTATGCCAGGTGGGTAACACACTAACACGCTATGCCAGGTGGGTAACACACTAACACGCTATGCCAGGTGGGTAACACAGTAACACGCTATGCCAGGTGGGTAATACACTAACACGCTATGCTAGGTGGGTAACATACTAACACGCTATGCCAGGTGGGTAATACACTAACACGCTATGCCAGGTGGGTAATACACTAACACGCTATGCCAGGTGGGTAACACACTAACACGCTATGCCAGGTGGGTAACACACTAACACGCTATGCCAGGTGGGTAACACACTAACACGCTATGCCAGGTGGGTAACACACTAACACGCTATGCCAGGTGGGTAACACACTAACACGCTATGCCAGGTGGGTAACACACTAACACGCTATGCCAGGTGGGTAATACACTAACACGCTATGCCAGGTGGGTAACACACTAACACGCTATGCCAGGTGGGTAACACACTAACACGCTATGCCAGGTGGGTAACACACTAACAAGCTCTTATGCTGTTTGTCTTTTTGAAGTTGTAGCCAATAGCAACAGTCATTTTAAAATGAAAGAGAGCCTCTAGACTAGGAGGGAACCTAAGTGAAAGCGTAGGGCCACGGATCCTTATCTATCCATCTATTGGATTAGGGCTAAACAGGGAAATTAAATGAGGAGGGGGTGTGAGCCACCACAGGGCAATGCATAATGAGGCAAAGCTCCACTTGTTTCTCAGATCAGAACATAGGCCAACGTAAGAAAGGCTGTTTAATGAAGCTCCATCGCCCTGTTGCTGTTCTAGCAAAGACTAGTAGGCGTAAGCTTCTGTGGGGCATCGGCATTATTACAGTGGTGTTACATAGCAGCAGAAAAGTTTGAGGGACAAAATCTAAAGAGAAGTTTCTATGCTGAAACAGAGCTCCGCAATAACAAGTGCTGACCTTGTGCACACGAACACACACACACACACACGCGTACATTATCGTTCAGTCTCACTGCATGGTTTTACAGCAGGAGCTGAAGAGTGGATGGAGCGGATCAGGAATTAACGAGGACGACTAGGCTAATTACCACAGGGGGCTGACACCGCTTTCCTTCCTGGGACTGGTGTGAGAGAAGACAGCACAGTGGCCGTGTACCAGATCACAACCTCATTCATATGAGATATAGCCTTGATTTCAACTAGATAGATCACGTTCATGTAGCTCCAGGCATGGTGAGACCTGATTATCTGCGCAGTTTGAAATAAAGACAGTTGATAAAGACGGAATCTTAACATGACCTATATTGGTGGACATATTTAAAAGAGATCTTAAAACACATTTTTAACTTTGCTTTTCCTTAGGGTGCTTTTTAGTTGTTCAATTTGTCATTCTTTAGCTTTTTATCTCAAGTTTATTGTGTAGTAAATATTTCAGCCTTTATTTTCATTGTTTTTTATTTGTTGCAATGTCTGAAATGTGCTGTATAAAGAAAGCTTGATTTGATCTCTGTAGTAGGGAAGATTTTCATGTGTGGAGTTCAGCTACATTTTCAAATTCCATTACTGTTGGTTCAAAAACACCAAACAACAATCCCTCAATGGCATGTATTGATTACCTGGACTTAAGAAGGACTATTTACCACATAGCCTAACGTATGGCAAGTGGTGAAAAACAGGGACTGAATTAAAATGATCTAGGCTTATGTTTCAAATGTAACATTTTGACCACAGCCCATTGTCCTAAATTGGAGGTATTAGCAGCAGTTAGTGTACACAAGTCCCCTTTCAGCTAGTCCTCATTAGAAAGTGCTGATACAATGTAGTGTTGTCATCACAGTCCCCCAACCACCCACTCTAAGCAGGGGTGGTACCCATTATCTTTGCACAGTAGGGAACACCAGAAAACATTTTGTAACGGAAAACGAAAAGTCCCAGTAGTACATCCCAGTAGTACATCCCTGTTTCCGTTCACTTTCTTCTGTTTGACTCCTAATAAACACGACCCTCTCCCAACCCAAACAGGAAGCATTCACATTCTTCTAGGTCTAGGAGACTGCTTATAGTAAGCATGTGGGAGGACTCCCAAAGACTAGAAATATGAGGCTAACTTGACTTTTAAACCCCAATCCTAGACGGAGACAAGATAACCTTATCTGGACTCCTTTTCAAACCCCAGACCCCTATAATATCTTGCCTAATCTTTTGCAGCTTTTGTGTGCAATATGCAGCTGAGATGTTGACTTATCTGAGACAATGGTATCACTGACTGTGACCAATCAAAACCCTCATAGTTGTAATGATTACAATAGGAGAGCTTTGTCTTTACTATCAATTCGATCTGGGTATTGTTTATATTTGACATTCGGCAATATTACTATTTTGGACTATCATTTGAAAACAGAAATGCAGAGAACACAACACACTATCGTTTGAGTGTAGGACAGCCTCTGTGGAAAGTAGGAGGCCTTACCTTAGCCTTGCCGGTGCTCTGTAGGATGTGAACCAGGGCACTGGCCATCTCCTCCTTGTTCTTCACACTAAGGCCAGGCTCCAGGATGGAGCACAGCAGCATGTAGTTATTGGTGATGTACTCGGCAAACTCCTTATATGACTCCATGGGCAGGATACTCATGCTCTGGTACCGCGACTTGAGCCGAATCATAGGTCCGGGAGTTTTCCCTTTGTTCGGGTTGGGCGTGCTCACAGAATACCACTTCTCCACAAACTGGCGTCCCGTGACGGCACCGACGGGAATGTTGACCAGGCCCACATAGTTGTTCTTGTCCTTCTTTTTCTTTTTGTCTGACTCCTTGTACAGGTGGACAGTGACACTTTTGACAGAAGGTAAGTTGTTGAACTCAAAGTGCTCTCCCCAGAATACATTGTCCATTTTGAATTTGCAGGTAGTCCGTGCGTAAAGCGTGTCGTCCAGACACAACTCACAGAAATACCTTTTCTTGGCTGGAAGGTCCTTGGCCTCAATAATCCACAATTTTAGAAGGTTCTCCACACGCCGACTGTTGTCCTGTGAAAAACATCAAACATGTGAGACTTTTCCTGGGTTATTTGACATGTATTCTATTGTACTGTTATTATTTTCTTCCACAGAGGGCCCTATACGCTATATAGCATTTGGTTTACTTTGTTAGGATGTACAGCTCTCCTTAAGTTTTCCATCCATTTGTCCCTCTCGGCAGATGACCGACACGAAAAGCATTTGGTTCCAGTGGAAGTAGTTACCTGTGAAAGTATGGCAGATGATTAAGCCCTTTAGGTTATGAATCATGAAAAACACCATATGTGTGTATCAATCTTTTCAAATTAACCTTTATTTAACTAGGCAGGTCAGTTAAGATCAAATTCTTATTTACAATGATGGCTTACATACCCAATCTAAAGCAGGGTTGGGTATCACACACACACACACACACACACACACACACACAAGCTGCGCTGCAGGGTCTGCACAGTGCACACTGATACCAGACTAAACAAAGCCTGGACAGCCATTGAAATCCTCTTGCACTTGATCATGAGAGAAATGCTTGTTGTTTTTTTGGCTGACCCCGTCAGACTTCCTCTCGGTCACAGAGCTTGTCCAGCTGGCAGCGTGCTTTAGCATAATAGGCAGTAAATCCTTGTGAATGGGGACCCCTCAGAGCTCACCTCTCAGAGCAGATCCACAGAGAGCAGGAGCATGGAGATGCCAACAGATGGGTCAGACAGACACACAGGCCCCTACCAGGCAGGAAGCGGAGGGGCGGGGAGACCCTCCTCCCTAACAAATTCCCAGCTACACACACACACTACCCAAAGGCACTGGCTACTTGACAGAAAGTCAGAGACCTGCAGGTTTTCAGACATATGTAATGGCAACAAAATGAAGAGTATATTAAACACAATGCATTATGTACAGAGGTTCAGGATCCTAAGAAATACTATTAAAATGAGTCAGCAGTCAGCGAGCCTTGAGCTGCGACAGTCATGACAGGCAGTGGTGGTGGAGGGCTCACCTCGAAGCAGTAGTCCTGGCCCAGGATGCTGCCGTGCACCGGTTTGATCAACACCTCATCCTCCATGCTGAGATCTAAAGCTTCTACTGCACTGCTGGGGCTGAGCAACGACTCGTGAGACCGCGATTCCTTCAGCCTCGGCATCAGATGGGATCTGGGGGAGAAGAGGAAGAGACACGGTCAGTCAGTCACACACATACAATGTGTCAACGCAGGCAACAGCCAGTGCGATGTCCCACACAGAGAGGGCTGGGGGGGGGCATGTGAACCAAAACCAGACTGGTGTTGTGGGTACACCCTGTCAGATGCCACGGGATCTGGCTCTATGGGGTTGGCATGACTGGGCTCTCTAGTCTCTCCCAGCTGGTAGCTCTTCTGCTTGGACGTCTTTTTGATGGTATAGCAGGTGGGGACGCTGCTCCAACACCATGCTTTAAAGTGCCTCTGGCAAATGGCAGAGCACAGCTGCAGAAACAGGGAGGTTGCATTCTTACTGGACACTTAGTCACAGATAGTAGGAGAAGAAGACCAACATCAAGACCATTAAAGGTGAACGGCAATAACACAGCTCAAGAGAACAATTGCTATCCTTGAAGTGAAAGAAGCCAAGAAAGCCATACTACCCCCAGTAAAACATACTACCCCCAGTAAAACATACTTCCCACAATAAAACATACTGTCATACTACCCACAGTAAAACATACTACCCACAATAAAACATACTACCCACAATAAAACATACTACCAACAGTAAAACATACAACCATACTACCCACAGTAAAACATACTACACCACAGTAAAACATACTACCCACAGTAAACATACTACCCATGGTAAAACATACTACACCACAGTAAACCATACAACCCACAGTAAACATACTACCCATGGTAAAACATACTACACCACAGTAAACCATACAACACACAGTAAACATACTACCCCCAGTAAAACATACTACCCCCAGCAAAACATACTACACCACAGTAAAACATACTACCCACAATAAAACATACTGCCATACTACCCACAGTAAAACATACTACCCCCAGTAAAACACACAACCCACAGTAAAGCATACGGCCATACTACTCACAGTAAAACATACTACCTACAGTAAAGCATACGGCCATACTACTCACAGTAAAACACACTACCTACAGTAAAGCATACGGCCATACTACTCACAGTAAAACATACTACCCCCAGTAAAACACACAACCCACAGTAAAGCATACGGCCATACTACTCACAGTAAAACACACTACCTACAGTAAAGCATACGGCCATACTACTCACAGTAAAACACACTATCTACAGTAAAGCATACTGCCATGCTACCCCCAGTAAAACATTCTACACACAATAAAACATACTACCCCCAGTAAAACATACTACCCCCAGTAAAACATACTACTCACAGTAAAACACACTACCTACAGTAAAGCATACTGCCATGCTACCCCCAGTAAAACATACTACCCCCAGTAAAACATACTACACCACAGTAAACCATACAACCCACAGTAAAATATACTACCATACTACCCACAGTAAAATATACTACTATACTATCCACAGTGAAACATACTACCCATGGTAAAACATACTACAGTACCATACTACCCACAGTAAGCCATACTACCCACAGTAAAACATGAGAGCGGATACAGATAAAGATATTTGTGCAACCAAGTAACTTCAAGGGTTCCTTTTAGTTTTATTGGTTCCATATATGAATTGTACGTAAAAATCATAGCATCCGTAATACACACTCCGTCTTCAATCCACAACTCAACTGTATTTTAATGACTGAAAAAGACAAAAAGACAATTAAGTCTCACAGATAATATAGACAGAGAGAGTAGAAGAAATGTTTACCCCTACAGTGCATGTTCATCTTTTCAGTTGTTCTGTAAGTGGTGTTGGTTAACACATGCACACTACAATCAATGTCTAGGAGGATAAGCAGGGCAATTAAGCACCTGCTGGGCAGCAAACAGATATCTGCTGACTCATCGCTCCCCTGGCTCTCCATTGGCTGCATTAATTAAACATGGCTCTACTTCCTGCCTCAGGGGATGAGTCTGGAAAAAATCCTCAGGTAATGAATTTGTCGTTGTATTCTCTAGCTCAACTTATCAGTGTGGGGACAGAGTGAGATACTGAGAACGATACAGAGAGAAAGGCATAACTGGCAGAGCTGAGCGGACTAATATAAACCTTCCTCTCTGAGAAGCTAGATCCCTTACAGGAAAACTTTTAGCATGTCGGTAACATTTTAAAATGGGGAGCTCTGGATGTATTTTGTTCTTGGTGACTATCTTACAAATGTGAGTTTAAAGTCGCTTACAATAAGTCTAAATGAAATTAAACAAATAGACACAGTTGTACTAGTTTCCATGCAGTACTGTTATAGTGGTCTTTGAATAGGAATGGGTCGGTTTCCATTGTATGGGATCAATGATATACATTTTTATAAGCATATTTCTAGTCAATGACAAACAAGCTTCTAAACAAGGTGTAAACAGGGCCAGGACCGCTTTGATTTTTTTCATATCCCCTGCCCCCTAAAACAACCCATTTCCGGCACACCTTCATTTTCAGTAAACAAATCTGTGCACCAAAATGCAATTTGATGAGTGGTACATTCACTGTTGAAGAAAAAGCCATAATACTGTTTTCTATGTGGCATAGGCTACAGATGAGCAGTGGCGTTTTAAGGATTTCCACACATGGGGAACATTTGCTCGCAGGGCCCGAAAAAAATCTGCATTTTAAAAACAAACAATAGCCCAGGTCAATGAAGCGACACACACACAGAGTGTACGATATTAGGAAAAAAATGATATACATTACCAGTCAAAAGTTTGGACACCGCTACTCATTCAAGGGGTTTTCTGAATTTGCATTATTTTCTACATTGTAGAATAATAGTGAAGACATCAAAACTATGAAATAACACATATGGAATCATGTAGTAACCCAAAATAGTTTAACAAATCAAAATATATTTCAGATTTGAGATTCTTCAAAGTAGCCACCCTTTGCCTTGATGGCAGCTTTGCACACGCTTGGTATTCTCTCAACCAGCTTCATGAGGTAGTCACCTGGAATGCATTTCAATAAACAAAGTTAATTTGTAGAATTTATTTCCATCTTAATGCGTTTGAGCCAATCAGTTGTGTTGCGTCAAGGTAGGGGTGGTATACAGAAGATAGCCCTATTTGGTAAAAAAACAAGTCCATATTATGTCAAGAACAGCTCAAATAAGCAAAGAGAAACGACAGTCCATCATTACTTTAAGACATGAAGGTCAGTCAATCCGGAACATTTCAAGAACTTTGAACGTTTCTTCAAGTACAGTCACAAAAACCATCAAGTGCTATGATGAAACTGGCTCTAATGAGGACCGCAACAGGAAAGGAAGACCCAGAGTTACAGTGCCTTGCGAAAGTATTCGGCCCCCTTGAACTTTGCGACCTTTTGCCACATTTCAGGCTTCAAACATAAAGATATAAAACTGTATTTTTTTGTGAAGAATCAACAACAAACAAGTGGGACACAATCATGAAGTGGAACGACATTTATTGGATATTTCAAACTTTTTTAACAAATCAAAAACGGAAAAATTGGGCGTGCAGAATTATCCAGCCCCCTTAAGTTAATACTTTGTAGCACCACCTTTTGCTGCGATTACAGCTGTAAGTCGCTTGGGGTATGTCTCTATCAGTTTTGCACATCGAGAGACTGAAATTTTTTCCCATTCCTCCTTGCAAAACAGCTCGAGCTCAGTGAGGTTGGATGGAGAGCATTTGTGAACAGCAGTTTTCAGTTCTTTCCACAGATTCTCGATTGGATTCAGGTCTGGACTTTGACTTGGCCATTCTAACACCTGGATATGTTTATTTTTGAACCATTCCATTGTAGATTTTGCTTTATGTTTTGGATCATTGTCTTGTTGGAAGACAAATCTCCGTCCCAGTCTCAGGTCTTTTGCAGACTCCATCAGGTGTTCTTCCAGAATGGTCCTGTATTTGGCTCCATCCATCTTCCCATCAATTTTAACCATCTTCCCTGTCCCTGCTGAAGAAAAGCAGGCCCAAACCATGATGCTGCCACCACCATGTTTGACAGTGGGGATGGTGTGTTCAGCTGTGTTGCTTTTACGCCAAACATAACGTTTTGCATTGTTGCCAAAAAGTTCAATTTTGGTTTCATCTGACCAGAGTACCTTCTTCCACATGTTTGGTGTGTCTCCCAGGTGGCTTGTGGCAAACTTTAAACAACACTTTTTATGGATATCTTTAAGAAATGGCTTTCTTCTTGCCACTCTTCCATAAAGGCCAGATTTGTGCAATATAAGACTGATTGTTGTCCTATGGACAGAGTCTCCCACCTCAGCTGTAGATCTCTGCAGTTCATCCAGAGTGATCATGGGCCTCTTGGCTGCATCTCTGATCAGTCTTCTCCTCGTATGAGCTGAAAGTTTAGAGGGACGGCCAGGTCTTGGTAGATTTGCAGTGGTCTGATACTCCTTCCATTTCAATATTATCGCTTGCACAGTGCTCCTTGGGATGTTTAAAGCTTGGGAAATCTTTTTGTATCCAAATCCGGCTTTAAACTTCTTCACAACAGTATCTCGGACCTGCCTGGTGTGTTCCTTGTTCTTCATGATGCTCTCTGCGCTTTTGACGGACCTCTGAGACTATCACAGTGCAGGTGCATTTATACGGAGACTTGATTACACACAGGTGGATTGTATTTATCATCATTAGTCTTTTAGGTCAACATTGGATCATTCAGAGATCCTCACTGAACTTCTGGAGAGAGTTTGCTGCACTGAAAGTAAAGGGGCTGAATAATTTTGCACTCCCAATTTTTCAGTTTTTGATTTGTTAAAAAAGTTTGAAATATCCAATAAATGTCGTTCCACTTCATGATTGTGTCCCACTTGTTGTTGATTCTTCACAAAAAAATACAGTTTTATATCTTTATGTTTGAAGCCTGAAATGTGGCAAAAGGTCGCAAAGTTCAAGGGGGCCGAATACTTTCGCAAGGCACTGTAACTCTGCAGCAGAGGATAAGTTCACTAGAGTTAACTGCACCTCAGCTTGCAGCCCAAATAAATGCTTCACAGAGTTCAAGTAACAGATACATCAACATCAACTGTTCAGAGGAGACTGCATGAATGTTATCAGTTTAAAAGACAACCTCAAACAGTCACACTCCAAACTCCACTATGGCCAAGACCAAAGAACTGTCATAGGACACCAGAAACAAAATTGTAGACCTGCACCAGGCTGGGAAGACTGAATCTGCAATAGGTAAGCAGCTTGGTTTGAAGAAATCAACTGTGGGAGTAATTATCAGGAAATGGAAGACATACAAGACCACTGATAATCTCCCTCGATCTCCGCGCAAGATCTCACCCCGTGGGGGTCAAAATGATCACAAGAACGGTGAGCAAAAATCCCAGAACCACACGGGGGGACCTAGTAAAAAAAGGGACTCAAATCCTGCAGTGCCAGACGTGTCCCCCCGCTTAAGCCAGTACATGTCCAGGCCCGTCTGAAGTTTGCTAGAGAGCATTTGGATGATCCAGAAGAAGGTTGGGAGAATGTCATATGATCAGATGAAACCAAAATATAACTTTTTGGTAAAAACTCAGCTCGTCGTGTTTGGAGGACAAAGAATGCTGAGTTGCATCCAAAGAACACCATACCTACTGTGAAGCATGGGGGTGGAAACATCATGCTTTGGGGCTGTTTTTCTGCAAAGGGTCCAGGACGACTGATCCATGTAAAGGAAAGAATGAATGGGGCCATGTATCGTGAGATTTTGAGTGAAAACCTCCTTCCATCAGCAAGGGCATTGAAGATGAAACGTGGCTGGGTCTTTCAGCATGACAATGATCCCAAACACACCGCCCGGGCAACGAAGGGGTGGCTTCATAAGAAGCATTTCAAGGTCCTGGAGTGGCCTAGCCAGTCTCCAGATCTCAACCCCATAGAAAATATTTGGAGGGAGTTGAAAATCCGTGTTGCCCAGCAACAGCCCCAAAACATCATTGCTCTAGAGGAGACCTGCATGGAGGAATGGGCCAAAATACCAGCAACAGTGCGTGAAAACCTTGTGAAGACTTACAGAAAACGTTTGACCTCTGTCATTGCCAACAAAGGGTATATAACAAAGTATTGAGATAAACTTTTGTTATTGACCAAATACTTATTTTCCACCATAATTTGCAAATAAATTCATTAAAAATCCTACAATGTGATTTTCTGGATTTTTTCCCCTCATTTTGTCTGTCATAGTTGAAGTGTACCTATGATGAAAATTACAGGCCTCTCATCTTTTTAAGTGGGAGAACTTGCACAATTGGTGGCTGACTAAATACTTTTTTGCCCCACTGTATATATACACTAAATACGTATAATATATATACACACTGTTTTTGTACATACATTTTTTTGCTGCATCTTGGGCCCACCACGGGCCTGGGCCATCCAGGGGCTTCAGCCGCGGTAAGTTCCTGCATTTATCCAGCCCTATGTGTAAGTAACAATGCTTACAATGCCACAACCATAAAAGGTCAGAATCATGGATCACATGACTTTGTAAAGCACGCTACATAGTTCAAAGCTGCACGGTCTATTGTAACATACAGTTGAAGTCTGAGGTTTACATACACCTTAGCCAAATACATTTAAACTCAGTTTTTCACAATTCCTGACATTTAATCCTGGTAAAAATGCATGGTCTGTCTTAGGTCATTTGGGATCATCACTTTATTTTAAGAATGTGAAATGTCAGAATAATAGTAGATATAAAAGCTGAAATAAATCATTCTTTCTTTCATCACATTCCCAGTAGGTCATATACACTCAATTAGTATATTTTGGCTTTGCCTTAAATTGTTTAACTTGGGTCAAACGTTCCCGGGTAGCCTTCCACAAGCTTCCCACATAAGTTGGGTGAATTTTGGCCCATTCCTCCTGACAGAGCTGGTGTAACTGAGTCAGGTTTGTAGGCCTCATGCTCGCAGACACTTTTTCAGTTCTGCCCACAAATTTTCTATAGAATTGACGTCAGGGCCTTGTGATGGCCACTCCAATACCTCGACTTAAGCCATTTTGCCACAACTTTGGAAGTATGCTTGGGGTCATTGTCCATTTGGAAGACTCATTTACAACCAAGCTTTAACTTCCTGTGTTACGGTGCGTGAATGAGGACCCAAAAGCGAATCAACTTAAACAGAGCTTCTTTAATTACCAAACATAGGTAGGCTCAGATGGACCGGCAGATTCCGACAGGACAGGACAAGGTTACAGCAAACATGACGACAGTCTGGTTCAGGCATGAATGACACAAACAAACAAGAATCCGACAAGGACAGGAGCAGAAACAGAGAGAGATATTGGGACCTAATCAGAGGGAAAAAGGGAACAGGTGGGGAACGGGGTGAATGGGTAGTTAGAGGAGACAAGGGACAGCTGGGGGAAAGCGGGGGAGAAAAGGTAACCTAACACGACCAGCAGAGGGAGACAGGGTGAAGGGAAAGGACAGAGACAAGACAACATGACAGTACATGACAGTACCCCCCCACTCACCGAGCGCCTCCTGGCGCACTCGAGGAGGAAACCTGGCGGCAACGGAGGAAATCATCAATCAGCGCACGGTCCAGCACGTCCCGAGAGGGAACCCAACTCCTCTCCTCAGGACCGTACCCCTCCCAGTCAACTAGGTACTGATGACCACGGCCCCGAGGACGCATGTCCAAGATTTTACGGACCCTGTAGATAGGTGCGCCCTCGACAAGGATGGGGGGGGGGGGGGGAAGACGAGCGGGGGCGCGAAGAACGGGCTTAACACAGGAGACATGGAAGACCGGGTGGACGCGACGAAGATATCGCGGAAGAAGAAGTCGCACTGCGACAGGATTAATGACCTGAGAGATACGGAATGGACCAATGAACCGCGGGGTCAACTTGCGAGAAGCCGTCTTAAGGGGAAGGTTCTGAGTGGAGAGCCAAACTCTCTGACCGCGACAATATCTAGGGCTCTTAGTTCTCCGCTTATTAGCAGCTCTCACAGTCTGCGCCCTATAACGGCAAAGTGCAGACCTGACCCTCTTCCAGGTGCGCTCGCAACGTTGGACAAAAGCCTGAGCGGAGGGGACGCTGGACTCGGCGAACTGAGATGAGAACAACGGAGGCTGGTACCCGAGGCTACTCTGAAAAGGAGATAGCCCGGTCGCAGACGAAGGAAGCGAGTTGTGGGCGTATTCTGCCCAGGGGAGCTGTTCTGACCAAGACGCAGGGTTGCGAAAAGAAAGACTGCGTAAGATGCGACCAATAGTCTGATTGGCCCGTTCTGCTTGACCGTTAGACTGGGGGTGAAAGCCGGAAGAGAGACTGACGGAAGCCCCAATCAAACGGCAAAACTCCCTCCAAAATTGAGACGTGAATTGCGGACCCAAAAGCGAATCAACTTAAACAGAGCTTCTTTAATTACCAAACATAGGTAGGCTCAGATGGACCGGCAGATTCCGACAGGACAGGACAAGGTTACAGCAAACATGACGACAGTCTGGTTCAGGCATGAATGACACAAACAAACAAGAATCCGACAAGGACAGGAGCAGAAACAGAGAGAGATATTGGGACCTAATCAGAGGGAAAAAGGGAACAGGTGGGGAACGGGGTGAATGGGTAGTTAGAGGAGACAAGGGACAGCTGGGGGAAAGCGGGGGAGAAAAGGTAACCTAACACGACCAGCAGAGGGAGACAGGGTGAAGGGAAAGGACAGAGACAAGACAACATGACAGTACATGACATCCTGACTGATGTCTTGAGATGTTGCTTCAATATATCCACATAATTTTTCTGCCTCATGATGCCATCTATTTTGTGAAGTGCACCAGTCCCTCCTGGTGGTGGGATGGTGTTCTTCAGCTTGCAAGCCTCCCCCTTTTTCCTCCAAACATAACGATGGTCATTATGGCCAAACAGTTCTATTTTTGTTTCATCAGACCAGAGGACATTTCTCCAAAAAGTACGATCTTTGTCCCCATGTGCAGTTGCAAACTGTAGACTGTTTTTTTAAATGGCGGTTCACAAAGTCCTTTGCTGTTGTTCTGGGATTGATTTGTACTTTTCGCACCAAAGTACGTTCATCTCCAGGAGACAGAACGCGTCTCCTCCCTGAGCAGTATGACGGCTGCGTGGTCCCATGGTGTTTATACTTGCGTGCTATTGTTTGTACAGATACACGTGGTACCTTCAGGCATTTGGAAATTGCTCCCAAGGATGAACCAGACTTGTGGAAGTCTACAATTTTCTTTCATAGGTCTGACCCACTGGAATTGTGATACAGAGAATTATAAGTCAAATAATCTGTCTGTAAACAATTGTTGGAAAAATTATGTGTCATGCACAAAGTAGATGTCCTATCCGACTTGCCAAAACTATAGTTTATTAACAAGAAATGTATGGAGTGGTTGAAAAAGGAGTTTTAATGACTCCAACCTAAGTGTATGTAAACTTCTGACTTAAATTAGATTGGACTTTCGTGTCTCTGCGACAGTAGAATTCTTATTTGAGCTAAACACATAAAAACATAAGCAAATACTACTTACAGTACAAGCACATTTAGATATTTTGATGTATGAAGGGGTAATTTATCAACAGCATATTCTACTCTAGTATTTCATGGGGTTATATGTATTGCTGTTCACCAGACAAGTGGCACTACTGTACAGACAGGTCCCATCGCTATCATTTAAAAATAATATCAGTAAAAAATAATATCCAACTCTATACTGATATTGTTGGTCATGTTTAGAAACCCCAGAGATATTTTATCTGGAGAAAAAAATAAATGTATCACTGATTTTGTCACCAGCATTCAAGGGATTAAGAACACAGTGCTGGCTTAGTAGTGTCCCAAATGGGAGAATCAACATTTGGAACACAGACAAATCACAGGATGTAGATGATGTCAAGCCTTATAAAGTGAAGATCCGGTGATGCTGCCAAGGAACTGGATGGCTTATAGGAGCCTGAATAACATAACAGGAAATAATAAGGCCATTAAGTGCGGAGAAACAAGTGCCTTTGTGACTCGGCTGAGTCAAAAGGAGTGCATTACTAAACACAGAACATACTGGAGATATAAAAATATATTTAAAAAATGAAAATGTGGATACAGTAACATGTCTGCATGTATACAATAGACTGGCACAGAATAAAGAATATAACTCAGTCAACACGAGCTTCAAATTTCTATGCTATAATGTTTTCAGATCCCTCTATGCTAACAGCATAATGAAGAACACTTTATTTTCTGCATTCAATCTTTCATTTAACTCATGTGGCCTTGCCATGCTTATTTCTGTCTCATTCTAGTCTCATTTAGAGTGAGTAAGAGGCATAACGCTGTTTTGTAGTGTTATTACACCAGATGTAGGCTATTTCATGCAGTCTTCGGGGTTGCCAAGTAGCAACCTTTGCTGGGCGTAGCAGTGTTGCACTGTATTCAAACTACCAGATTAAATGCACAGTACAGCATTTCACTATCTCCCCTGTATGCAGTTGATTTGCCATCTGTTGTGCAGTTCCAGTCCGTTAAAGTTAAAACATCAAAAGGAAAAAAAGGTGTAACAAAGACAACAGATTTGCAAAATATTTTATGCGAATAAAGACGAGCCTATTCATCGTTATTCATTGCTGCAGCCATCTCCAAGTTTTATCTCAGATATATCAGTTTACTAAGTGGCTTTTTGACAGTTGTTTTTTTTAAAATCCCAGCCACCTCCAAAATGTTTCAAACACTCCCTACTAACAGGAAATGTGCCTCGCGAAGGACCCTAGATCCGAATAGAAAACATTAGAGCAAAGATGTCCCACAAAATAACAGGCAGAAAGCATGTTCTAGTGTAGGAAAGAACGAACATGGAGGCTATGCAGAAATAGGCTATTCTGTGCCTCTGAAGAACAGCATTTTTTTTCTGATTTGCTTTTGTATCGTGTATAATAAAAGGTGTATTTTAATGTGAACAGTGCATTCAGAACGTATTCACACCCCTTGACTTTGTCCACATTTTGTTGCATTACAGTCTGAATTAATTTTTTTTTTTTTTAATTGGATATTTGTCACTGGATCACACACACACACACACACACACACATAATGTCAAAGTGGAATGATGTTTTTTTGGTTGACATTTTTACAAAAAAATAAAAAGCTGAAATGTCTTGAGTGAATACGTTTTCAACCCCTTTGTTATGGCAAGCCTAAATAAGTCCAGGAGTATACATTTGCTTAACAAGTCACATAATAAGTTGCATGGACTCAATGTGTGCAATAATAAAGTTTAACATGATTTTTGAATGACTACCTCAACTCTGTACACCACACATACAATTATCTGTAAGGTCCCTTACTCAAGCAGTGAATCCAAACAGATTCAACCACACAGACCAGGGAGGTTTTCGAATGCCTCGCAAAGGGCACCTTGGGTGGGTAAAAAAGAAAGAAAGCAGACATTGAAAATCCCTTTGAGCATGATGAAGTTATTTGGATGGTGTATCAATACACACAGTCACTACAAGGATAGAGGCGTCCTTCCTAACTCAGTTGCCGGAGAGGAAGGAAACCACTCAGAGATTTCACCATGAGGCCAATGGTGACTTTGAAACATTACAGAGGTTAATGGTTGTTATATGAGAATCAGAGGATGGATCAACAACAATATAGTTCATCCACAAGACAAACCTAATTGAGAGAGTGAAAAAGCTTGTACAGAATAAAAATATTCCAAAACATGCATCCTGTTTGCAACAAGGCACTAAAGTAATACTGAAAACATTTTGGCAAAGCAATTCACTTTGTGTCCTGAATACAAAGTATTATTTTTAGGGCAAATCCAATACAACTCATTACTGAGTACCACTCTCCATATTTTCAAGCAGAGTGGTGGCTGCATCATGTTATGGGTATGCTTGTAATCGTTAAGGACTGGGGAGTTTTTTCAGGATAAAAAAAATACTTAATGGGGCTTAAGCACAGGCAAAATCCTAGAGTAAAACCTGGTTTAGTGTGCTTTCCACCAGACACTGGGAGATGAATTCACCTTTTAGCAGGACAATAACCGCAGGCATTGGTTCATATTTCCCTCGATACTGACTAGTCTCCCAGTCCCTGCCACTGATAAACATCTCCACAGCATGATGCTGCCACTACCATGCTTCACCGTATGGGATGATGCCAGGTTATCTCCAGACGTGACGTTTGGCATTCAGGCTAAAGAGTTCAATCTTAGTTTCATCAGACCAGAGAATCTTGTTTCTCATGGTCTGAGTCTTTTAGGTGCCTTTTGGCAAACTCCAAGCGTGCTATCATGTGCCTTTTATTGAGGAGTGGCTTCCGTCTGGCCACTCTACCATAAAGGCCTGATTGGTGGAGTGCTGGAGAGATGACTATCCTTCTGGAAGGTTCTCCCATTACCACAGAGAAACTCTGGAGCTCTGTCAGAGTGACCATCGGGCTCCCGAGTGGCGCAGTGGTCCAAGGCACTGTATCTCAGTGCAAGAGGCGTCACTACAGTCCCTGGTGTTCCTCCGATTGCTCAGTTTGACCGGACGGCCAGCTCTAGGAAGAGTCTTGGTGGGTCCAAACTTCTTCCGTTTAAGAATGATGGAAGCCACATTGTTCTTGGGGACCTTCAATGCTGCAGACATTTTTTGGAGACCATTCCCCAAATCTAATGCCTCGAAACAATCCTGTCTCAGAGCTCTACGGATCAAGCTGTAGAAACATCTCAAGGACAGTCAATGACTGTCATTAAAAGACTCCAAAAACGGCCAATAATTTCAGGTCCAGTACCATCGTTGGGCCGTGGGTGTGAAAGATTCAGCAGACTGCTGGCATTACACATCTGGCTAAAATACTACTGTAGCTCTGCTGGAGTCACTTGTATTGATAACTTTGACACCTTCTGGAAACCGAAGATACTCAATAGGAATGATGGAGTCCATCCAAATCATCTTGGCTCCTGGACACTGTCCACGTATTTCAAGGCTGAGTTGAAACAATGACTGGTAAATGATCCAAGACCAGCTCAGTTAATCCCTACCATTGTGACGAGTCGTCATAATGCTGCATCAAATGTACATGATCTTAGGGGCATTGGCAAACACAATGTAAGTAATTTAATTTATGTACCCCTAACTGCACCAAATACATCTGTTTATCCTACACTTATTGTAAGCAGTAATCATGAGCCTATAAACCAGAGTTACATTGTTAGCACTGAGGCGGTGTGTAATAGTAGGAAGACCACTTTACTCAGCTCGCCCTGCACTATCAGCTCCAATGTAAATAACATGAGGAAGTCTACCTCTGACAAGCTTCCCAGTAAAGCATTAAAAACAATCAAGCAACCCAGAAAATTGCTAAAAAGACCCCATACTAACATATGTAGCCTAAAATACAAGGTCCATGAAGTCAATAACTTGCTTGTAACAGATGACATTCATATTCTGACTATCTCTGAAACTCACTTAGGTAATACCTTTGATGATACAGTGGTAGCAATACATGGTTATAACCTCTACCGAAAAGACAGAAATGCCAAAGGAGGCGGTGTTGCGGTCTACATTCAGAACCACATTCCTGTAAAGCTTAAGAGATTATCTAATGTTAAATACTGTTGAAGTAATATGGCTACAGGTTCATCTGCCTCACCTAAAGCCCATTCTTGTGGGATGCTGCTATAGACCAGCAAGTGCTAACAGTCAGTAAAAACTGTTAAATCCCCTTGGATTGATGAGGAATTGAAAAATAGTTTGAGGCAAAATGTATGGCTATTAAGTCTGGCAGCCCAACTGATTGGCAAACATACTGCAATTAAGAAATAATTTGACTAAACTAAATTAAAAGAAACTACACTATGAAACAAAGATAAATTATATCAAGAATGATAGTAAAAAGCTTTGGGGCACATTTTGGGGAAAAAAGCAAACTTGCCTCCTTCATTCATTGAATCAGATTCATCACAAAGCCCACTGATATTGCAAACTACTTTAATGACTTTTTCATGGGCAAGATAAGCAAACTTAGGGATGACATGCAAGCAACAAACGCTGACACTACACATCCAAGTATATTGGAACAAATTATGAAAGATGAGAATTGTACTTTTGAATTCCGTAAAGTCAGAGTGGAAGAGGTGAAAAAATTATTGTTGTCTATCAACAATGTCAAGCCACCGGGGTGACGATCTAGATGGAAAATTACTGAGGATAATAGCAGACGATATTGCCACTCCTATTTGCCACATCTTAAATGTAAACCTACTAGAGAGTGTGTGCCCTCAGGCCTGGAGGGAAGCTAAAGTCATTCCGCTACCCGAGAATAGTAAAGCCCCCTTTACTGGCTCAAATAGCCGACCAATCAGCCTGTTACCAACCCTTAGTAAACTTCTGGAAAAAATTGTGTTTGACCAGATACAATGCTATTTCACAGTAAACAAATTGACAAGAGAATTTCAGCATGCTTATAGAGAAGGACACTCAACAAGCACAACACTTACACAAATGACTGATGAGTGGCTGAGAGAAATTAATGATAAAATGACTGATCATAGTCTGCTGCAGGAAAACTTGTGTTATGGCTTTACACCCCCTGCTATAATGTGGATAAGGAGTTACTTGTCTAACATAACACAGAGGGTGTTCTTTAATGGAAGCCTATCAAATATAACTCAGTTAGAATCAGGAATTCCCCAGGGTAGCTGTTTAGGCCCCTTGCTTTTTTCAATTTTTACTAACGACATGCCACTGACTGAGTAAAGCCAGAGTTTCTATGTATGCGGATGACTCAACACTATACACATCAGCTATTACCGCGACTGAAATGACTGCTACCCTCAACAAAGAGCTACTGTTAGTTTCAGAGTGGGTGGCAAGGAATAAGTTAGCCCTAAATATTTCTAAAACTAAAACCATTGTATTTGGAACTCTCACTAAAACCTAAACCTCAACTAAATCTTGTAATAAATAATGTGGAAATTGAGCAAGTTGAGATGACTAAACTGCTTGGAGTAACACTAGATTGTAAACTGTCATGGTCAAAACATATTGATGCAGTAGTAGCTAAGATGGGGAGAAGTCTGTCTATAATAAAACGATGCTCTGCCTTCTTAACACTACTATCAACAAGGCAGGTCCTACAGGCTGTCACGTTCTGACCTTTATTTCTGTTGTTTTGTATTTATTTAGTATGGTCAGGGCGTGAGTTGGGTGGGCAGTCTATGTTTGTTTTTCTATGTTTTGGGGCAGTTCTATGTTTTCGGCCTAGTATGGTTCTCAATCAGAGGCAGGTGTCATTAGTTGTCTCTGATTGAGAATCATACTTAGGTAGCCTGGGTTTCACTGTGTGTTTGTGGGTGATTGTTCCTGTTTTTGTGTTTGCACCAGACAGGGCTGTTTTGAGTTCTCACGTTTCTTGTTTTTTCGTTAGTTTGTTCATGTATAGTGTCGTCAATAAATTACAATGAACAACCACCACGCTGCGCTTTGGTCCGCCTCTACTTCACAAGAAGAGAATCGTTACAGAATCACCCACCACAACAGGACCAAGCGGTGTGGTAATGGGCAAAGGAAAAAGCAGCAGCAGGAGCAGCGCGAGGAGGTATGGACATGGGAGGACGAATTAGACGGAAGAGGACCCTGGGCTCAGCCAGGAGAATATCGCCGTCCCAAAGAAGAACTGGAGGCGGCGAAAGCGGAGAGGCGCTGGTATGAGGAGGCAGCGCGGCGTCGTGGATGGAAGCCCGGGAGTCAGCCCCAAACATTTCTTGGGGGGGGGCTAACAGGGAGTATGGCTACGCCAGGTAGGAGACCTGAGCCAACTTCCTGTGGTTACCGGGGGGCTAGAGAGACCGGGCAGGCACCGTGTTATGCTGTGGAGCGCACGGTGTCCCCAGTGCGGGTGCACAGCCCGGTGCGGTACATTCCAGCTCCACGTATCGGCCGGGCTAGAGTGGGCATCGAGCCAAGTGCCATGAAGCCGGCTCTACGCATCTGGTCTCCAGTGCGTCTCCTTGGGCCGGCTTACATGGCACCAGCCTTGCGCACGGTGTCCCCGGTTCGCCTGCATAGCCCAGTGCGGGCTATTCCACCTCACCGCACTGGCAGGGCGACCGGGACCATTCAACCGGGTAAGGTTGGGCAGGCTCGGTGCTCAAGAGCTCCAGTGCGCCTGCACGGCCCGGTCTATCCGTCACCACCTCCACACCCCAGCCCTCCGGTGGCAGCTCCCCGTACCAGGCTGTCTCTCCGGCCCATCCGTCCAGAGCCTTCCTCCTCTCCAGCGCTGCCGGAGTCTCCCGCCTCTCCGGCGCTACCAGAGCCTTCCTCCTCTCCAGCGCTGCCGGAGTCTCCCGTCTGTCCGGCGCCTCTGCCGGAGTCTCCCGTCTGTCCGGCGCCTCTGCCGGAGCCTCCCGCCTGTCCGGCGCCTCTGCCGGAGCCTCCCGCCTGTCCGGCGCCTCTGCCGGAGCCTCCCGCCTGTCCGGCGCCTCTGCCGGAGCCTCCCGCCTGTCCGGCGCCTCTGCCGGAGCCTCCCGCCTGTCCGGCGCCTCTGCCGGAGCCTCCCGCCTGTCCGGCGCCTCTGCCGGAGCCTCCCGCCTGTCCGGCGCCTCTGCCGGAGCCTCCCGCCTGCCCGGCGCCTCTGCCGGAGCTTCCCGTCTGCCCAGCGCCGCCAGTGCCGCCCGTCTGCCAGGAGCCGCCAGTGCCGCCCGTCAGCCAGGAGCCGCCAGTGCCGCCCGTCAGCCAGGGGCCGCCAGTGCTGCCAGTCAGCCAGGGGCCGCCAGTGCCGCCAGTCAGCCAGGTGCCGCCAGTCAACCAGGGGCCGCCAGTGCCGCCAGTCAGCCCAGCGCCGCCAGTCAACCAGGGGCCGCCAGTGTCGCCAGTCAGCCAGGGGCCGCCAGTCAGCCAGGGGCCGCCAGTGCCGCCAGTCAGCCAGGGGCCGCTAGAGCCCCTCCGCCCGGAGCAGCTGTCCCTCTGTCCCGAGCAGCTGTCCCTCTGTCCCGAGCAGCTGTCCCTCTGTCCCGAGCAGCTGTCCCTCTGTCCCGAGCAGCTGTCCCTCTGTCCCGAGCAGCTGTCCCTCTGTCCCGAGAAGCTGCCCCTCTGTCCCAAGCAGCCCCTCTGTCCAGTGGGGTCATTGAGAGGGGTGGGCATGGTGAGTAAGCCACGGAGGCGGACAATAAGGCGGACTGAGACAATGGCGAAGTGGGGTCCGCGTCCCGCGCCAGAGCCGCCACCGCGGACAGACGCCCACCCAGACCCTCCCCTATAGGTCAAGGTTTTGCGGCCGGAGTCCGCACCTTTGGGGGGGGGTACTGTCACGTTCTGACCTTTATTTCTGTTGTTTTGTATTTATTTAGTATGGTCAGGGCGTGAGTTGGGTGGGCAGTCTATGTTTGTTTTTCTATGTTTTGGGGCAGTTCTATGTTTTCGGCCTAGTATGGTTCTCAATCAGAGGCAGGTGTCATTAGTTGTCTCTGATTGAGAATCATACTTAGGTAGCCTGGGTTTCACTGTGTGTTTGTGGGTGATTGTTCCTGTTTTTGTGTTTGCACCAGACAGGGCTGTTTTGAGTTCTCACGTTTCTTGTTTTTTCATGTATAGTGTCGTCAATAAATTACAATGAACAACCACCACGCTGCGCTTTGGTCCGCCTCTACTTCACAAGAAGAGAATCGTTACACAGGCCCTAGTTTTGTCGCACCTTGACCACTGTTCAGTCATGTGGTCAAATGCCACAAAAAAGGACTTAGGAAAATTGTAATTGGCTTAGAACAGGGCAGCACGGCTGGCCCTTGGATGTACACAGAGAGCTAATATTAATAATATGCATGTCAATCTCTCCTGGCGGAAAGTGGAGGAGGGATTGACTTCATCACTACTTTTATTTATGAGAGGTGACATGTTGAATGCACCCAGCGGTCTGTCTAAACTACTGGCACACAGCTCGGACACCTATGCACAGCCCACAAGACATGCCACAAGAGGTCTCTTCACAGTAGTGGTGGAGTAGAGGCCTGAGGGCACACAGTGTGTTGTGAAATCTGTGAATGTATTGTAATGTTTTAAAAATGTATAAACTGCCTTAATTTTGCTGGATCCCAGGAAGAGTAGCTGATTCCTTGGCAGCAGCAAATGGGGCTCCATTATAAATACAAATGGAAACAAGATGCACCTGTGCTAATTTTCTAGTCTCATAGCCAAGGTTCTGAATATTTATGTAAATAAAGTATCTGTTTTTGGTTTTTAATACATTTGCAAACATTTCTAAAAACCTGGTTTTGCTTTGTCATTACGGGGTATTGTGTGTAGATTGATGAGGATTAGTTCTTTTTGAAATCCATGTTAGAATAAGCTTGTAACGTAGCAAGATGTGGAAAAGGGGAATGTCTGAATACTTTCCGAATGCACTGGAAGGCCTTCCAAACCAGACCGGCACACTTTTTCATTTGATCTGTATTCTTTTATTTGGTGCAAATAAATTAAACCTAAATATTAACATTTATATCAGTTTAAATCTTGAATAAATAAATACACACTAAACTGAAATCTTTAAACACTTTTAGTGTTTAAAATAAGTGCTGCGACTGGGAAGACATGATATCACATTGGCTTAGAAGGGTGATGACATGTTTTCGCCTCTTTTTGGCAACTGTTCCACTGCTAAGAAGATGTCTGATTGCTTCCAGAAATTGGATGTGACAGGAGTTTGGTTTTAATGAGCACCAACACTTTACTTCAGACTCCAGAATCCTTCCATTAAAAGATTGGCCTCTCTGTCTAGCGTGTGTGTGTGCGCGGCAGGCACAGAGACGCCAGCAGGCATATCACAATGCCTTTTTTACAGGCCAGTAAAACAATGCCATGGCAGAAATCATTAAAGCCCTTAATATTTTCTCCAACATCCTTCTTCTCTTTTGCAGTCAGAGAAGCTGTGCTGCATTAAGGGAGGTAGTGTTGGTCTGGATTCAGACCTCTATGGTCCCTGTTTCAGCTTCTTCACATGCACACGACCTGATCCTCAACATGGAGCTCCTTGTGAATTAAGATTGAGGAAAATATCTCCCCACGACTCTCTATGCATCACACACACACACGGGTAGAGCTGATTGCCACTTCTCTATTGAATATTTCAATAGGTTTAAGAATAGCAGCATATCTGTGGATGCCTTTCAAAGTAACATTGTTGAGATGTCATTACAGAGTGAACTACAGTGTTGTGCATCTATTCTGACACAAAGGAACACTGTGCTGCCTGGCTAAAAGCAAATGAAGATGTCTCCTAGCAGGAAATATTTAATGTGACACGCCATCATTCAAAATGTAAATTATATGACTCTGTAAATGAAAACCAGAACCAGAATGACAGAGAGTAGAGCTGGGACCACAAACTGAAAATGATTGACACCGACCATACCGATCACTTATAGCAGGCATTTTGCTGATATCATTCATTATGATAAGTAGCCTATGCTAGAGAAATGCAAAGTTTGGATTGAAATAAGTTTTCTAGTATGGGTTATTGTTAATGGGACAATTGAAGGCTACAACCATCAAACTAGTAGTAGTAGTAGTAGTAGTAGTAGTAGTAGTAGTAGTTTAAAGGATAAAAACAACAAAGAATTATAATCTTCTTCTATTTATTAATGTTGATTAATGGATTTTTGTCCATATCGCTCAGCTCTAAACAGAGACTACCACATAGCATCCAAACATGAGAAACACCCTCAATGTCTATAGACAGATAATGAGATGCAGAGCCCACAAAGTCTATATGTAAATGCAGCTTGTTAAGCGTCCCTAACATACCTTGAGATGAAGACAGTGCAGTCCATTAGATGTGGCGGAATACTCACCAGACATTCTATCAGAATCCCCGGAAACAATCGGAGCGGGGGGACGGGGGCGTGGAAGAGGTGGGGGATGATGAGGGAGCCGTCTCAGAGTTCCATTTTCTACTGAGAGCGTGGTGGTGCTCATTCAGCTTTCACAGTGGGCTTCTGCTAGCTGCTATTAGCCTTGTGCTCTCCTACCCTCCCTCTCTCTCTCTTCCCTCCCTCCTCCACTCTTCCCACCCCCTTCCCTCCCTCCCCTCCCAGTCTGTCTCCTCTGGACTCTTTATTCTAGCCCCACTGAGAGACAGCCTGCCCTACTTCCTCCCCCACTCCTCTCCTTTAAGGGCAACTGCTTTCTCTCTCCTTCTCTCCCTCTATCTGGCTGGTGGAGGACTGCTCGGAGTCGACCGTCTTGCGCTCTCTCTCTATCCCTCTCCTATCCTTCCTTCTCTCTGTCTGTGTGTCTGTGTGCACGCAGCATAAGGCTGTGTGGCGTGATGTAGCTCTGCCCCCCGCTGCCGCGCGTGTGTGTGTGTGTGTGTGTGTGTGTGTGTGTGTACGTACATGCGTGTTTGTGCGTGCGTGCGGTCTTTTGTCTTGGTGTCTTTGTGACAGACCGGCCTGCTCCCTGCACAGGGACCTGCCTCCGGGGGAGTAGTGAGGGGGTGCGTGCGGACAGTACAGGGAGAGGCCATATGGTATGCTCTGTCAGCTTTGGGCTAATTGGTCAATCAGATCTTTTGGAGCTGTGCTCTGTTCAGAAGAATTCAGAAGCCTTGTTCATAGGCAGCATTCACTAAAGTTGTAGAGAACAAGGGTAAATCATAAGTGGCCATTATCTTCCCTACACTGTCAGAAGAGGGACAGTCATTGACAGCCAGCTCTGAGAAGAATTTCAGTCACTGGAGGCACACGCACAATGCTACAATTAACAATATACACACTAGATAACTGTCAGGTTTTTATTGTTTCTATGACAACACTGCATAAAGTAAATGGTATCTTTGCTTCCCCGGCAACTGACACTTTCCACAGATAAGTGAGCAATTTTCAGCCAATTTTTTTTTCTAGACTTCACAATATGTTTTTTTCTCCTTTCACACAAATGATTGTGTCTCTGAAGTCTTACATGGAAGTGAGCGCAGCTTGAGCCACACAACTGTTTCTGACACATTGCTCGCGTCACCACAGAATTCTGGTACCTTAAGGGCTTTCTGCTTACCTTCCACATTAAAACGAAGAGTACTCCAGAGGAGGCTAATATAGATAGGTTGCTAAGTAGTACTATATTAAAGGTGGCATAATGTAAAAACATATAAAAACAAAGACCACTTAGTAAAGAATAGGAGATATGGAGAAATCACAGCCTAAAACCAGGACTGATAGTCCAACAAGGTGATCATCTCCAGCTTAACGGCCCTGTAACGATTAGCTACCCAATTACAGGTAAGGACTAAATACTCACACAGAACGAATAAGTATGTGCGTGAATGCGTGCGTGTGTGAAACGACGAACCACACCGAACAGTTAAGGATTGGGTTAAGCTCTCATTTAAATCAAATAAATCCAAAGTAACAAGACAGGGGCTTTGTGCCGATGAGTGGGATTCACTGCCGTAAGCATTATAGCTTACCACTTCCATTGGCTGGTCAGATCACTGCTCAGTCAGGACAGTGGCCTCTGGTAGTTCTGCATCAGCATATACTGTAACCTTCAGCATCAACAACATCACCACTACAACTGTCTTGACCTGTAACCTTCAGCATCAACAACATCACCAACACAACACTTGCACCGATTATGATTTCATCTCCAGTAGCTCAGCGTGACATTTCCGGGCTAGTGGGATTGACAAAAATCTGTCTTGCGGCAGACAGAATCCTGTTTCTCTGCAGTCATTGGGATTTGATTCTCAACAAACGTGTGCTTAATGTCAAGACATAACACTGATGGGAAACCCGGTACAGCACCACCAGTGTAATCAATCAACAATGCCGTCTCCTCCTGGCATGGTGTTTGCTGCTGGCCCTGGAAGGCTCAGAGCCTGATAGGAATAGAGCGGGCTGCATTAACATGCAGTCTGTCAGTGAGAAGATCTCAGAGTCATTTCCCATGTCAGACAGTGTTGAGAAGGAACAGAGACATGACATGATGACAGCCTCTGTCAAGCAGTAGCTCCCCTCCCCGCCTTCTTCCTGCTCCTGACAGCAGTTACCGTATAGGCCTGCAATATTAAGTTGCTCTGCTCCAAGCCCATTGAGCACAGTCATGATGCCAGGAACATTTGGCGGATGGTCTCGGAAAGAGCCAGTTCAAAATCAAATACTCTTATACAAGGACCAAACGTACGGTCTGTATACAAGCCAGCTGTATGTTATAAGTACAGTAGCTATCAAATACAATGCATTTGCTGTAAAAGTTCAAATGTGGAATTTGACCTGACATTTGGAAAAAGACTGACCCTGCTAGGTGTTTTTTATGGCTTCAACAGTGAGTGGGTGTGGAGAAAAGCATTGGTCTAGACAGTAGGGATAAAATGGGTTATTTTCCTTAAGAGTGTTTTTTTTTTTTCTCTGAATGAAGGCTCTTGCAAGTCTTATCAATCTCTCTGAAAATAAAATGCCCTATATAAAGGCTACATACTGTATTGACAGAATAGGTTCTACAATGATTTTTGTATATCTGTGAATGTTGCTTATTTTTGGAATGTTGTTTTGTGTAGGTTAAAAACTGACCAATAAGAAATTGTTAGCTGATGATTACATGATAAGCCTCAAGCTCCTCCAGCTGAAATTGTATTTGAGACAAATATGTTTGATAACAGATGCACCAGACTGAGTAAAAGGGCATACCTTATTATTCACTCTCAAATCACAGGCTAGTAAGCTTTTATACAGACTCATGAAATAACCTTTATCGGAATAAATCAATCACATTTGAAATGAAAGATGGAAGGGAGATATGACATAAGTTTGTGATTAGACAACAAAATGTAGTGTAGACCCTAATGGAAGTGTATGGATCCAGTCATGAGGCATGTATAAGTTGTATTATTCAAGAATCAATATGTAAATACCGTATATCACTCATTTAAATGACCATTGAAAACCAGGAAATCGTACAGATTTTGACTTTAATAATAGGCTATCCTACAAGAGGAATACCCTCACCTTCCAGAATGAAATTCGACATGCCAGTTATCAAATTAAGCACAAATCTCCGAGACTCAAAAAGTGGCAAATATCGTTCTGACAGCGAGGCCAAATCCTCATCCTGTCTTTATTATGCACCACATCCACATTGCTCATCCCCGCCTGCCTGGGACTACTGCCAGTAAATACCTGAGCAATATTAAAACAGTCAAGATGCCTCTGAGGACATACAGTACAATACTGATTGATCTATTTAGTGCATTTCCTGGGTAAAATTACGAGTCTACTTATTTGGTTTCCGAATCAGTGGGCTATATATTTATAGTGTAGAATGCATGGTCAGTGAGTCAGTCATTGAGTCTGTCATTGAGTCATTGGGTGAGCGAGCGAGTCAGTCATTGAGACAGCCAGTCAGTCAGTCATTGAGACAGCCAGTCGAGACAGCCAATCAGTCAGTCAGTCGAGACAGCCAGTCAGTCAGTCAGTCAGTCAGTCAGATGAGACAGCCAGTCAGTCAGTCAGTCAGTCAGTCAGTCAGTCAGTCGGTCATTGAGACAGCCAGTCAGTCAGTCATTGAGACAGCCAGTCAGTCAGTCAGTCAGTCATTGAGACAGCCAGCCAGTCATTGAGACAGCCAGCCAGTCATTGAGACAGCCAGCCAGTCATTGAGACAGCCAGTAAGTCAGTCATTGAGCCAGCCAGTCAGTCAGTCATTGAGCCAGCCAGTCAGTCAGTCATTGAGACAGTCAGTCGAGACAGCCAATCAATCAGTCAGTCAGTCATTGAGACAGCCAGTCAGCCAGTCAGTCAGTCAGTCATTGAGACAGTCAGTCGAGACAGCCAATCAGTCAGTCAGTCGAGACAGCCAGCCAGTCATTGAGACAGCCAGTAAGTCAGTCATTGAGCCAGCCAGCCAATCAGTCATTAAGCCAGCCAGCCATTGAGCCAGCCAGCCAGACAGCCATTGAGTCAGCCAGCCAGGAGGCCAGCCATTGAGTCAGCAAGCCAGTCAGTCATTGAGCCAGCCAGCCAGTCAGTCAGTCATTGAGCCAGCCAGCCAATCAGTCATTAAGCCAATCAGCCATTGAGCCAGCCAGCCAGTCAGTCAGTCAGTCAGTCATTGAACCAGCCAGTCAGTCAGTCATTGAGCCAGCCAGCCAGCCAGTCATTGAGCCAGCCAGCCAGTCAGTCAGTAAGCCGGCCAGCCAGTCAGTCATTGAGCCAGCCAGCCTGTCAGCCAGCCGGTCATTGAGCCAGCCAGTCATTGAGCCAGCCAGTGAGTCAGCCAGCTAGTCATTGAGCCAGCCAACCAGTCATTGAGCCAGCCAGCCAGCCAGCCAGCCAGTCAGTCATTGAGCCAGCTAGCCAGCCAGCCAGTCATTGAGCCTGCCAGTCAGTCAGTCATTGAGCCAGCTAGCCAGCCATTGAGCCTGCCACTGAGTCAGTCATTGAGCCAGCCAGCCAGCCAGCCATTGAGCCAGCCAGCCAGCCATTGAGCCAGCCAGCCAGTCAGTCATTGAGCTAGCCAGTCAGTCAGTCATTGAGCCAGCCATCAAGCTAGTCATTGAACCAGCCAGTCAGTCAGCTATTGAGCCAACCAGCCAGTCATTGAGTCAGCCAGCCAGCCAGTCAGTCATTGAGCCAGCCAGCCAGTCAGTCATTGAGCCAGCCAGCCAGCCAGTCATTGAGCCAGCTAGTCAGTCAGTCAGCCAGCCAGCCGGTCAGTCAGTCAGTCATTGAGCCAGCCGGTCAGTCAGTCATTCATTCATTGAGCCAGCCGGTAAGTCAGTCATTGAGCCAGCCAGCCACTGAGCCAGTCAGCCATTGAGCCAGTCAGCCAGTCAGCCAGTCACACTGAGAAATCACTAGGTCAACACGGCCAATTGCAATATAGTACATACAGTACAGTATCAGTCGGAATTCGTGACTCTAGTCAAGAGAAAAACAATATTGGTATCAGGCTCTAAAACGAAGACAGCAGCTTGCCATCAAAAGGCACCAGTCTATTTCCTATTTTTCTTCCTTAAAGATAGCTCCACTATTTCCTGGTTGCTAAAATTCAAATAGTTTGTTAAATTTTAGTTTATGTGACAAAACTAGCAAGGATAGTGTAGAGCAAGGGTACTCAACTCTTACCCTACAAAGTCCGGAGCCTGCTGGTATTGTGTTCTGCCTAATAATTAATTGCACACACCTGGTGTCGCGGGTCTAAATCAGTCCCTGATGAGAGGGGAACAATGAAAGAATGCAGTGGAAGTGGCTTCGAGGTCCAGAGTTGAGTTTGATGGGAGTAGAGAATCATTATACCATCTAAACCTCTGAAATATATTTCCCATAAACAAGAATACTGTAATTTCAGCTGTTCGAAGCTGGTGTACAAAGCCGAAAGTAAAAGACGCAAAAACTAAACTTAAGCAATGGAAGCATAGACATAGAACACATATAACATATCTACCACTTCCTAGACTTGCTTTCAATGAGAATGACAGATCTATAAACAAACATTTCAATGTGAATTTGGACGGATCGCCCAAAAAGTTACATATTGAAGCTTTAAATAAAACCCAAACAAAGACACTAGTACACACACACACAAAGCTGAGAAGGCTTGCGACACAGGCTGGCCCGAGGGTCCCATGTCTCTTGGTATTAGTGTGTCTCTCTGTTACAGAGCTGTGTGCCACTGTAATTAAGTAGGCCACTGCCTGTACTGTACAGTACTGCCCTGAGCTGGAACTAAAAGATGACCTGGAAACCCTTCCAATGGCTAACCAGGCGACGGAAGCGACCACAGAAACACTACAGCACTGGGGGAGGGGGGTTCTCTCAGTTCACTGTTCTGTGCAGGGTGAGTCTTTCGAGGCAAAGGCGTCCCGGGTTAGCAAAACCAATGCCTCAAAGACAAAGGAGGTCCATACAAATGACAATGCCACAACATAATGTACAGCTATGGAATAAGGAACAAGCCCACATTGGCTCCTCATACAGTCTTGATAATGAAATGGTTGTTAGGGTACATGTTCATGTTCAGAAACAAAATCAAATCACCATTAGAACAGATATAGCATATAGGCTACATCAACCTCTACTTGAGTCCATGCCACTATAGAAACAAAACATGACAGTGTGTAGTGGAGGTGGCACCACTCTGCTGCATGGCCATTTATAACGTTCACTCAGTGGGTTGTGTGAGCTCATTGAGGGGAGTGGACCTGTCAGTGACTGGTGTTGACGACACCCACCCAGTCTGTTTGTCTACACCAGTTGTTGTTCCCAACCAGGGGTACTAGGACCACTGGGGGGACTTGGCCTATCCACAGAGGGTACTTGAGAAGATTCATGAGACTTTAGGCTTACTAGTAGAATGCACGAGTGTGTACTTTAAGGGTACTCCGAGCAGACCAAAATTCGGTTGATGGTACAGTAAACACTGGTCTACACTACTAGAGCCAGGAGCTTGGATGCCAGTTCCAAACATACCCACACAAACAAACACACCCTCAAAAGTAACAAACCGTATTCAAGCATGTACGGTCCACTGCATCATACTCCAGGATAGCTACTCACACAAGCATTGGCTAATGGGCAGGTGTAATGAGGGATGAAATCTCCAGACAGCACAGCGCAGCGCAGCTCAGCCAATTCCTCCCACCTCAACAAGAGCCTGTACTGTGTGTGCAGGTTAAGAACCACGTAAAGCACTGCATGAACCACGTAAAGCACTGCAGCCATGCTACTGACAGTGTCATTCCACCAACCAGTGAGGTGTCACAGCCCCACAATATGAAGGTTGGGGAGGACATCACACTGTACAGTATGTGGATTAGCCCATTGTACAATTAAAAGCTTATTTTTCCTGTGAGAATTGACTGACCTTGACACCATAGAGTGGTTAGTGAATGGAAGATAGCCAGTGCACGTTAATAGCCTTGTGAAGAGTGTGTGGATATGAGTGTGTTTGTTTGTAGAATGAAATATGTGTTTGTGTGTGTAGGTGTTGTGTGTGTGTGTAGGTGTGTGGAGGGGGTTGATAAATAGCATCTCACCTGTCATTGTCTGTGGTCTTGAAGCCCGGCAGGATGTTTCTGAAGCTGCTGTTGCGGTCCAGCTTGGGTTGGCTTTTGGTGCGTTTGATGGAGCCCTTTAGTCGGCGGCTCAGGAAGCCCTGGACAGGGAGAGAGGGGCGTCGCCGTGGCCCAGGGGGGAGGAGAGAGACCAAAGGGAGAAAATTCACTCACAGACCCATTTCATTTAGATAAAACACCAAATAAACGGTGGAGCAACAAGAGGAAATGCTATTGATTGAGCTCTTCCTCTCTCTCTCCCCCAGTCTCCTCTTGTCCGTGGCATTCGGAGAGAGCTGTGAATTGTCGTGTGGATCTCTCCTGCACATCTGCTCGCTGTGCACACACAGCAGAAGCAGCCGCGTTGATGTGCGACTCCCCTAAATCCCTGTTGCCATGGAAACAGTATTCCACGTAAAATGACAGGACTTGAGCGGTCGCAAGGTGAGAGGGGAAAACTGAGAATGTGCATTTGATAGGCTGTAGAGATTAGAGCTCAACAAGAGTTGGATTATTCTAAAACCTAGACCCGTCTGTGTCTCCTGTGGTTGTGAGGGGAACAAAACAAGATACAGCCTCAGCCACAACCATGTGCGGCGATAATGATGGTGCTGCAATGTTAAACATTAAACAAGGCTTCTTCCCTGTACAATTAATGCATTTCCTTAATTACTATTTGAGCAAATGGTTGAACTATAGTCTTTTTGCAGCCATTTAAGAAGATCGTGGGTGGAAAGCAACAAAGGAGGAACGAGAGGCTTTGGGCATTAAGGATAAAAGACAATCACCAGACATTGTGTTAAATAAATCCAATAACAGTTTTTCACAAGGATCGGTCTCACACGTCACTTCCCACTGTCTCACACGCCAAACAAATTAACAGTTTACAGACATCACTCCATAGCTAATGTAGCTGCCCTGTGCATACATTTGTGAAATGGAAGAATTGTCGACGCTAGTCTGCTTCAAGGAACAACATGAAAATATCCATCTGCAATATTGTACAAGCACTGCTCATAAAAAATGTGGCTATTTCCTTCTAGAGCAACCATGGGTAAATTCTCCCAAAATTAATTTAGTTATTATTACTTATCATTTTACAGTCGACACTATATTTGTGCCATCCGCATTAGGCTACACCGATCCCCAATTGAATCACATGAGCTCCCATGCAAACAGAGGAACTCATTAATGCATCCAAGAAATCTGTGACAATAACCAGGTTTCCATCCAATCTTTTTATGCGAGTAAATTACATGTGAATTTTTTTGATCCAACGACAGGCCTGCAAGTAAACTTTCCAAAATACTCTAGACAAGGTGGGATCTTTTTGTATCAGTACAATTAATTATGCGAGTAATGGCAGTGGAAAAGCCTTTATGCGCAAATATTTATATAATAACAATCATATCGAAGTAAAGTTGGAGGGACGCGATGATATGGTGTGTGGTCCTCCCACTAAACTCGTTTGGGAAAGCTCTTTTGTTAAGCATGCCGTTTATTAGGATACAGATTTAATAAATACATTATCTTATTACATTATCAAGGTGATGAGCTTGATGTTCCTTTCCAACAAACATGGTGACATGATCGATGCTTGCTGCCGTTTGACAAATAAATCTTTTCCAGAATAATCTATACCCGCACTGTATCTGTGAGCTGCTGGCAACATTCACTATAAAATGCAAACATTTGTGACAAAACTATCAGTTGAAATAAGATGAAAATCCATTTAAATAGTATTTATTTATTTGGTACTTGAGAATTAAGCTGCAAAAGTCATGTTTATGTGCACTACGTCATCACACACATTCTTTTATCTGCAACAAGTCAGTTTGATGGAAACATGTCTGGTGGGAAAATGCTCATATTGTTTTTATTCCAATTATACAATCTTCGCGTGAAAATCTGTCGCCAATTGGATGTAAACCTAGCTACTGACAAGTAAAATGCACACAAGGAGGGAATCATTCATGACATCACATTATAGATATTGAACATAGCCTAGCCTCTCGATGTTGAGCTGACTTGAGGTTGGGTTTTACTGGTTTCAGTCAAGACTCCCATTTCTAAAACGGTACTTTCAAGCAAATCAGTTCTTCAAAAGACCCAAACGTTTCTGCTTCGGGTAAAGAAATTATCCCTTATGCCAGTCTCTTGGGAGGCATTACTCCTTTCCTGCTGTAATTTGTGGGGAATCTGGGATCTCTATTCTTAGGCTTTCCCTTCCTATGACATTTGCAGAGAGACTGGAATGCAAATTATTGATTGTGCTTGACAGAGCTGGAGGAGAGAGAGGGGCTTGATGATTCAGCAGACCCTGGCTCCCCTACAGAGAACCTCTGGGTGAGGTAGGGTAGAATAGGGTGAGGAAGGGTAGGATAGGGTGAGGTAGAGTGGGATACGGTCTGGTGAGGTAGGTTAGGGTTAGGTAGGGCATGTAGGGCAAAAGTAGGTAGGTCAGGGTGGGGTGGGGTAGGACAATGGAAGGGCAAACTAGGACAGGGAAGGTTGCGGTAGGGTAAGGTAGGACAGGGCGAGGTAGGGTTGGACAGGGTAGGATAGGACAGGGAAGGGTGAGTTAGGGCAGGTAAGATAGAGAAGGGCAGGGTGAGGTAGTTATAAGGACTGGCAAGGTAGGGCAAGGCAGGGAAGGGTATGGCATGGTATAGGGTGAGGAAGGTAGGGTAGGTAGGGTAGAGCGAGGTAGGGTGGGGGGTATGGCATGGTAGAGTAGGGGCGAGGTAGGGTGGAGTGAGGTAGATAGAGCATATTGAGGAAGGGAAGGACAGGGTAGGTAGGGCGAGGCAGGGCAGAGTGAAGTAGTGTAAGGCGAGGTAGGCAGGGTAGGGCGTGGTAGGGTAACACGAGGAAGGCAAGGTAGGGCAGGTAGGGGAATGATAGAGTAGGGAGAGGTAGGATAGGGTAGGGTCAGGCAGGGTAGGATAAGGTAGGGAGGGGCAGAGTATGGTAAGGCAGGGTAGGGTGAGGTGAGGTAGGGCTGGGAAGGGTGGGGTAGGGCATGGCAGGGTAAGGTAGGGAAGGGCAGGGTAGGGTAAGGCAGGGTAGGGTGAGGTAGGAAAAAGGGAAGGGTGAGGTAGGCAGGGTAGGGTAGAAAGGGTAGGGCAGGGTACGGTGGGGTGGGTGGGGCGAGGTAGGGAAGGGTAGGGTAGGTAGTACACAGTGAGGTAGGGAAAGGTAGGGATTGATAGAGTAGGGTGAGGTAGGATAGGGCTGGGTAGGGTGAAGTAGGGAGGGGCAGGATAAGGCGAGGTAGGGTAGGCAGGGTAGGGTGAGGTAGGTAGGGTAGAGCGAGGTAGGACAGGATGAGGTAGGGAAGAGTAGGGTAAGGTGTGGCAGGATAAGGCATGGTAGAGTAGGGCAAGGTAGAGTAGGGCGAGGAGGGGTAGGGCAGGTAAGGTAGGGCAGGGTAAGGTAGGGCGAGGTAGGTTAGGGTGAGTTAAGGAAAGGCAGGGTAAGGTGAGGTAGGGAAGGGTAGGTAGGGCAGGGCACAGTGAGGTAGGGTTACGCAAGGAAGGCAGGGTAGGGCACGGTAGGGTAACGCGAGGAAGGCAGGGTAGGGATAGGTAGGGCAGGTAGGGAATGATAGAGTAGGGTAGGGGGAGGTAGGATAGGGCATGGTAGGGTGGGCTAGGGCAAGGTGAGGTAGGGTGGCTCTGGGTAGGGTAGGTAGGGCAGGATAGTAAACACAATGGATGAAACGATGATTAACCCTTGCTTTTATTTTTGTTCAGACTGCGGTGCTGCATGAGAATTTGACAAAAAAAATACATTCAGGAGTTGGGCACATACCATTGAGTAGTGGTTCTACTGCTCTGTCCAGTAAGTAGGGCCTAGAAGCTGAACTTCAAATCAAAAGACTCACTGCTGTGCTCAAACTACAGTGGAAATTCTAACTTCAGATTTGTAGGAATGAGGCCTTTGGGATATCCTCTTCTCTGTTCATGTCTCCTGCTGGTTCTCACAGGGTCCACCTGCTGGCGGTATTGAGATTCTCCTGCCCCCCCCGCCCCCCCTTCTGCTCCAACAAGCTCCAGGTCCTGTTCAATTAACATCACTTCCAACTCCCCCGCCATTCCTCCCTCCCACTCAGAGCTCTGCTCAGTGCAGGATGGCCAGCCTCCCTCTAGTCCCACAGAAGGACAAGAGATGATTAGTGGGAGGAGCCACAGCATGCCAACACCATCCTGTATCATCCTACGGCTTTTATTAATTGAGTGAATCATTTCATTCATACTTTATCCCATTGGAGAACATCCTGAAGAGAGAGACAGAAGGTGAGGGGAGATTTCCGATCATTACTTAGGCATTTTCCTTAAAGAGAGAGATCGGCAAATTACAAATATACAATGCGCTGATGAATGCATCCTGCGCGAAGCGCAGCACTTTATTACCAATGGTGATAAGTCTGGACGTCTCTCGTGTAATGGGTAATCCGTCACCATGCCGTAATCAGCCAATGAATCTGACTCAGGTATGACAAACCACAGGGAGGGAGGCGCTCAGCAGTAATGTCACCGTAGTAACCTGCTCTTCGGAGGACTCAGCCAGGATGGCATTGGGAGGCACTGACCTCTGCACAACAAGAACTCGACAACAGAATGCCAGGGCTTTATTTGGCTGTGAATTCTCAGTCCTCTCTGGAACCCAACAAGCCATTAACAATTGATTATGACCTGTGGTGCAGAATGGGGGGGGGGCAACAAGGATAAGCTGATCAGATATCTGCTGTCTCTCCCTCCAATGTGACCGTTGGGAGCCAAAGTGCCATCAGATAACATGGAGCTGGTTCTCTGGCACCACCAGCCTGACCTGAGGGCTCCTCCATCTATTTACCCTATCTAAACTGTCAGGAAGGTCACTGTGCTTGTCAAGATCCAACAGAGTAACAGTAAAGGAAGCCCACTGATTAGTAGCCTGACATTACAAACAAAAGAGCTGTGTGTGTGTGTCTGTGCACCAACTCCCAGATCACCTGAGCAATCACACTTCCTACATCTGCTCTAAGGGGAATTCACTAACCTGATCATATTCTGTTGAAGTAACACAAACCTTCCTTTCGGGGGTAAGGGACCATAATCTACCAGTCTTGCCTCCATTCATAGCCAAAAATATTTTCTTTGGTTGACAAAAGTATAACTGTTAATTGTGGCCTGTGGAATCTTGTCCCACTCTTCTTCAATTTTTTAAAATTTTTTTCTTTCACCTTTATTTAACCAGGTAGGCAAGTTGAGAACAAGTTCTCATTTACAATTGCGACCTGGCCAAGATAAAGCAAAGCAGTTCGACACATACAACGACACAGAGTTACACATGGAGTAAAACAAACATACAGTCAATAATACAGTATAAACAAGTCTATATACGATGTGAGCAAATGAGGTGAGATAAGGGAGGTAAAGGCAAAAAGGCCATGGTGGCAAAGTAAATACAATATAGCAAGTAAAACACTGGAATGGTAGATTTGCAATGGGAGAATGTGCAAAGTAGAAATAAAAAAATAATGGGGTGCAAAGGAGTAAAATAAATAAATAAACTAAATACAGTAGGGAAAGAGGTAGTTGTTTGGGCTAAATTATAGGTGGACTATGTACAGGTGCAGTAATCTGTGAGCTGCTCTGACAGTTGGTGCTTAAAGCTAGTGAGGGAGATAAGTGTTTCCAGTTTCAGAGATTTTTGTAGTTCGTTCCAGTCATTGGCAGTAGAGAACTGGAAGGAGAGGCGGCCAAAGAAAGAATTGGTTTTGGGGGTGACTAGAGAGATATACCTGCTGGAGCGTGTGCTGCAGGTGGGAGATGCAATGGTGACCAGCGAGCTGAGATAAGGGGGGACTTTACCTAGCAGGGTCTTGTAGATGACATGGAGCCAGTGGGTTTGGCGACGAGTATGAAGCGAGGGCCAGCCAACGAGAGCGTACAGGTCGCAATGGTTGGTAGTATATGGGGCTTTGGTGACAAAACGGATTGCACTGTGATAGACTGCATCCAATTTGTTGAGTAGGGTGTTGGAGGCTATTTTGTAAATGACATCGCCAAAGTCGAGGATTGGTAGGATGGTCAGGTTTACAAGGGTATGTTTGGCAGCATGAGTGAAGGATGCTTTGTTGCGAAATAGGAAGCCAATTCTAGATTTAACTTTGGATTGGAGATGTTTGATATGGGTCTGGAAGGAGAGTTTACAGTCTAACCAGACACCTAAGTATTTGTAGTTGTCCACGTATTCTAAGTCAGAGCCGTCCAGAGTAGTAATGTTGGACAGGCAGGTAGGTACAGGTAGCGATCGGTTGAAGAGCATGCATTTAGTTTTACTTGTATTTAAGAGCAATTGGAGGCCACAGAAGGAGAGTTGTATGGCATTGAAGCTTGCCTGGAGGGTTGTTAACACAGTGTCCAAAGAAGGGCCAGAAGTATACAGAATGGTGTCGTCTGCGTAGAGGTGGATCAGAGACTCACCAGCAGCAAGAGCGACCTCATTGATGTATACAGAGAAGAGAGTCGGTCCAAGAATTGAACCCTGTGGCACCCCCATAGAGACTGCCAGAGGTCCGGACAGCAGACCCTCCGATTTGACACACTGAACTCTATCAGAGAAGTAGTTGGTGAACCAGGCGAGGCAATCATTTGAGAATCCAAGGCTGTCGAGTCTGCCGATGAGGATGTGGTGATTGACAGAGTCGAAAGCCTTGGCCAGATCAATGAATACGGCTGCACAGTAATGTTTCTTATCGATGGCGGTTAAGATATCATTTAGGACCTTGAGCGTGGCTGAGGTGCACCCATGACCAGCTCTGAAACCAGATTGCATAGCAGAGAAGGTATGGTGAGATTCGAAATGGTCGGTAATCTGTTTGTTGACTTGGCTTTCGAAGACCTTAGAAAGGCATGGTAGGATAGATATAGGTCTGTAGCAGTTTGGGTCAAAAGTGTCACCCCCTTTGAATAGGGGGATGACCGCAGCTGCTTTCCAATCTTTGGGAATCTCAGACGACACGAAAGAGAGGTTGAACAGGCTAGTAATAGGGGTGGCAACAATTTTGGCAGATAATTTTAGAAAGAAAGGGTCCAGATTGTCTAGCCCGGCTGATTTGTAGGGGTCCAGATTTTGCAGCTCATTCAGAACATCAGCTGAGCAGATTTGGGAGAAGGAGAAATGGGGAAGGCTTGGGCGAGTTGTTGTGGGGGGTGCAGTGCTGTTGACCGGGGTAGGAGTAGCCAGGTGGAAAGCATGGCCAGCCGTAGAAAAATGCTTATTGAAATTCTCAATTATGGTGGATTTATCAGTGGTGACAGTGTTTCCTATCTTCAGTGCAGTGGGCAGCTGGGAGGAGGTGTTCTTATTCTCCATGGACTTTACAGTGTCCCAGAACTTTTTTGAGTTAGTGTTGCAGGAAGCAAATTTCTGCTTGAAAAAGCTAGCCTTGGCTTTTCTAACTGCCTGTGTATAATGGTTTCTAGCTTCCCTGAACAGCTGCATATCACGGGGGCTGTTCGATGCTAATGCAGAACGCCATAGGATGTTTTTGTGTTGGTTAAGGGCAGTCAGGTCTGGGGAGAACCAAGGGCTATATCTGTTCCTGGTTCTACATTTCTTGAATGGGGCATGTTTATTTAAGATGGTTAGGAAGGAATTAAAAAAAAATATCCAGGCATCCTCTACTGACGGGATGAGATCAATATCCTTCCAGGATACCCCGGCCAGGTCGATTAGAAAGGCCTGCTCGCTGAAGTGTTTCAGGGAGCGTTTTACAGTGATGAGTGGAGGTCGTTTGACCGCTGACCCATTACGGATGCAGGCAATGAGGCAGTGATTGCTGAGATCTTGGTTGAAAACAGCAGAGGTGTATTTAGAGGGCAAGTTGGTTAGGATGATATCTATGAGGGTGTCCGTGTTTAAGGCTTTGGGGAGGTACCTGGTAGGTTCATTGATAATTTGTGTGAGGTTGAGGGCATCAAGTTTAGATTGTAGGATGGCTAGGGTGTTAAGCATGTTCCAGTTTAGGTTGCCTAGCAGCACAAGCTCTGAAGAAAGATGGGGGGCAATCAGTTCACATATGGTGTCCAGAGCACAGCTGTGGGCAGAGGGTGGTCTATAGCAGGCGGCAACGGTGAGAGACTTGTTTTTAGAGAGGTGGATTTTTAAAAGTAGAAGTTCAAATTGTTTGGGTACAGACCTGGATAGTAGGACAGAACTCTGCAGGCTATCTTTGCAGTAGATTGCAACACCGCCCCCTTTGGCAGTTCTATCTTGTCTGAAAATGCTGTAGTTTGGAATTAAAATGTCTGAATTTTTGGTGGTCTTCCTAAGCCAGGATTCAGACACAGCTAGAACATCCGGGTTGGCAGAGTGTGCTAAAGCAGTGAATAGAACAAACTTAGGGAGGAGGCTTCTAATGTTAACATGCATGAAACCAAGGCTATTACGGTTACAGAAGTCGTCAAAAGAGAGCGCCTGAGGAATAGGAGTGGAGCTAGGCACTGCAGGGCCTGGATTCACCTCTACATCGCCAGATGAACAGAGTAGGAGTAGAATAAGGGTGCGGCTAAAAGCAATAAGAATTGGTCGTTTAGAACGTCTGGAACAGAGAGTAAAAGGAGGTTTCTGGGGTCGATAAAATAGCATCAAGGTATAATGTACAGACAAAGGTAAGGTAGGATGTGAATACAGTGGAGGTAAACCTAGGTATTGAGTGATGAAGAGAGAGATATTGTCTCTAGAAACATCATTGAAACCAGGAGATGTCATTGCATGTGTGGGTAGTGGAACTAATAGGTTGGATAAGGTATAATGAGCAGGACTAGAGGCTCTACAGTGAAATAAGCCAATAAACACTAACCAGAACAGCAATGGACAAGGCATATTGACATTAAGGAGAGGCATGCTCAGTCGAGTGATCAAAAGGGTCCAGTGAGTGGAGAGGTTGGTTGGGGGTCACGGCGATTTAGACAGCTAAATCGGTAGCAAGCTAGCATAGGAGCAAGCTAGCATAGGATGGAGGTCTGTTATTAGCCAACTCTTGCGTTCCGTCAGTAGATTAGTGGGTTTCCGTATGGTAGAGGGGATTAATCCAAATCACACAACAACAACAAAAATAAAAACAATAGATATAGTTATAGAGGCCCAAGAAGAAAAATAAATAAATAAATAAAAATAAAATAAAAATTGTCCGATTGTCTATTCAGATAGCAGCCGATAAGATAGCCAACGGCTAGCAGGCCGCAGATGGGCTCCCAGGCAACGTTGCGCCGGAGGAGCCAGCCGGACAATTCCCTCGGGTAGACAACGTCGGCAGTCCAGCCGTGAAGGCCCGGTGGGGCTCCGCGTAGGCAGCAAAACGGGTCCGGATAGGTGACTGCAGCCCAGGAGTGATTGATGGAACTCTTCAGCTGGCTAGCTCCGGAACAATTGATGTTAGCTCCGGAATCGACGAAAGCCGATAGTCACACGGATAGCAGCTAGCTAGCTGCGAGATCCAGGCATGGACGTCCAGAGCCAGCGGCCGAAATCCAGGGACATGGAGAGAAAAATTGGTCCGATATGTTCCGCTCCGAGCCGCGCTGCGCCGTACAAAACTGGCGATAGATTCTCGAGCCAAAGGACAGCCGATGACCACAAACCGTGGTCAGCTGAGTACCAACGATTAGCCAGTAAATAAGCTAACTAGCTTCTGAACTAGCCCCTGAACCAGCTTCAGAGTAGCTTCTGGACCAGCTTCTGGCTAGCTCCCGGCTAGCTTCTGGCTAATTTCTGGCTAGCCTCTCGGAGGATCACAGATCTGAGGTAAATAATACTTTTTTATATAAATATAAATTGGTGAAGAGGATTGCAGGAGAGTGTTCTGAAGATGAGTTTTTGGAAAATGAAAAATGTATGTGAAAAAAAAGTTGTAAATATATATATAAATTACCTCTAAATCCCACAGCATAATCACAAAACTTTTAGTGGAGCAACCACTGTAGCTACAAACAAAACAGAGTTAAATGGTTCCAGTCTGCCGTGAAGTGTTCATCCATGTATGCAAGAGTCAACCTACATTTTTAGATATTATACATTCCTAATTTTGTCAGAAAGTTGTTAATTGCAAGTTAAAGTGTACTGTTAGATAGCTAGCGAACGTTACCTTGCTGGCTCGCTAGCTAAAAGTTACGTGCATGATCTGTGTAACAATATTATTAGAATCAGAAATCCATTTGCATTCTTAGTTATAGCCTAATGGTAGCTAGGTAACATTGAACCTGGTTGGTTAGCTTTAGCTACCTGGAGATTCATACTACAGCTATGACAATATTTTTATTAATGGGTAGAAGTATGAGTTGGGACTATGCCGGTTCATTGTTTAAATGGCTAGCTACATGTCTAAACAAAGCACTTCCCCAGATGATTACATGCCCCATCAAGTTAGACATGTGTGTCTGGGGGTGATTTAGGGCCATCTATTGTATTTCAAGAACATGTGCACATGTCTAGACAATAGTGACGCATCCGCCAAACCGGTCATGCTGGAGGATGTTGCAGGCAGCAGAACGTTCTCCACGACGTCTCCAGACTCTGTCACGTCTGTCACATGTGCTCAGTGTGAACCTGCTTTCATCTGTGATGAGCACAGGGCGCCAGTGGCGAATTTGCCAATCTTGGTGTTCTCTGGCAAATGCCAAACGTCCTGCACGGTGTTGGGCTGTAAGCACAACCCCCACCTGTGGACATCGGGCCCTCATACCACCCTCATGGAGTCTGTTTCTGACCGTTTGAGCAGACACATGCACATTTGTGGCCTGCTGGAGGTCATTTTGCAGAGGTCTGGCAGTGCTCCTCCTGCTCCTCCTTGCACAAAGGCGGAGGTAGCGGTCCTGCTTCTGGGTTGTTGCCCTCCTACGGCCTCCTCCACGCCTCCATGCTCTGGACACTACGCTGACAGACACAGCAAACCTTCTTGCCACAGCTCGCATTGATGTGCCATCCTGGATGAGCTGCACTACCTGAGCCACTTGTGTGGGTTGTAGACTCCGTCTCATGCTACCACTAGAGTGAAAGCACCGCCAGCATTCAAAAGTGCCCAAAACATCAGCCAGGAAGCATAGGAACTGAGAAGTGGTCTGTGGTCCCCACCTGCAGAACCACTCCTTTATTGGGGGTGTCTTGCTAATTGCCTATAATTTCCACCTGTTGTCTATTCCATTTGCACAACAGCATGTGAAATTTATTGTCAATCAGTGTTGCTTCCTAAGTGGACAATTTGATTTCACAGAAGTGTGATTGACTTGGCGTTACAGTGTGTTTTTTAAGTGTTCCCTTTATTTTTTTGAGCAGTGTATTATTAACCCTTTTATTAGCAGGACGATATATATTGGTCATATTGTTCATGGCTCCTGAGTTGCGCACAATGGGATTGCCTTGCATTTCTCCATCTGTATCCACTGAAAGAGAGCAACTCACAAAAGACTGACCTAGCCCATGGGGAAGCGAGGAGGAGTAAGGGGGGTGGGGGGTGGACCCCCTCCTTGCCACACTGGCAACACTTTATGGGGCATTGCACTAATAATGGCACTGACAAGGGAAACGTTCCCGCTGTTCTGTTCTTAGTGCCAGTCTGCACATTCAAACTAAAACAATGTAACTAATAATGGTATCTTTATGCTTTCATTAATAAAATAATGATAAAAATACTCTTTCAACATGCCGATGTTTATTTAGTTATGGATCCATAACGAATTACTATGGGAATAAATATCACTCAATTACAGAAATATTCACCAATGTAATTATTGAAGGAGTCTTTTTTTCGATATACTGTAGGCGACATGAGTCTCACTAGTGTTGAGTAATGTTCTGTTAAAAGTGGCACAGGTCTTATTTATTTAAAGAGCATATTAAAGTTAGAACCAATAGGATTTGAAGCAATAGCCTACAACTATTTTAGCACCGTTTCACACTGCTCTGAGACAGGCATGGGGACTGGTCTTTATAAATCAATGAGATGTTTATTTTCACTGAATCTCTGTTTGGGTATTGGTTAGACTGGAATTAGAAAACGAGGGTGTAGAAACGTAATGCTCTTTTTTTGTAATGCTCCTTTATTTAACTAGGCAAGTCAGTTAAGAGGCTACCCTGGGGCTTCTCAAAGACGCCCTCTGGTGGTCAAACTAGCACTAACAAACATTAATGGTACTTTGCAACTTTCAAAGGAGGAACTACTGTAGATGTGTTAGTTATAGCATTTCAATTTTAGACAAGTGTGTCAGGTAAGTGTCATTAATAATTCTAAAACATTTTTACAATCTGGACCCTTTGTTTTTGTTATTGCTACTGTGCATTTAACAATTTCACTGTACTGTTTACATCTTCTGTATCCTGTGCATGTGACAAATCAACTTTTCATTTTATTTAAAAAAAAAACGCGTGTTTACCAGAGACGGGGCAATGTGAAGAACAAAATGACCTGCACCAAAGTCAGATTGGGATATACAGTACCAGTCAAAAGTTTGGACACACTTACTCATTCAATGGTTTTTCTTACATTTTTACTCTCTTCTACATCAAAACTATGACATAACAGTAACCAAAAAAGTGTTAAACAAATTTAAATATATATTTTAAATTCTTCAAAGTAGCCACCCTTTGCCTTGATGACAGCTTTGCACCCTCTTGGCACTCTCTCAACCAGCTTCACCTGGAATGCTTTTCCAACACAGTTTCCACATATGCTGAGCACTTGGCTGCTTTTCCTTCGCTCTGCGGTCCAACTCATCCCAAACCATCTCAATTGGGTTGAGGTCTGGTGATTGTGGAGGCCAGGTCATCTGATGCAGCACTCCATCACTCCCCATCTTGGTCAAATAGCCCTTATACAGCCTGGAGGTGTGTTGAGTCATTGTCCTGTTGAAAAACAAATAAGATTGAGACTAAGTGCAAACCAGATGGGATGGCGTATCACTGCAGAATGCTGTGGCAGCCATGCTGGTTAAGTGTGCCTTGAATTCTAAATAAATCACTGACAGTGTCACCAGCAAAGCACCCCCACCAGCAAAGCACCCCGGTGGGAACAACACATGTGGAGATCATCCGTTCACCTACTCTGCGTCTCACAAAGACAGGGTGGTTGGAACCAAACATCTCCAATTTGGACTCTTCAGACCAATGACAGATTTCCACCCTTCTAATGTCTGTTGCTCGTGTTTCTTGGCCCAAGCAAGTCTCTTCTTCTGATTGGTGTCCTTTGGTTGTGGTTTCTTTGCAAGAATTTGACCATGAAGGCCTATTTCACACAGTCTTCTCTGAACAGGTGATGTTGAGATGTGTCTGTTACTTGAACACTGTGAATAATTTATTTGGACTGCAATTTCTGAGGCTGGTAACACTAATGAACTTATCCTCTGCAGCAAAGGTAACTCTGGGTCTTCCTTTCCTGTGGCAGACCTCATGAGAGCCAGTTTCATCATAGCGCTTGATGGTTTTTCCGACTGCACTTGAAGAAACTTTAAAAGTTCTTGATATTTTCCAGGTTGACTGACCTTCATGTCTTAAAGTAATGATGGACTGTCGTTCCTCTTTGCTTATTTAAGCTGTTCTTTTCATAATATGGACTTGGTATTTTACCAAATAGGTATTTCTTATGTATACCACCCCTAACTTGTCACAACAAAACTGATTGGCTCAAACGCATTAAGGACAGATATTACACAAATTAAATTTGAACAAGGCACACCTGTTAATTGAAATGCATTCCATGTGACTACCTCATGAAGCTGGTTGAGAGAATGCCAAGTGTGTGCAAAGCTGTCATCAAGGCAAATGGTGGCTACTTTGAAGAATCTCAAATACAAAATATATTTGATTTGTTTAACAATTTTTGTTTACTACATAATTCCAGGTGTTCTTTAATAGTTTGATGTCTTCACTATTGGTCAATTGAGAAGGAATGAGAAGGAAAATTATCTATAGCAGTGGTGATTTTAGCATGTCAATCTAGGTGGGGCAAAGAACCATTTTTCATTTTTTTAATACATGCCTAGTGAAGCCACTACACAACTCTAAATAATACATTATATGCACTATAACAGTGATAAACAGGGCCCACAAACATTTAGGGTTTACAGTGCCTTGCGAAAGTATTCGGCCCCCTTGAACTTTGCGACCTTTTGCCACATTTCAGGCTTCAAACATAAAGATATAAAACTGTATTTTTTTGTGAAGAATCAACAACAAGTGGGACACAATCATGAAGTGGAACAACATTTATTGGATATTTCAAACTTTTTTAACAAATCAAAAACTGAAAAATTGTGCGTGCAAAATTATTCAGCCCCCTTAAGTTAATACTTTGTAGCGCCACCTTTTGCTGCGATTACAGCTGTAAGTCGCTTGGGGTATGTCTCTATCAGTTTTGCACATCGAGAGACTGACATTTTTTCCCATTCCTCCTTGCAAAACAGCTCGAGCTCAGTGAGGTTGGATGGAGAGCATTTGTGAACAGCAGTTTTCAGTTCTTTCCACAGATTCTCGATTGGAATCAGGTCTGGACTTTGACTTGGCCATTCTAACACCTGGATATGTTTATTTTTGAACCATTCCATTGTAGATTTTGCTTTATGTTTTGGATCATTGTCTTGTTGGAAGACATATCTCCGTCCCAGTCTCAGGTCTTTTGCAGACTCCATCAGGTTTTCTTCCAGAATGGTCCTGTATTTGGCTCCATCCATCTTCCTATCAATTTTAACCATCTTCCCTGTCCCTGCTGAAGAAAAGCAGGCCCAAACCATGATGCTGCCACCACCATGTTTGACAGTGGGGATGGTGTGTTCAGCTGTGTTGCTTTTATGCCAAACATAACATTTTGCATTGTTGCCAAAAAGTTCAATTTTGGTTTCATCTGACCAGAGCACCTTCTTCCACATGTTTGGTGTGTCTCCCAGGTGGCTTGTGGCAAACTTTAAACAACACTTTTTATGGATATCTTTAAGAAATGGCTTTCTTCTTGCCACTCTTCCATAAAGGCCAGATTTGTGCAATATACGACTGATTGTTGTTCTATGGACAGAGTCTCCCACCTCAGCTGTAGATCTCTGCAGTTCATCCAGAGTGATCATGGGCCTCTTGGCTGCATCTCTGATCAGTCTTCTCCTTGTATGAGCTGAAAGTTTAGAGGGACGGCCAGGTCTTGGTAGATTTGCAGTGGTCTGATACTCCTTCCATTTCAATATTATCGCTGCACAGTGCTCCTTGGGATGTTTAAAGCTTGGGAAATCTTTTTGTATCCAAATCCGGCTTTAAACTTCTTCACAACAGTATCTCGGACCTGCCTGGTGTGTTCCTTGTTCTTCATGATGCTCTCTGCGCTTTTAACGGACCTCTGAGACTATCACAGTGCAGGTGCATTTATACGGAGACTTGATTACACACAGGTGGATTGTATTTATCATCATTAGTCATTTAGGTCAACATTGGATCATTCAGAGATCCTCACTGAACTTCTGGAGAGAGTTTGCTGCACTGAAAGTAAAGGGGCTGAATAATTTTGCACGCCCAATTTTTCAGTTTTTGATTTGTTAAAAAAGTTTGAAATATCCAATAAATGTCATTCCACTTCATGATTGTGTCCCACTTGTTGTTGATTCTTCACAAAAAAATACAGTTTTATATCTTTATGTTTGAAGCCTGAAATGTGGCAAAAGGTCGCAAAGTTCAAGGGGGCCGAATACTTTCGCAAGGCACTGTACATAAAGCCATGGTTTCTACTCTTTGTGGATTTATGTAACTGGATAAGAACCACCTTCTCATTCAATAATAGTGAAAGTCGACATGAGTTTTGACATTTGAACTACCGATTAAATCGGAATGGCCGACTAATTATGGCCGATTTCAAGTTTTCATAACAATCGGAAATCGGTATTTTGGGGCGCCGATTTTGTCTATTTTTTTTTTGTTTTTGTGTGTGTAAATTACACCTTTATTTAATCTTTATTTAAATAGGCAAGTCAGTTAAGAACACATTCTTTTTTCAATGACGGCCTAGGAATGAGGCAGAATGACAGATTTTTACCTTGTCAGCTTGGGGGATCCAATCTTGCAACCTTACAGTTAACTTGTTGAGGATAGGGGGCAGTATTTTCACTTTGGATGAATTGCGTGCCCATAGTGAACTGCATCCTACTCTGTCCTAGATTGCTAATATATGCACATTATTATCACTATTGGATAGAAAACACTCTGAAGTTTATAAAACTGTTTGAATTATGTCTGTGAGTATAACAGAACTCATAGGGCAGGCAATCTTCCAAAATAGAAGTGACATTCTGAATGTGGGTAAAATTTGACATCATCGGCCCTTCCTTTCCAAACAAGATATGGGTCTGGTAGCACTTCCTACGCCTTGCACTAGATGTTCTCATTCAGTAGAATGTGGAATGGAGCTTCTGGTGTGAACTTTGACCGAATGGGAGGGGAAATAGTCACGGTCTTGGCAGAATGCAATTTCCCTGTGGCGCATTTCTCTGTGGGTGCCACCGTCGTTCCATTTGGCTGCAGTTGAAAACGTATGCTCCGGTTGGAACGTTATTGGATATGAAAATAACATCCTGAAGATTGATTCTCTACTTAGTTTGACCAGTTTATTCGACCTGGAATATATATTTTTGACGTTTTCGTGCGAGTTGTCCTGCACCAGCGTCAGCTTTTGGGCACGTGAGCTGAAAGTGCTAGCAAATGCAGCTAATTGGACACTAGTATTTTATTTTATTTTTTATTTCACCTTTATTTAACCAGGTAGGCTAGTTGAGAACAAGTTCTCATTTACAACTGCGACCTGGCCAAGATAAAGCATAGCAGTGTGAACATACAACACAGAGTTACACATGGAGTAAACAATTAACAAGTCAATAACACAGTAGAAAAAAAGAAAAAAAAGAGAGTCTATATACATTGTGTGCAAAAGGCATGAGGAGGTAGGCGAATAATTAAATTTAGCAGATTAACACTGGAGTGATAAATGATCAGATGGTCATGTACAGGTAGAGATACTGGTGTGCAGAAAAGTAAATAATTATAAACAGTATGGGGATGAGGTAGGTAAATTGGGTGGGCTATTTACCGATAGACTATGTACAGCTGCAGCGATCGGTTAGCTGCTCAGATAGCAGATGTTTGAAGTTGGTGAGGGAGATAAGTCTCCAACTTCAGCGATTTTTGCAATTCGTTCCAGTCACAGGCAGCAGTGAACTATTGGACATTATGGAACAAAACAACGATTTATTGTGGAACTAGGACTCCTTGCACTGCATTCTGATGAAAGATCATCAAAGGTAAGGGAATATTTATGATGTAATTTCGTATTTCTGTTGACTCCAACATGGCGGAGAAATACTTTTACGTCTGAGTGCTGTCTCAGATTATTGCATGGTAGGCTTTTTTCGTAACGTTTTTAAAAAGCTGACACAGCGGTTGCATTAAGAACCAGTGTATCTTTAATTATATGTAGAACATGTATCTTTAGTCAAAGTTTGTGATGAGTATTTCTGTTATCTGGCGTAGCTTTCTATAATTCCTCCGGATCAAGACATTCTCTATGGAAGACATGAACGGTAAAATAACGAAGGAACCCCTTTCAAGTTCAGCCGCAAGTTATTACAGGAAGTATAACGCATCGACTATTTCTCTCTAAACCATATACCTTTGACTATTACGAGCCTGCTCCTGCCTACCACCCCTCAGTCAGACTGCTCTATCAAATATCAAATCATAGACTTAACTATAATAATGGTCTGGGTTTGGGTTTCGTGCAGGCTTAAACCGCCTCTGCGTTTTGATACATGTGTAAATCTCACTAGGAAAAGGTAACGTTTGTCAAAATATTTTCATAAATCCACTCTACAAAAAAAATGATCTTCGCTTATATTTAGCCAATATTGATCAGTTACCTTGTCCTATGGATATCTACACAGTTATAAAATTGGCAAGGTGGTGTAATCCTACACGAAACACAGACCTTATTTTAAGTGAATCTAAAAATATCCTATGGAATAAATGAAGGAAGGAACCGCTTTTCAGATTTTGCTAGGTGACATGGAAATTATGACTCGCACTTTGGTCGTCAATTCTTACCATGTCCATTATTAAAATAGGATTTCCTGCATATAGAAATTACAGTTTTTGTTGTCAACATTCATCACAGGTAACTTAAACTCTATTTGTATTCAAACAGTTGAGAGTATTTGTCTCCTAAGCAGACTCTTCAGTATCATTGTCACTTCAGAGCTGTGTGTGTGTTTTACAGATGGCAGAGAAAAGCAGAGCACCAGTGTGGGACTATTACATGGAATTGGCAAAAATACCACCAACCTGTGGAATCACCATAAGAACACCCATCCAAAAGCCAATAATATGTATTATATTAAGTTAAAATAAAAGTGTTAATTGTTCATTCAGTATTGTTGCTATTGTCATTATTACAAAAATGTGTGTGTGTGTGTGTATATATATATACACACACACACACACACACAGTGGGGAGAACAAGTATTTGATACACTGCCGATTTTGCAGGTTTTCCCACTTACAAAGCATGTAGAGGTCTGTAATTTATCATAGGTACACTTCAACTGTGAGAGACGGAATCGGGAAAAAAAATCCTGAAAATCACATTGTATGATTTTTAAGTAATCCTACTTACAAAGCATGTAGAGGTCTGTAATTTTGATCATAGGTATTATGATCAAAATTACAGACCTCTACATGTTTGTAAGTAGGAAAACCTGCAAAATCGGCAGTGTATCAAATACTTGTTCTCCCCACTGTATACATTTTTTTAAATAAAAAAAAATATATATATATATATATTTTAAAATCGGCCGATTAATTGGTATTGGCTTTTTTGTCCTCCAATAATCGGTATCGGTGTTGGAAAATCATAATCGTCCGACCTCTAATTTGAACCATACACAAACATTATTACATTTATGTTCAGTAAATTCACAATGTTTATGCTTATATATTTAACATTTAGCTCTTAAGTATAAGCAAGTGCAAGCAAATGAGCTGCGATGAGGTAGGCCTATTCGTTCAGCACTTTCAAATTAGACAACGACAGAAATTCATTTCGATATTAATTCAGATAAATTCAGCAAGATGATGAGGCCTTAACTTGACTTTTCTTTAAGTTACCACAAAGAGAGAAAGAGAGAGCGAGAGACCCAGAGTCAGTGGTTAGCCTACCATTTGAAGTATTTTATTAGGCCTATGTGGTCTAAAAAGGAAGGACAATACAATCACGAAGATCCACTTTTATAGACAATATACAGACCCACTGACAGCCGCATTGAGCAAACAAAACAACTCTCGCAATATGAACTGTAATTACATGGGTCTATTTACTGAACTTTTTGTTGAACAAAAATATTTGAATGGGAAGAGACTGTCAAAGGCAAACATAGTTACGAGGAGGGGATATTTTAATATAATGTTGTTTGGTCTGTAACTTAACACCCTCCTTGTCGAGAAAAGCACCAGAGGTAATTATAAACACACAAAGTAAGAAAAACAATGAAATGCATAATTCTAACATTGCCTAAAATTATTAATAAAGATAGATCTATATAAGCAATATAACAATGCAGATGTACAAACTATGGCATATATGACGATAAGAGGTTAAGAGGAAATCCGTAATTTCGATAAAGACATGAGCAAGCTGAGATGGATGTAGCCTATATGCTGCCTATATGTTTAGCACAGCGACATAATTCAGAACATGGGCCGTTCTTACAGTATTCTCCCTGTACACCAAATCCGAACAGTAGTCTAAATTAACGTGGGCACATACAGTGCCTTGCGAAAGTATTCGGCCCCCTTGAACTTTGCGACCTTTTGCCACATTTCAGGCTTCAAACATAAAGATATAAAACTGTATTTTTTTTGTGAAGAATCAACAACAAGTGGGACACAATCATGAAGTGGAACGACATTTATTGGATATTTCAAACTTTTTTAAGTCGCTTGGGGTATGTCTCTATCAGTTTTGCACATCGAGAGACTGAAATGTTTTCCCATTCCTCCTTGCAAAACAGCTCGAGCTCAGTGAGGTTGGATGGAGAGCATTTGTGAACAGCAGTTTTCAGTTCTTTCCACAGATTCTCAATTGGATTCAGGTCTGGACTTTGACTTGGCCATTCTAACACCTGGATATGTTTATTTTTGAACCATTCCATTGTAGATTTTGCTTTATGTTTTGGATCATTGTCTTGTTGGAAGACAAATCTCCGTCCCAGTCTCAGGTCTTTTGCAGACTCCATCAGGTTTTCTTCCAGAATGGTCCTGTATTTGGCTCCATCCATCTTCCCATCAATTTTAACCATCTTCCCTGTCCCTGCTGAAGAAAAGCAGGCCCAAACCATGATGCTGCCACCACCATGTTTGACAGTGGGGATGGTGTGTTCAGCTGTGTTGCTTTTACGCCAAACATAACGTTTTGCATTGTTGCCAAAAAGTTCAATTTTGGTTTCATCTGACCAGAGTACCTTCTTCCACATGTTTGGTGTGTCTCCCAGGTGGCTTGTGGCAAACTTTAAACAACACTTTTTATGGATATTTTTAAGAAATGGCTTTCTTCTTGCCACTCTTCCATAAAGGCCAGATTTGTGCAAAATACGACTGATTGTTGTCCTATGGACAGAGTCTCCCACCTCAGCTGTAGATCTCTGCAGTTCATCCAGAGTGATCATGGGCCTCTTGGCTGCATCTCTGATCAGTCTTCTCCTTGTATGAGCTGAAAGTTTAGAGGGACGGCCAGGTCTTGGTAGATTTGCAGTGGTCTGATACTCCTTCCATTTCAATATTATCGCTTGCACAGTGCTCCTTGGGATGTTTAAAGCTTGGGAAATCTTTTTGTATCCAAATCCGGCTTTAAACTTCTTCACAACAGTATCTCGGACCTGCCTGGTGTGTTCCTTGTTCTTCATGATGCTCTCTGCGCTTTTAACGGACCTCTGAGACTATCACAGTGCAGGTGCATTTATACGGAGACTTGATTACACACAGGTGGATTGTATTTATCATCATTAGTCATTTAGGTCAACATTGGATCATTCAGAGATCCTCACTGAACTTCTGGAGAGAGTTTGCTGCACTGAAAGTAAAGGGGCTGAATAATTTTGCACGCCCAATTTTTCAGTTTTTGATTTGTTAAAAAAGTTTGAAATATCCAATAAATGTCGTTCCACTTCATGATTGTGTCCCACTTGTTGTTGATTCTTCACAAAAAAATACAGTTTTATATCTTTATGTTTGAAGCCTGAAATGTGGCAAAAGGTCGCAAAGTTTAAGGGGGCCGAATATTTTCGCAAGGCACTGTAAGCAGACAATGAAAGCTCTTACAATGGGGGCTGGAAGCCGGCAATGAAAGCTGTTATAATATTCGCTGATTACATTTCTCTAAAACTGGCTATAGGCTAGATGTTTGATGCGTTGGAAAGGCCAACACCAGTAGTCCTTCACCTCTACAAAAACTTTTCACACACACTGTTGTCTGGTAACAAGTAACGCAGCATTTTGACGACCAACCAATTTAAGGGTACATCAAGCATGATCTAAAACAAAGTTTTGGATTGTATGTATGAAGTGTACAGAGAAGCTATAGCTAAGAAGGAGATTATTTTTGCATCTGTACAGGCTGACGAGACCACTGATGTCTCCTGTAAATCACAGATAGTAATAGTGCTCTTTTGTACCCTGTAATCTCCATCACACATGGCCTCAAAAATACAATTGAAAACGCCTGTGTTCAAGGAGTCGGCTGACTCGTCATGGCCCCGCAGTGCTGTCTCACAGTTGCCAGACAATTTAATGCATGCTATAATTTTGGCAAGCACATACCCATTCTCCTCTGTTGGTTGTGAATGTTGATGGCTCGTCTATATATCTAGCTGAGCCACAATGTTTGATCTCCCCAGGAATCCCAGTTTAACGGCGTTGAGAATTATGCATCACATACAAACATGTTTTGAGACCCTTTCAGACAGACTTTTTAAATCCTTAAACCCAGACTTGGACCACACCCCTCTCCACTGAGTAGCAGGCAGGGAAAGCAAAATAGTGATTGTTGTGAGATTCTTGCAGTTAATATATATATATATATATATATATGTATATATATATATATATATATATACATAATAATGCAGTGTGACTCGAGTTTCGCCATCAGCTGGAAGACGATGTCCCTTTTTGGTCAGTGTCAGTAGAGGAAAGAGAGAGTGGAGGGATGCTGAGAGGCGGACCCTCAGTCTGCTGCTCTCGCCCTCCACTGAGACAGACCATCAGATGCAGGCACCATCAGCCCAATAAAATACAAATAAAAACCAAATTATTTAAAATGTATGCCCACTCATCTGCATTTCAGAAGTAATACAACAATGGTTCTATTGCCGGTGTGATCATATATTTTGAAATATTTTTTTTTTGTAAATGGCCCAAACAACAATACAGTGCTTACTTTTAAGTAATGTTTTTTTCTCTTCTTAAGTAATTTTTTAAACATCTGAGCAGTAAATCTCAGCTTGCATTTTGACTCAAAGTGATCTTGACTCAAAAAAGGTTGGTGACCCCTGTTCTAGAGTTTTCCCTGTTAACACTATCAACGTTTCCCTTTACTGTGGCAATTGTGATCAAATCAACACAATATTAGTCATTTTCAATGTAAGATACCGAAACAAAAACTATGCAAGAGATTTTGTTGTATTGCATCTATTGTCAATTGCGTTGACACGCCCGTACTCTACACAGATCAGCGTGGCATAAACCATTAGAGCTGTAGTAGGCCTATATGCAAATAGACCATTGTCATATATGGATCTGTGCCATTTACATTGAACTGGACTGTGTTTACAGCATGAGCTTTTGTGAGTAGATGCACTTGTTTTGAGATCAAAGTAAGAGCTGCATGTAGCCACGTGTGCACATTTTGTTCATATCCTTTGCTAGTTAGTGAGTTATTAGCCCAGTTATAGATCTTTTGTAGTCAGCAATAGGGGAGTGATTGCTTCCTAAAAGAGTACAAAACGTGTATATTTCTAGACGTCTTTGAAAAGAGACAAGTAAAGAGCTTGTTTTTTGTCTTAGAAAGGGGCAATGTTGTAATTTGAGACAGGCTTGAATAAGCTAAGTAGCCAATAGGCAGAGGGTAGTATAATTTGTCTGATTCTCTGTAAAAATAGTATGGGAATAATTATGCATTTTATTTTGTAAAGTGGTTTCTTGCATCAAACAAACACAACATGTTCAGTCACCTCCTTGTCTGAAGGACAAGTGGATAAACAGGTTAATGTCAAGCCAAGCATCTTTTTTTCACCAAAAGTCCCATTGAATGTAGGCTTACATTTTCTGTTTTTTATTATTTCACCTTTATTTAACCAGGTAGGGCAGTTGAGAACAAGTTCTCATTTACAACTGTGACCTGGCCAAGACAAAGCAAAGCAGTGGGACACAAACAACACATACAGTGCCTTGCGAAAGTATTCGGCCCCCTTGAACTTTGCGACCTTTTGCCACATTTCAGGCTTCAAACATAAAGATATAAAACTGTATTTTTTTGTGAAGAATCAACAACAAGTGGGACACAATCATGAAGTGGAACGACGTTTATTGGATATTTCAAACTTTTTTAACAAAGGGGGCTGAATACTTTCGCAAGGCACTGTAGTTAGTTACACATGGAATAAACAAACATACAGTCAAATACCACAATAGAAAAGTCTATATACAGTGTGTGCAAATGAGGTAAGATAAGGGAGGTAAGGCAAATGTGCAAGTAGAGATACGGGGGTGCAAAGGAGCAAGAAAATAAATAACAATATGGAGAAGAGGTAGTTAGATGGGCTTTTTACAGATGGGCTATGTTCAGGTGCAGTGATCTGTGAGCTGCTCGGACAGCTGGTGCTTAAAGTTAGTGAGGGAGATATGAGTCTCCAGCTTCAGTGATTTTTGCAAATCATTCCTGTCATTGGCAGCAGAGAACAGGAAGGAAAGGCAGCCAAAGGAGGAATTGGCTTTGGGGGTGACCAGTGAAATATACCTGCTTGAGCCAGTGCTACGGGTGGGTGCTGCTATGGTGACCAGTGAGCTGAGACAAGGCGGGGCTTTACCTAGCAAAAACTTATAGATGACCTGGAGTCAGTGGGTTTGGCGACGGATATGTAGTGAGGGCCAGCCAACGAGAACATACCGGTCGCAGTGGTGGGTAGTATATGGGGCTTTGGGGATAAAACGCATGGCACTGTGATAGACTGCATTCAATTTGCTGAGTAGAGTGTTGGAGGCTATTTTGTAAACGACATCGCCGAAGTCAAGGATCGGTAGGATAGGACATTGAACACCACACATTAGCTGTTCCTGTAGGCTGAATAATATAACAGCTATTTACATGTTAAAATGTTATAGGATGCATTTTCTCCATTGAAATTGATGGTAGGCCACTCTGGTAGACTGTCATTATAAGCAAATAGCCACAGTAGCCTACTTGGCCACTTAAAACTTTAGCTTAAAGCGGGTACAGCCTCAGTGTTCACAGTAAACGCATGCTGGAAGTTGCACAGAATTTTCACAACATTTCAATTTGCGCTCAGATGACCTGAAATTTGCTCAGTGCTGGAAAAACTTGAGTGAACATTGGTGGCAAAACATATTTATAGTGATTTCTATGGGTCTTCCTCTATTCTGATTGTTTTATACTGTTCAATTCAACCCCACCAAAAAAGTCAGCATTTTCATCCATTTCTAAATTTCTTGCACTCATTTGAGATAATTTCCACACTGTCACGGAGGGTGGCATAATATGGGCAAACAATCGAAGCCTACATTTTGACCAAATGTTGCAAATGCGATTTGACTTGTGATTTAGAGCAAAACACTTTAGATGAACTGTTGGAATCATGGATATAGAATGACCATTAAAATTCTATAGTTTGAATATAATAGCGATTAGCAATAGCAGCTAACAAGATTTAGGCCCAACTTACTAAGAAAAGACAAACTAGCTGTTTGCAGATGTAAGAAACACGAACTAAGCATAATTGTAGAAGTCTAGTGGATGTATATTAAGAAGCAAAGTGAAAACAGCATTAATTTTCATCAACATTGTTTCATCTGCTGCATTTACCATGCAGAAACTGAACGCAAGTGACTCGTGGTAGAGGAACAACAAATTCACTCCTTGAGAGACAGGGGGCGGGGCTAGGTCTGTGTGGAAAACGGAATAGAGAGAGAACAGATATAGATGACTCAAGAAGTGAAGTAAACTATACAAATTGACTTTATACATATCACATTTAACAAACCAAACATTCAAATACCGTTATAGAAGTAAAAACCAAAACCGGTATGTGCAGCAAAACCGTTATATCGTAAAATCCGGTATTCAGCCCAGCATGTACATATTACCTCAATTACCTCGACTAACCTGTATCCCCGCACATTGATTTGGTACTGGTACCCCCTGTACATAGCCGTATTGTTTTTTTATTGTTACTTTAGCTTATTTTGTAAATATTTGCCTAACTCTTATTTTCTTAAAACGGCATCATTGTTGGTTAAGGCCTTGTAAGTAAGCATTTTACAGTAAGGTCTACTACACTTGTTGTATTCAGATGTATGTGACAAATTAAATTGTTTTGATTTGATACATTGAAAGAATACAAACAAAACCTAAGATGGAAGCATTTTGAAAACACTCTAAAAGAGAATGAAGACTTCATTGATGGAAACCCGTTCTGGGAGAAATGGAATGATCTAAATGAAAAAAGTATAAATAAACGGCAACATTTGGATAGATCACTTTGAAAGTCTATGGAATAATACCATCAGAAGACATTACTTTAAACCCCAAATACAAAACCTGGAAAGGCATCATCAGGAATTAAATGCTTAAACACATTACTCCTGAGTTGCAGGAAACCTTATTAAAATTATTCAACCTGGTTTTGAAGAGTGGCTGCTTCCCTGATATTCCCTGATACCACATACAAACATTACACACTAATAAACCAACAAGTACATCAGAAATGCAGAGGAAAAATATTTGCACATTTGTTGATTTTAAGAATGCTTTTGATTCCATATGGAATTATGGATTATATTACAAAACCCTCCAAAGCGGCATTGGGGGTAAAGTATACATCATAAAATGTATTTACTGAAACACATGTAGCATTAAACTGAACAATAATATAAAAACATTTTGCTCAAGGGCGAGGGTTGAGACAAGGGTGCAGTTTAAGTCCAACCCTGCTCAACGTCTACATCAATGAACTAGCAGTGTTGTTGGACCGATCTGCAGCCCCTGGACTCACCCTCAAGGATGAGGAGGTCAGATTCCTGCTCTACACAGGTGACATTGTCCTACTGTCACTAACAGAGCAAGGTCTACAGGAACAACTTAACATTCTTTGAGAATACAGCATCCGTGGGGCAATCAACAATAACTTTCAGAAAACCAAAGTTCTGATTTCCCGAAAAAGGCCAGGAATCAGAGCAGCAGACACTCATTCGAATTTAGTCCCAGGTACAACTAACAGGGACACAAAAAAATCAGTGCCTGTGGTGGATTTGGTCTGGCAGTGAATGCACTAAAAGAAAAACCCTGTGAAGTATTTTAGTCCATAAAATTACAATTCTCTAAAATAAATATTCCTATCCAAATCTTGTGCAAAATATTCAGTAGTGTAATTTGACCAATTCCAGTATATGGAAGCAAGGTTTGGGGTCCAACCTGTAATTACGATTATACTCATTGGTAAAAACCCAATAGAAAATCGACACACAGAATTCTGCAGAATTATCCTAAATATCCAAAAGAGAGTTCCAAATAATCCATGCAGAGTGGAACTTGGATGATTCTCTTTAATTGTAAATATAAAGAAAAGGACACTAACATTTTGAAATTAACAGCCTTACAAATCAAAGCACTGGAAACCCAAGAGCTGAACCCTGAAAAGAGTCCCCTATGTCAGCTGTTAAAAAACCCTATAACCCTATAATTTAAACACACACGGAAATCAATCAAATTGTTACATAAATGAAAACCTATTTGACAAATTGGGAAAATGAAACAAAAACACTGAATAAACTAAATTTGGGCCTCAAAAGAACATACAAATTGGCAGAATATCTCTACTCTCAGAGATACAAAACAGAGACGGATCCTGACCAAATACAGGCTCAGTGACCACAAATTGGCTATAGAAAAAGGGACAGACAAAAACACATGGCTACTCAAAGAGGAGTTTCTATGTGGTCACTGCACGACAGGGGAGGTAGAGACACTTTTTGATCTACTGTGTGAAATATTCCTAAATAAGAGAAGATTTTTTCTAGAAAATATCTCAATCAATTCCCAAATTCTGTGCATTTACTAATGACATAATGCGGGAATTATTCTGGGTGAGGGAGAACCACAAATATTACTGCCAGATATGTATATGGTTGCCATAGTCTGAGGGACATACCATGACCATTAATTCCCTGAAGAGTTACATTGTATATACAGTAATTTACAAGTAATACAGTGTAACTATCATCCATGTACAATTGTATTTCATTGCAATAAAACAAAAATTTGAATTTGAGAGGGGGGATGGGAAGAGAGCTCGAGATGGGAGGGGGGTGACTAGAAAGAGGGAGCAATAGAGTAGGTGTACTGTTGAATGCTCACCGTGACTTTGAATGGGGTAGAGGTGGCCGGCTCCATGGAGGGGCATTTGTCCAGAGCGCTGCCCGGCATGCTGCGCCTGCGACCCACCCTCTCAGGAGGGAGCTCTGGGGAGGGGGAGAGGAATTTGCATTTAAGTCATTGCAACACAATTCAATCAAATTCCAAAAGGTAGACGTTTGCGGTTCTATTATAATCCCGAACAATGTACATATGATCTTCAGAAAGGAGGAACAATCTTAAAATGAAAAAGGGAGACAACCCCTTGGCTCTGGCTTCACCTAAATGATGTGTTTGAGATGCGCTACACATTGCATTCTACATAAACAAACAGGTAATGAGAGAACGGTAGAAGCAGCATTCTCATGGAAAACCGCCATCCCTGACAGACTACGAAATCCATGCTTGTTCTCTCTGTGTCGGTTTCTGTTCTAAGTTGATACACCGAGAGATACGCTTCACTCTTATTTCTGCCTCTGTGGGAAAGATAAGGCTCTAACAAGAAGGCGCACCTCTGAGCGCCCTCATTTATCGCCTCAAACTTTCTCACGGAGGAAGGAGAAAACAGACAATCACTGCATTCAATTACATGAGAATATTCTGAAAGTGTGTAATACTTAACTTCTGGCTTTTAGAACAATTTCGGCTAATAATGGGTTTTGCTAAGCTAGCTACCATAGCTCATCAACCACAGAAAGGCCAAGAGATAATATGAAAGCACATCAACACGACAAGATCACTTCAAACAAGCAGGAAGAGAACGCTGTCAAAATGAGAAAGTGATGCGTAGAGGTCTGGAGACAGCCAAATGCAGTGTAAACTGTCTCCAGGAATATCCTCTGGTTGCATCCTCCGCTGGCTAGCTTTCAAAAGGCATCACCATAAGTCTGCCTTGACTAGCTGACATTTCTTCAAGCCTAAAATGTTGGTTCAAATAAATAAATCACATTATTTTGAATTCTTTAAATTCTGAATGAATTGAAGGTACCTGAAATACACGTGCTAATGTCAACCATTTCTGTCAGTTCTATTCTTTAAATACAAATACTTGTACATGTAAACAGGGACTTCCCTCATTAACATTTGCGGACTAACTTTGTGCCAAAGCCCCAAGTTATGTTTTCCTTATTCTGGAGCGCGTGCTACGGGTGGGTGCTGCTATGGTGACTACTGAGCTGAGATAAGGCGGAGCTTTACCTAGCAAAGACTTACAGATGACCTGGAGCCAGTGGGTTTGGCGACCTGTATGCTCTCGTTGGCTGGAGAGCATACAGGTCACAGTGGTGGGTAGTATATGGGGCTTTGGTGACAAAACGGATGGCACGGTGATAGACTGTATCCAATTTGCTGAGTAGAGTGTTGGAGGCTATTTTGTAAATGATCGTCGAAGTCGAGAATCAGTAGGATAGTCAGTTTTACGAGGGTATGTTTGGCCGCATGAGTGAAGGATGCTTTGTTGTGAAATAGGAAGCCAATTCTAGATTTAATTTTGGATTGGAGATGCTTAATGTGAGTCTGGAAGGAGAGTTTACAGTCTAACCAGACACCTAGGTATTTGTAGTTGTCCACATATTCTAAGTTAGAACCGTCCAGCGTAGTGACGGGCGGGCAGGCAGGTGCGGGCAGCGATTGGTTAAAGAGCATGCATTTAGTTCTACTTGCATTTAAGAGCAGTTGGAGGCCACGGAAGGAGTGTTGTACGGCATTGAAGCTCGTCTGGAGGTTTGTTAACACAGTGTCCAAAGAAGGGCCAGAGGTATACAGAATGGTGTCGTCTGCGTAGAAGTGGATCAAATAATCACCAGCAGCAAGAGCAACATCATTAACGTATACAGAGAAAAGGGTCGGCCCGAGAACTGAAACCTGTGGCACACCCATAGAGACTGCCAGAGGTCCGGACAACAGGCCCTCCGATTTGACACCCTGTGAGATGTCTTCCACCAAGGCACCTTCAAGTTCCCAGACATTTCTGGGGGGGAATGGCCCTAGCCCTCACCCTCCGATCCAACAGGTCCCAGATTGAGATCCGGGCTCTTCATTGGCCATGGCAGAACACTGACATTCCTGTCTTGCAGGAATTCACACACAGAACGAGCAGTATGGCTGGTGCCATTGTCATGCTGGAGAGTTATGTCAGGATGAGCCTGCAGGAAGGGCACCACATGAGGGAGGAGAATGTCTTCCCTGTAATGCACAGCATTGAGATTGCCTGCAACGACAGCAAACTCAGTCCTATGATGCTGTGACACACCGCCCCAGACCATGACGGACCCTCCGCCTGCAAATCCATCCCGCTCCATAGTACAGGCCTCGGTGTAATGCTCATTCCTTCGACGAGAAACTCGAATTTGACCATCACCCCTGGTGAGACAAAACCCTCAGTCGAGCCTCTCTCAGCCTATTGCTGACAGTCTGAGCACTGATGGAGGGATTGTGCGTTCCTGGTGTAACTCGGTCAGTTGTTGTTGCATTCCTGTACCTGTCCCGCAGGTGTGATGTTCAGATGTACCGATCCTGTGCAGGTGTTGTTACACGTGGTCTGCCACTGCGAGGACGATTGGCTGTCCATCCTGTCTCCCTGTAGCGCTGTCTGAGACGTCTCACAGTACGGACATCGCAATTTATTGCCCTGGCCACATCTGCAGTCCTCATGACTCCTTGCAGCATGCCTATAGGCACGTTCATGCAGATGCGCAGGTACCCTGGGCATCTTTCTTTTGGTGTTTTTCAGTCAGTAGAAAGGCCTCTTTAGTGTGCTAAGTTTTCATAACTGTGACCTTAATTGCCTACCGTCTGTAAGCTGTTAGTGTCTTAACGACCGGTCCACAGGTGCATGTTCATTAATTGTTTATGGTTCATTGAACAAGCAAGGGAGAGTGTTTAAACCCTTTACAATGAAGATCTGTGAAATTATCTGAATTTTACTAATTATATTTGAAAGACAGGGTCCTGAAAAAGAGAGTTTCTTTTTTTTCTGAGTTTATATGCCTACATAAATAACTGTACAGCCTCTGTAAAATAAAATGTTCTACTGACAGAGCAGAGGGTGTTTATCGGTCTTTTAGTGCAGTCAGTCCATGGTGAATAGGCCAGCGGGAGTGCATCCCCTAAGGCAGTGTGAAGAGCCAACCTGGATCAAAGAGAAGTCTTCACTGGGGATTATTAAATTACAAACAGTTAACTGCCTACCGCCGCACACCATTGCATCAATCTTTTTTCTGATGTCTTGTTTGATACAGTATCTTATAAAGTGTTTAGACTTAGTATCGATACATTTTTATAACCATGTGGTAAAAACAATGAACCTCAGTATTTTAGTTTTAGCATGCTAGCAGATGCACAATGACTGGAAGTCTATGGGTAATGCTAGTTAGCAATTGCGCTTGTGCTAGTTAGCAACTTCCTTATAACTGTACACAGAGACATAAATATGGTATCAACGAGTTCATCCGACTCTGGGGAAGTAGATAAAGGGCCTCATTGCCAAAATCCCAAAGTATCCCTTTAACACTAACAATCAAAAATGTGCTCAGTCTTCAGACATTTTGGGCATTGGATAAACCAAACAATGCAGTTATGTCCCAAAGGTCTCCGTTTCAGTGCGAGTGTCACACAACAGCACTGTGATGCGAGAAAGATTACCTTTTCCTCTCCAAAGCACAAAAATTCCATTATCCAAAGTGTTTATATGAATACAAAGGAATTCTGAGTAGAGCACTCAGACTCAAGTTCAAAGACGACTTTAAAGAGCAACTCTAGGTACAGATCGTAAACAACGCAGGAAACAACGCAGGAAGCTTGTGGTTTTTCATCTCCAAATTGGAAAAATGTGTTTTCCCACCACTTTAGTTCAGTCCAGTGCCGAAAGGCACAGATCATCAGACAACTTCAGACAAACATTACCAGGGCTGTTTACTGTAGGGCTGACCCCAATTAGTCAACTGGTCGATTGTTTGGTTGATAGGCTGTTGGTCAAACAATAATCTTTTGTCGAGCAGTAGGAAATATATATGACTAATCCATTGCGCAAGCCGCTGGATGACAGTCCAAGAAGGGGATGTGGTTAAGATGCACATCTCTCTCCAGAATGCCCTCTCTCCCATCAATTTGTTTCATAACTTTATTGTGTGAATTGTTTGTGTTTGATTGTTAGTGTCTATCAATTCCCCATTACATACATCACCAGTAGTACATTTACCGTTAATTCCTATCATTTCAAATCTACAATGTTTGTTTGGTTACGTTAATTTCTGGTAATGCATTCAGTACCTGACTGGGGCCAAGCTTCTTCCATCCAGGACCTCTATACCAGGAGGTGTCAGAGGAAGGCCCTAAAAATGGTCAAAGACTCCCCCCCACCCTAGTCATAGACTGTTCTCTCAGGCTACCGCACGGCAAGCGGTAGCGGAGTGCCAAGTCTAGGTCCAAAAGGCTAGCTAGCTTCTTCCCCCAGGCCATAAGACTCCTGAACATCTAATCAAAGGTCTACCCAGACCCCTCTGTTACGCTGCTGCTACTCTCTGGTTTATTATTTATGTATAGTCACTTTAACTCTACCTACATGTACATATTACCTTATTGTCAGAGTGGGCATGTTGTTTGCAGAACACACAACCTATGCTTGTGAGAAACAAGTTTGTTTATTTAATTCCATTGACAAGTTGTCAATTTAGTCAGTGTCTCTTGTTTGGAGTGCTCCTGTCAATGTTGAGTAAGGACATGCACCTGATTACGCATAGAAGTAAGCCTATAGGCTACTTAGCCTGCATGTAAATGTAGGCATATGAATGTGCCCATCTGGGGATCTGATAGTATTTATGATTGGCTTAACGCACCACCACTAATGAGCTGTGGAGCTTCTCAAAGTAATGTTTTCTTAACCTAAAACAGCAAGCAAACAAAGTCTGTTTTTAGATCCATTGAGAATGACAATAGTTTGTCAATGTATTTTACTCATATTTCCATCTCTCTCCCTTTCGATAACCACTCAGCATGAAAGGGAAAAATATCATGCTCTGATCCAGTGGTAACGTCATAAAATTGGCCTACCTGATGAGCTCTTATACCTTGCACAAATAGCCTACAGCCGTGTCTGTCCCGAGCTCACTGGCACAGGAATCTCTGCGGACCCAAGTTGATACAAATGTTTCAAGTTTGTCGCAGATTGCGGTAGCCAATGTGATTTATAGGATATATTCTACCTGCAGGATGCAATGTTTTTATTTGTTGTCTTTATGTAGGCAATTTTAAATAGTTGACAATGGCAATAGAAGTTCGTTTTTGGGTTTGTATAATTTTTATTTGGATAGAAAATGTAAATAAACACATGACAATGATTGAGATACAAATACGTTATTATAAATGATATGAAACTGTTCCACGAAAATGTGCATATGAAAACCATAACTGGCACACAGATCGGTAGAAATAGTAAGATAAGTGGTCATTCCACATGAGAAAGGTTGCCGACTCCTTGTAGCCTATTACTGGCAACTTCAGGAGAGTAACAGCAGAATCTGCAAAGCCAGCAGGAGCGAAAGGAGGATGGTCAGGTCAGGTTAAGGCTTTTTTCTTCTGGTTATCTTGATCTCTGGCTCCCTCTGGAGTCATGTGTTTCTTATTTCATCAAACAGTGTGATTAAAGCATCAGACAAGTTCAATACATATAGTTTATTTTATAAAAATAAAAAACACACGTTAAAATGTTGTTTTTTTCTCTCCCTAGGTCAACCAATATAAAAAAAATTTGTCAGGGACAGACCTTGTTTACTATGGTAGCCTACTTGCTCACTACTATACATCACACTTTCTCCTGGGATATTTAGGTTAGACAAAACTCAGTGAAGTGACAAACAACAATCCTGAGGGATTAATTTTTTGGTGGAGGACTGTCCCAGAGGATAAAACAGTATTGGTTATCCCTGTTTGCAGCTCTGATCCTACTCCTGGAGTGAATGTGCTGTCTGTGCAGACGGGTCTGACCCAGTAGTCTGTAGTATTAGGACTTCTTCCCCAAACCTTTCCTCATTGTGCCCAACATTTCAACCTCCGATAAACTAACAGTCTGCCATAAACCTATTCACACTATTATGACTATTCAGTCATCACTGTTGTACTGAGCTGAGCAGTTTCTGATGTCATGTGCTAGACTAGAGAACAGCACTGCATGTCAGGATAAACAATCTTGGGGAGGGGGACAATTCCTGTGAGGGGTTGAGTTCTACTTCTGAGGGGGCAGGTCAGGGGTCATGCTTGTGGCCTCTCCGGCAGCGTGCCGGTGTCAAATCACAACCCCAAAAATAAATAATATATTTTTTAAATATTATTTTTAGAGATACCAGTGCTGAGAGTTTGTCATTGAAGAGCAGTATAGAGGTACAACCCTGGTGAGAGGCTATATTATGATGCAATGTTATTTTTTTTAGACGTTGACAGATGTGACCCTACACCCCCAAAGCCTTGACCGGGGAGCACGTGCCGTCAGCCCAGCAACAGTGCTGCTACTGTTACACTCCCAGTCATGTACCCCTCACATGTCACCCTTGGAAAAACAGCCTGTCACACACCCCTCTGAGCCCCTCACATGTCACCCTGGAAACAACAGCCAGTCGCATGGCCGGGAGTTTGTCCTGGCAACCTGAACATACTAGGAAAAACAAAACCCTACTTATACTAGTTCGGGGATGTCAAACATACGGCCAGGCCCAAACTACTAAAATGACTCTGTGTCTTTCACAAATCATGCTAAAAGCAAGCTAAGAGGCTGGGGAATGCGTTAGGGCTGTGTCGACACCAGTAGCACAATTTTGGGGCAAAAATGAAAACATGAAGCGGACTAAACTCTTTGGTTCTTTGAAAACCTGCTGTATGTAAAATAGTGTGCTATAGCTTGGAAAATAAATAAACGCGACTCTGGATGACAACATAAGGATGTTTGTTTAGAACATTAGGCTGTTTTCCTAAAGAAGTTAAATCCACTTTCTGTTTTGTTTCCTTGCCATGATACTAACGAGTATCACAATAATGGTATCGTCCCAGCCCAAGCATGTGTCGGGGCAGCAGGGTAGCCTAGTGGTTAGAGTGTTGGACTAGTAACCGAAAGGTTGCAAGTTTAAATCCCCGAGCTGACATGGTACAAATCTGTCGTTCTCCTAGGCCGTCATTGAAAATAAGAATTTGTTCTTAACTGACTTGCCTAGTTAAATAAAGCTAAAATAAAAAATGTGTCCCATCAGAATTCCCAGATGGAGATAAACGTGTATTCTTATGGTATGTTACAGTATGATGTCCCTGAAACTGCTGCTTGATCAAGCCCAGTGGATCAGACATGATAACATTACTACAGGAATGCTAAGGTATGACTGCGTGGCGTTGTGGGGATCCCTCACTGCACAACTGTACATGGACTAGGTTCAAAAACAAGAACTCAAGTTGGATCACCCTTCGAGGAAGCAGTAGGATTAAAAGCAAGAGAGGCAGTGCAGTCAGATAGACTGCCGACCTCTCTTTGAACTAGAGGTCGACCGATTATGATTTTTCAACACCAATTGTTGGAGGACCAAAAAAAGCCAATACTGATTAATCGGACGATATATATATATATATATATATATATATATATATATATATATATATATATATATATATATTTGTAATAATGACAATTACAACAATACTGAATGAACACTTATTTTAATATAATACATATATAAAATTAATTTAGTCTCAAATAAATAATGAAACATGTTCGATTTAGTTTAAATAATGCAAAAAACAGTTTTGGAGAAGAAAGTAAAAGTGCAATATGTGCCATGTAAAAAGCTAACGTTTAAGTTCCTTGCTCAGAGCATGATAACATATGAAAGCTGGTGGTTCCTTTTAACATGAGTCTTAAACTTCTTAACTGGGAATATTGAAGGTTGTAGTTATTATAGGAATTATAGGACTATTTCTCTCTATACCACTTGTATTTCATATATCCTTGACTATTGGATGTTCTTATAGGCACCATAGTATTGCCAGCCTAATCTCGGGAGTTGATAGGCTTGAAGTCATAAACAACACAATGCTCGAAGCACAGCGAAGAGCTGCTGGCAAACGCAATAAAGTGCTGTTTGAATGAATGCTTACGAGCCTGCTGCTGCCTACCACCGCTCAGTCAGACTGCTCTATCAAATCATAGACTTAATTATAATATAATAAACACACAGCAATATGAGCCTAAGGCTCCATTAATAAGGTCAAATCCGTAAACTATAATTTCAAAAACATAACGTTTATTCTTTCAGTGAGAAATGGAACCGTTCCATATTTTATCTAACAGGTGGCATCCTTAAGTCTAAATATTAATGTTACATTGCATAATGTTCAATGTTATGTCATAATTATGTACAATTCTGGCAAATTAATTAGTCTTTGTTAGGAAGAAATGGTCTTCACACAGTTCACAACAAGCCAGGCGGCCCAAACTGCTGCATATACTCTGACTCTGCTTGCACAGAATGCAAGAGAAGTGACACAATTTCAATAGTTAAAATATATTTATGATAGCAGGCAATATTGACTAAATATGCAGGTTTAAAAATATATACTTGTGTATCGATATTAAGAAAGGCATTGATGTTTCTGGTTAGGTACATTGGTGCAACGACAGGGCTTTTTTTGCGAATGCTCTTGTTAAATCATCACCCGTTTGGCGAAGTAGGCTGTGATTTGTTGATAAATTAACAGGAACCGCATTGATTATATGCAATGCAGGACAAGCTAGATAAACTAGTAATATCCTCAACCATGTGTAGTTAACTAGTGATTATGTTAAGATTTATTGTTTTTTATAAGGTTAATAATAGCTAGCACCTTACTTTGGCTCCTTGCTGCACACTCGTAACAGGTGGTCAGCCTGCCACGTAGTCTCCTCGTGGAGTGCAATGTAATCGCCCATAATCGGTGTCCAAAAATGGCGATTACCGATTGTTATGAAAACTTGAAATTGGCCCTAATTAAATCGGCCATGCCGGTCGACCTCTACTTTGAACCATACTCTGCCCAGGAGTAGCTAGACATTGCCCCCACACAGAGCTGGCTATCATCAATGACTGATGATACTATTACTGTCCCTGCTGCATTAAGCTATGCCCTGGGCCATATTCATGAAGTATCTCAGTAGGAGTGCTGATCTAGGATCAGTTCCCCCACAGTTCATATAATCCTATTCATTATGATCCAATCTGATCCTAGATAAGCACTGCTTCTCTGAAATGCTTTGTGAATACTGGCCATGATCTCCTCCCAGGGGCCCATCCACACAAGTAATCCTGTCCTGTCCAAAACGACCCCAGAGTGTTGATGAACAACTATATGCTCCATCTTTGGCAGGGAGGCAATATGTTTGGAGAAGCCTTTTGGGGGGGGGGGGGGGGGGGGGTGTGCGCGCTGGGACCCACTTCCTCCCCATAAAGGCATTATTTCACCCACACAAAACTGTGCAGATTAAAAGCTCCCGAATACCACTCCAGACTGAGGAATTTCGACAACTAAATAGGCTACACTCACTCATTAAGAAGATAAACTGATATAAATCACAAAGTCTTATTTAGACACAGTGATTACATAATGTATATAAGGAAATAAACAGCTGATCAACATGTAGTCTCTAGAAAAATTTAATTAATTTGTTAAAAGACACAACTGGACAGAATTGACAGAAGAGAGGGAAAAAAAAGTGACAGGATACCATACTGCAGGATTCAACTAGATTCAGCTGTGGGATGATTTGTTCTTGAGTGGATGGTCAGGGGCCCGGAACATAACTACAATTATAAACTGGGTGGTTCAAGCCCTGAATTCTGATGGGCTGAAAGCCCGGTATATCACACCGTATACCACGGGTATGACAAAACACTTCGTTTTACTGCTCTAATTACGATGGTAACCAGTTTATAATAGCAATAAGGACCTTCAGGGGTTTGTGATATATCACCAATATACCACGGCTAAGGGCTGTGTCCAGGCACACCACATTGCGCCTAAGAACTGCCCTTAGCTGTGGTATATTGGCCATATACCACATCTCCTCGGGGCTTCATCAAAATTTGACCAAAACATAATTACAACTTTGGGGGGTGAGTGGTGCAAATAAAAGTAGCAGTATCATATAATTTCAGTTATTCAAAGCAATATTACTTGTGTTTGTTATGCCGTCTGGCTCCATCAATAGATACAAGACATTCCCTCCCCTCCTACTGCAAATGGCCCTGAGGGTCACGCATTCTCATCCCCCACAACCACTTTCCCACTGTGGTGAATATTCTATTAGTCCTGGCGCAATAGGAGACAGTAAGCTAAGCATAGTAATGGGATGCACACCATTTGTGTGGCTGTTAACCTGTATATCACCTCAGTATGTGTAAGCATTGAAAATGGATCCACAGAACTGTGGATGTCTCTAAGCAGGTTTCCATCCAACCTTTTTATGTGAGTAAAGTACGTCAGATAAAATAATATAACGACGGGCCTGATGGAAACAGCAAATTGGTCCGTAAACTTTCCAAATGTCTACAAAATAAATACGCTAGACAAGGTGCGATATTTTTTGTGTCAGTAAAATCTATTAGACAGTGGTGGATGATAGGAATCAAATTAAGCCGGTAATGTTTCGGTATATCTATTCTGTGGTGCCTCTAGTCATGGCCCCAAATGTTTTCATGCAGCGCCCTCCTTTGGAGAAGGGGAGAAGTGCTATTGAACTAGGGTGGATTATCAAAGGCTCATCCAGGCTCTGAAGTGTGCACTCCCTTAGTCTGCGCTTACTTACACCAATCCAATGTTATTCAATCCATGAGTGGAGTGCGCAAGTATACACTTTGGGTAGGGATTCGGAACACAGCCCATGTATCTCTTTCCCTACTACTGATGAGGTCGTGTTTCATGATGTTATTAGAACATTGCTTTCAATTTGATAACAACATCATTCACAGAAAACCTTCAAAAACATCCCTCCAGAGACTAGGCTATCACAGGAGGTTGGTTGCACCTTAATTGGGGAGGACAGGCTTGTGGTAATGGCTGGGGTGGAATAAGTGGAACGGTATCAAATACATGAAACACATGGGTTGATGCCATTCCATTTGCTCCGTTCCAGCCATTATTATGAGCCGTCCTCCCCTCAGCAGCTTCCACTGTAGGCGATATAAAACAAAGTGACTAAAAACATCTCTTTCCGTATTTTTCCATCAATGACAAAACGCAAGGTTTCAATTAATTAAAAAGCTGTAACACAGCCTACAGTAGTATCTTTGAACAGCCGCAGTCTTCAGCACAGTGGTAACTACACAGGACATCAGCTTGCTTCATTACACATGCAGAGAACAGAGGAGAAACCGCCTGTGTGTTGAGAGCGGCAGAAGCTATTGTGTACATTTGACAGATCCCAATGAATTATAGGATGACGTTGAAGACACTGTCTGTTTTATCTCTGGACCACAGTGGCCTGGACATGAATACATTTAGAGACAGCGGAGAAAATTGGCACCACCGTACAAGCATGTATGTGCCAGCATAACAAAAACAGATTAATTATCTATGCAAGAACATGCATTTTGTGAATGTAAATAATGAGTTGATTTGTGATGTGAATCATAACGGCATTGTCATTGCTAATGTTCTCTGCATCTGCCTTTTAACATGATCAACCTACAAAAAGACCTTTATCAGCTCAGTTTGATTTGAATGGCTTCAATAGGCTTCATTCATCTGAGACAAGATGACAAGAATTAACACACACAGACACACACACACACACCTCAGTGTGAGCAAAACAGGATTATAAACTCAGCAACAAAAAAAAAGAAACGTCCCTTTTTTAGGACCCTGTCTGTCAAAGATCATTCGTAAAAATCCAAATAACTTCACAGATCTTCATTGTAAAGGGTTTAAACACTGTTTCCCATGCTTGTTCAATGAACCATAAACAATTAATGAACATGCTCCTGTGGAACGGTCGTTAAGACACTAACAGCTTACAGACGGTATAGGCAATTAAGGTCACAGTTATGAAAACTTAGGATACTAAAGAGGCCTTTCTACTGACTCAGAAAAACACCAAAAGAAAGATGCCCAGGGTTCCTGCTCATCTGTGTAAACGTGCCTTAGGCATGCTGCAAGGGGGCATGGGGACTGCAGATGTGGCCAGGGCAATAAATGACAAGGTCCGTACTGTGATACGCCTAAGACAGCGCTACAGGGAGACAGGACAGACAGCTGATCGTCCTCGCAGTGGCAGACCACGTGTAACAACACCTGCACAGGATCGGTACATACGAACATCACACCTGCGGGACAGGTACAGGATGGCAACAACAGCTGCCTGAGTTACACCAGGAACGCACAATCCCTCCATCAGTGCTCAGACTGTCCACAATAGGCTGAGAGAGGCTGGACTGAGGGCTTGTAGGCCTGTTGTAAGGCAGGTCCTCACCGGCAACAATGTCGCCTATGGACACAAACCCACTGTTGCTGGACCAGACAGGACTGGCAAAAAGTGCTCTTCACTGACGAGTCGCGGTTTTGTCTCACCAGAGGTGATGGTCGGATTCGTGTTTATCGTCGAAGGAATGAGCGTTACACCGAGGCCTGTACTCTGGAGCGGGATCGATTTGGAGGTGGAGGGTCTGTCATTGTCTGGGGCGGTGTGTCACAGCATCATTGGACTGAGCTTGTTGTCATTGCAGGCAATCTCAACGCTGTGAGTTACAGGGAAGACAACCTCCTCCCTCATGTGGTACCCTTCATGCAGGCTCATCCTGACATGACCCTCCAGCATGACAATACCTCCAGCCATACTGCTCGTTCTGTGCATGATTTCCTGCAAGACAGGAATGTTTGTGTTCTGCCAAGGCCAGCGAAGAGCCCGGATCTCAATCCCATTGAGCACGTCTGGGACCTGTTGGATCGGATGGTGAGGGCTAGGGCCATTCCCCCCAGAAATGTCTGGGAACTTGCAGGTGCCTTGGTGGAAGAGTGGGGTATCTCACAGCAAGAACGGGCAAATCTGGTGCAGTCCATGAGGAGGAGATGCACTGCAGTGCTTAATGCGGCTGGTGGCCACACCAGATACTGACTGTTACTTTTGATTTTGACCCCGCCTTTGTTCACAAACACATTATTCCATTTCTGTTAGTCAAATGTCTGTGGAACTTGTTCAGTTTATGTCTCAGTTGTTGAATCTTATGCTCATACAAATATTTACACTTGTTAAGTTTGCTGAAAATAAACGCAGTTGACAGTGAGAGGGCATTTCTTTTTTTGCTGAGTTTACAAACCAAGGAATGTAGTCCAATTAAAAAATGAATTTTAAAAAGTAACTTGTTGTTGAAGTAAAACATAAGAAATAGGATGACTGATTAATTCTTCACTCAAAATTTATCCTAATGAATGTGAGGCTTCAAACTACTGCTAAGAGTATCATGACAGGAAAGGGTTCTAAATAAATAATCTAAAAAGAGAAACCCCTCTTTCTCCAATCTGACAAAGTCATTCAACGACCCGCAGAAATGATACATTAAATAAAAAAGAAACATACTTAGAACACACATGTAATACATTTCAGTGGTAACTGAAATATGTCAGCTATGCAGTCAGACATTACATACAGCAATCCTTTCATTATTCGTCCAACAATCCCACCAGCCAGCAAGCAGAGATCTCTGTGCAATATTCATGTACACTGACAGTTTAGTCCCTTGAGCCTGCAACCTCAGGGCACAGTGTGGAATGGGGATTAAGCTAAGCATAGTAAAGGGATGGACACCATTTGTGTGGCTGTTAACCTGTATACCACCTCAGTATGTGTAAGCATTGAAAATGGATCCACAGAACTGTGGATGTCTTTAAGCAGGTTTCCATCCAACCTTTTTATGTGAGTAAAGTACGTCAGATAAAATAATGTAACGACGGGCCTGATGGAAACAGCAAATTGGTCGGTAAACTTTCCAAATGTCTACAAAATAAATACGCTAGACAAGGTGGGATCTTTTTGTGTCGGTAAAATGTATTATGCAAGAAAGTGCAGTGGAAATGGCTTTATACATAAATATTGCTATAATAACCATCATATCAAAGTAAACATGGAGTCACGCGATGACATGTTGTGTGGTCCTCCCACTAGACTGGTTGGGAAAGCATGCGGTTAATTAGGCTACAGATTAAATAAATGATGAACTTCACAGGGTGGTGAAAGTGCACGGTGATGAGCTTGATGCTCCTTTCCAATAAATATTGAGGGTCTTATTCTGGTGACATGATGATGAAAGCTTGGCTGCTGTTTGACAAATAAAAAAGAATCTCGCTCATTTTGTCCATAATCTCATCATGTAGGTAGCCTACTCGCACTTTATCTGTTGGCTAGAGGGCACGTTTCAAAACCAGAGTGAGCACATTCACTATATAAACGCACATTTCTTCCTGACAAAAGCATCAGTAGAGTTGAAAATGCGATGGAAACCCATTTAACGTAACTTAACATTTTTTTTAAAGTCAGTAGATGGGAATTTGACTGCAAAAGTTATTTTGATGTTCAGCACGCACAGCCTTTTATCCGTAACAAGTCAATTTAATGGAAAGCAGTGGGAAAATGCACAATTGTTTTTTTATGCAGATTTTAGAATATTCACATGAAAATCTGTCGCCAATTGGATGGAAATCTAGCTAATATGCTAGATTTAGAGATTAAGTCAATAATCTCAGTGGGTCACGGTATTGTGATTACCAGACGAGTGACGTGGCCGACTGATCCCGATTCAGGGCTTTCACACAACAGGAGGCCAACTTACAAAGCCCTGCCAGCGGTATTCTAAAGGTTTTATGAACACCTCTGCACAGGACGTCTATTGAGTCATGCAAGGGCAGAGATTATTGTGTGGAATGGGGATTAAGCTAAAGATAGTAAAGGGACCATTTGTGCGGCTGGTAACCTGTATATCACCTCAGTATGAGTAAGCATTGAAAATGGATCCACAGAACTGTGGATGTATCTAAACAGATTTCCATCCAACCTTTTTATGTGAGTAAAGAACATGTCGGGTATTAAAAAATAAAAGTCACGACAGGCCTGATGGAAATGGCAAATGTCAGACAACTTTCCAGATGTCGACAAAATTAAATACGCTAGACAAGGTGGGATCTTTTTGTGTCAGTAAAATGAATTACACAAGAAATGGTGGTGGAAACGCATTTATGAACAAATATTGATATAATAATCATCCTATTGCACACACAATAACCATCATATCGCACATGCACAGCCTTTCATCTGCAACAACTCCATTTAATGAAAATCTGTCGCCAATTGGATGGAAACCTAGCTAATATGCTAGATTTAGAGATTAAGTCCGTAATCTCAGTGGGTCACGGTATTGTGATTACCAGACGAGCGACGTGGCCAACTGATCCCGATTCAGGGCTTTCACACAACAGGAGGCCAACATACAAAGCCCTGCCAGCGGTATTCTAAAAGGTGTTCTGTACAGTGCTTCACTTGCATTATATCATGCAGGTTTTATGAACTGCACAGGACATCTACTGAGTCATGCAAGGGCAGAGATCACTGTTATTATGAGGATTCTCTGTGAAACAAAGACTTCATGTCATGAGAGAGGAGAGCATGTATCTTGAACATAGTCTTAGGCCCTGTGACAATCACTAAGAGCAGGTCAGAACTTGCCCAAGAAAAAAACACTTTAATTTCCTGTTTCCAGCATAATCTGATGATGAACACAACCCATGTTTCCAATCCATGGGAGAGGCTATGTTCATGCAGTCTCCAATCAATACAGTCGTAAAATAGATTTAACTCTCTCTTATAGCAACATTGAGACAGACAGTGATCTTCCGGATTGGAAACACTGAATAACTTCGAGACAATTTTCTCTGAATTAGCACTACTGTCTCAAAGTAAAATGACATTGTGCTGAGTATGTTGATGGTTTTGTTGTTGCTACAAAGTGCCTCATTCTAATTAGGCTGCAGACTTCATCAAAACAGAGGAGAAACAATAACAATCATGTCTGTGCATTTTCTTTACATCAATCAATGTTTAATAAAAACATTTTTTTTTAAATCTGAACAAAATGTTTGAGTGCCTAAGAGTATTTAATCATTTCCCCCCTCAATCCCTCCCCCCTTAACAATGTCAGTTGCCAAAACAACTCATAGTAAAAACTTAATTTCAATCAAGGTAACTTGGCTTACTTTCCCCAAGTGATTTAAAACACATCCAGTCAATGTGTTTGTGTCTGAAAAAGAACAGGGTCCAGAAAACACACTGGTTGCTGTTTTGTCAGCGTTCAAATCCACTTCCCACAACAGTCTGAGCGACCAGATCTTTAAAAAAACATCTGGAGAAGTTTGGGCTGACCCAATTCCACCCCAGACAACTTTGGCTAAAAACTCTATAAAAAGTAATGCCTTCATATAAGCCTATATACACAAAAGTATGTGGACACCCACATATTGGCAGTCAAATGGCCTTACTGAAGAGCTCAGTGACTTTCGATATGGCACTGTCATAGGATGTCAGGTCGTCACATTTCTGCCCTGCTAGTAGAGGTCGACCGATTATGATTTTTCAACGCCGATACCGATTACTGGAGGACCAAAAAAAGCAGATACCGATTAAAATCAGCCAATTTTTATGTATTTATATATATTTGTAATAAATGACAATTACAACAATACTGAATGAACACTGTAAAAAAGCTAACGTTTAAGTTCCTTGCTCAAACATATGAAAGCGCGTAGTTCCTTTTAACATGAGTCTTCAATATTCCCAGTTAAGAAATTTTAAGATGTAGTTATTATAGGAATTATATGACTATTTCTCTATACCATTTGTATTTCATATAGCTTTGACTATTGGATGTTCTTATAGGCACCATAGTATTGCCAGCCTAATCTCAGGAGTTGAAAGGCCTGAAGTCATAAACAGCGCTGTGCTTCAAGCATTGCGAAGAGCTGCTGGCAAATGCAGGAAAGTGCTGTTTGAATGAATGCTTACGAGCCTGCTGCTGCCTACCACTGCTCAGTCAGACTGCTCTATCAAATGTCAAATCATAGACTTAATTATAATATAATAAAAGTACAGAAATACGAGTCTTAGGTCATTAATATGGTCAAATCCAAAAACTATCATTTCGAAAACAAAACGTTTATTCTTTCAGTGAAATACGGAACCGTTCCGTATTTTATCTAACGGGTGGCATCCATAAGTCTAAATATTGCTGTTACATTGCACAACCTTCAACATTATGTCATAATTATGTAAAATTCTGGCAAAATTAATTACGGTCGTTGTTAGGAAGAAATGGTCTTCACACAGTTCACAACGAGCCAGGCGGCCCAAACTGCTGCATATACCCTGACTCTGCTTGCAAAGAACGCAAGTGAAGTGACACAATTTCCCTAGTTAAAAGTAATTCATGTTAGCAGGCAATATTAACCAAATATGCTTGTGTATTGATTTTAAGAAAGGCATGATGTTTACGGTTAAGTACATTGGTGCAACGACAGGGCTTTTTTCACTAATGCTCTTGTTAAATCATCACCCGTAGTAGGCTGTGATTTGATGATAGATTAACAGGCACTGCATTGATTATATGCAATGCAGGACAAGCTAGTTAAACTAGTAATATCCTCAACCATGTGTAGTTAACATAATCACAAGTTAAGATTGATTGTTTTTCATAAGTTTAATGCTAGCTAGAAACTTACCTTGGCTCCTTGCTGCACTCCCGTAACAGGTGGTCAGCCTTCCATGCAGTTTCCTTGTGGAATGCAATGTAATTGGCGTCCAAAAATGCCAATTACCGATTGTTATGAAAACTTGAAAATCGGCCCTAATTAAATCGGCCATGCCAATTAATCGGTCGACCTCTACCTGCTAGAGCTGCCCCGGTCAACAGTAAGTGCTGTTATTGTGAAGTGGAAACATCTAGGAGCAACAACACCTCAGCTGCAAAGTGGTAGTTCACACAAGCTCACAGAATGGGATTGTGAGTTCTGAAGCGAGTAAAAATCCTCTGTTCTCGGTTGCAACACTCACTACTGAGTTCCAAACTGCCTCTGGAAGCAACTTCAGCACAAAAACTGTTTGTCGGGAGCTTCATGAAATGGGTTTCCATGGTCGAGCAGCCACACACAAGCCAAAGATCACCATGCGCAATGCCAAGCGTCGGCTGTGGTGTAAAGCTCGCCACCGTTGGACTCTGAAGCAGTGGAAAAGCGTTCTTTGGGAGTGATGAATCACGCTTCACCATCTGGCAGTCTGACAGACGCCAGGAGAACACTACCTGCCCTAATGCATAGTGCCAACTGTAAACTTTGGTGGAGCAGGAATAATGGTCTGGGGCTGTTTTTCAAGGGAAATCTTAACGCTACAGCATACAATGACATTCTAGATGATTCTGTGCTTCCAACTTTGTGGCAACAGTTTGGGGAAGGCTCTTTCCTGTTTCAGCATGACAATGCCCCCATGCACAAAGGAGGTCCATACAGAAATGGTTTGCCGAGATCGTTGTGGAAGAACTTGACTGGCCTGCACAGAGCCCTGATCCCATCAAACACCTTTGGGATGGATTGGAACGCCGACTATGAGCCAGGCCTAATTGCCCAACATCAGTTCCCAACCTCACTAATGCTCGGGCTGAATGGAAGCAAGACCCCACAGCAATGTTCCAAAATCTAGTGGAATGCCTTCCCAGAAGAGTGGAGGCTATTATAGCAGCAAAAGGGGGGACCAACTCCATATTAATGCCCATGATTTTGATATGAGATAGAGAATGAGACATACTTTTGGTCATGTAGTGTATATGTGCAATTATACGTCTAGGTCTACTGTCTATACATAAGTGCTGCAAAAATACATGTTTATTTTTTGCATGCCTACAGCATTGCATAGATAATTGAGAGACAATTGCTGTCATTGTTCAAACCCGGGACTGCAAAGCGAGGCTCCAGTGATCAGAGTCCAGGGTTTCTCTTTGCCTTCATTTCATTTCTTAGACTAGTGCAACCCACATTCTGCAGCTTTGTAATCTAACAAATATGCATCGCTGAAAGAATGTTCCAACAACCTCCAGCCCCTGAAAAATCTCTGCCATGCTGCAAGCAGTTTAGAGGACACATGAAGCCTTGACAGGGGCAGGTTTCAGTTAGTTGTTTTCCCCCCTTCATAAATGCAATTCATGCCTCTGGAGAGGGTGGTAATACAGCTGTGATAGGATCTAACCCTTTTGGAATCCTAGCCCTCTTAGGCATGTCACATACGCTCAGTCACCAACCCCTCAGTCTGGTCTGCTCCTTCATACAGTACCTAGTGCTGCTCCCGCCCACCTGCGCCCACCCGCTGCCGTGAGAGGCTTCTCTGTGAGAAGCCTGGGGGCTGCGAATTCTCCAATTCTCCACAGCTCTGCTCTTCCAAAAACAAGAGTAATCTCTGGAGCTCTCTCAAATCAGCAGTGTTCCAAAATCTGTCGTTGTTTAAAGCCAAGGCCAGGCCAGAAATACAGGCAGAGGTGTTTCACGCCAGGCTGCGGAAAATGTCTCATGAGCAGGAAACAGAGGTCTGGGTGACCTACTTGAGTCTGCATGCTGTTCCCATCTTTTTTGTAGTCGTGCATATGACCAATGTGAGATATTGGGTATTTATTAGGTACAACCATCTAGTAGTGGGTCGGACCCCCCTTTTCCTCCAGAACAGCGGTACATTCATGCTGTGAACAGCCTGTTCCATCTCATCCCAAAGATGCTTTATTGGGTTGAGGTCTGGGGACTGTGCAGACTGTGCTTGCCACTCAAGTAAATTGAACTCACGGTCATATTCCAGGCAATTTTTTTTCACTCCTCAATTGTCCTCAAATGTTGGTGATCGCGTGCCCACTGGAGCTGCTTCTTCTTGTTTTTAGCTGATAGGTGTGGAACCCGGTGTGGTCGTCTGATGCAATAGCCCATCCATGACAAGGATCAACGAGTTGTGCGTTCCAAGATGCCGTTCTGCACACCACTGTTGTACCGCCATTTTTATTTATCCGTTATTTTACCAGGTAAGTTGACTGAGAACACGTTCTCATTTGCAGCAACGACCTGGGGAATAGTTACAGGGGAGAGGAGGGGGATTAATGAGCCAATTGTAAACTGGGGATTATTAGGTAACCGTGATGGTTTGAGGGCCAGATTGGGAATTTAGCCAGGACACCAGGGTTAACACCCCTACTCTTACGATATGTGCCATGGGATCTTTAATGACCTCAGAGAGTCAGGACACCCGTTTAACGTCCCATCCGAAAGACAGCACCCTATACAGGGCAGTGTCCCCAATCACTGCCCTGGGGCATTGGGATATTTATTTAGACCAGAGGAAAGAGTGCCTCCTACTGGCCCTCCAACACCACCTCCAGCAGCATCTGGTCTCCCATCCAGGAACTGACCAGGACCAACCCTGCTTAGCTTCAGAAGCAAGCCAGCAGCGGTATGCAGAGTGGTATGCGGATGACATTTGTTGGTTGGATGCCCGCCTGTTAGCTTACACAATTCTTGCCATTGTCCTTTTGATCGCTCTCGTCAAAGAGCTGTTTTCACCCACAGGATTTTGCTGACCGGATGTTTTTTGTTTGACACCATTCCCGGTAAACCCTAGATACTGGTGTGTGAAAAACCCTAGATACTGGTGCGTGAAAAGCCCAGGGGGACAGCCATTTCTGAGATACTGGATCCGGCTCACTTGGCACCGACGATTATACCACGCTCAAAGTCGCTTAGGTCACTTGTTTTGCCCATTCTAACGTTCAATCAAACAGTAACTGAATGCCTCACTGACTGTCGGCCTGCGTTATATAAAAAACCATGGCCATGTGACTCGCTGTCTGTAGGAGCGATCCATTTTTGTGACCGGGATGGTGTACCTAACTGTCCGGTGAGTGTAACCTTCACTGTTGGCTTTCAAATCCCAGTTTTGGTTGTGGAGAAGGTTCTACTTGAGACTGGTCCTCATCACTACAGTGAAGGATATCTTTATACTCAAAGATAACTAGTGATACCAGATAAAGGATTGCTCTAAACACCCTAAATCAGCTTATTACTCCACCCAGCTCTGGCCAACAAAAACTTTGCCAAAACTTCAGTGCTAATTCCAGGTCTTGTGCTCTGCATTGGCTTTCATCTAGAGCTGGGCGATAAAGGGAAAACGTCCATATCACCAAAAATAGACTCAATTATCACAATAACGATCAATCTAAGGATAAATAAATAACATTAATGTGCACCAGTTACTTTAAAAAAAATACTCACTGAGCTGACAGAGAATGCCACGAGTGTGCAAAGCTGTCATCAAGGAAAAGGGTGGCTACTTTGAAGAATCTCAAATATAAAATATATTTTCTTGGTTACTAAATGATTCCATACGTGTTATTTCATAGTTTTGATGTCATCACTATTATTCTATAAATGTAGAAAAACAGTAAAAATAAAGAAAAACCCTTGAATGTGTAGGTGTGTCCAAACTTTTGACTAGTACTTTTTAAACATTTTATTTCACCTTTATTTAACCAGGTAGGCTAGTTGAGAACAAGTTCTCATTTACAACTGTGACCTGGCCAACATAAAGCAAAGCGACACAAACAACAACAGAGTTAAACATAGAATAAACAAACATACAGTCAATAACACAATATACTTTTTTTCTATGTACAGTGTGTGCAAATGAGGTAAGATAAGGGAGGTAAGGCAATAAATAGGCCATAGTGGCAAAATAATTACAATTTAGCAATTAAACACTGGAGTGATAGATGTGCAGATGATGATGTGCAAGTAGAGATACTGGGGTGCAATGGAGCAAAAATAACAGTATGGGATGAGGTAGTTGGATGGGTTATTTACAGATGGGCTATGTACAGGTGCAGTGATCTGTGAGCTGCTCGGAAAGCTGGTGCTTAAAGTTAGTAAGGGAGATATGTTTCTCCAGCTTCAGTGATTTTTTCAGTTAGTTCCAGTCATTGGCAGCAGAGAACTGGAAGGAAAGGCGGCCAAAGGAAGAATTGGGTATAGGGGTAAACAGTGAAGTATTCCATGCTGGAGCCCATGCTACGGGTGGGTGCTGCTATGTTGACCAGTGAGCTGAGATAAGGTGGGGCTTTACCTAGCAAAAAATTATAGATGACCAGTGGCCAGTGGGTTTGGCGACGAATATGAAGCGAGGGCCAACCAACGTGAGCATACATGTCGCAGTGGTGGGTGGTATATGGGGCTTTGGTGACAAAATGGATGGCACTGTGATAGACTGCATCCAATTTGTTGAGTAGAGTGATGGAGGCTATTTTGTAAATGACGTCGCCGAAGTCAAGGATCGGCAGGATCGGCAGTTTTACGAGGGTACAGTGCCTTGCGAAAGTATTCGGCCCCCTTGAACTTTGCGACCTTTTGCCATATTTCAGGCTTCAAACATAAAGATATAAAACAGTATTTTTTTGTGAAGACTTAACCACAAGTGGGACACAATCATGAAGTGGAACGACATTTATTGGATATTTCAAACTTTTTTAACAAATCAAAAACTGAAAAATTGGGCGTGCAAAATTATTCAGCCCCTTTACTTTCAGTGCAGCAGACTCTCTCCAGAAGTTCAGTGAGGATCTCTGAATGATCCAATGTTGACCTAAATGACTAATGATGATAAATACAATCCACCTGTGTGTAATCAAGTCTCCGTATAAATGCACCTGCACTGTGATAGTCTCAGAGGTCCGTTAAAAGCGCAGAGAGCATCATGAAGAACAAGGAACACACCAGGCAGGTCCGAGATACTGTTGTGAAGAAGTTTAAAGACGGATTTGGATACAAAAAGATTTCCCAAGCTTTAAACATCCCAAGGAGCACTGTGCAAGCGATAATATTGAAATGGAAGGAGTATCAGACCACTGCAAATCTACCAAGACCTGGCCGTCCCTCTAAACTTTCAGCTCATACAAGGAGAAGACTGATCAGAGATGCAGCCAAGAGGCCCATGATCACTCTGGATGAACTGCAGAGATCTACAGCTGAGGTGGGAGACTCTGTCCATAGGACAACAATCAGTCGTATGATGCACAAATATGGCCTTTATGGAAGAGTTGCAAGAAGAAAGCCATTTCTTAAAGATATCCATAAAAAGTGTCGTTTAAAGTTTGCCACAAGCCACCTGGGAGACACACCAAACATGTGGAAGAAGGTGCTCTGGTCAGATGAAACCAAAATTGAACTTTTTGGCAACAATGCAAAACGTTATGTTTGGCGTAAAAGCAACACAGCTCATCACCCTGAACACACCATACCCACTGTCAAACATGGTGGTGGCAGCATCATGGTTTGGGCCTGCTTTTCTTCAGCAGGGACAGGGAAGATGGTTAAAATTGATGGGAATATGGATGGAGCCAAATACAGGACCATTCTGGAAGAAAACCTGATGGAGTCTGCAAAAGACCTGAGACTGGGACGGAGATTTGTCTTCCAACAAGACAATGATCCAAAACCTACAATGGAATGGTTCAAAAATAAACATATCCAGGTGTTAGAATGGCCAAGTCAAAGTCCAGACCTGAATCCAATCGAGAATCTGTGGAAAGAACTGAAAACTGCTGTTCACAAATGCTCTCCATCCAACCTCACTGAGCTCGAGCTGTTTTGCAAGGAGGAATGGGAAAACATTTCAGTGTGCAAAACTGATAGAAACATACCCAAGCGACTTACAGCTGTAATCGCAGCAAAAGGTGGCGCTACAAAGCATTAACTTAAGGGGGCTGAATAATTTTGCACGCCCAATTTTTCAGTTTTTGATTTGTTAAAAAAGTTTGAAATATCCAATAAATGTCGTTCCACTTCATGATTGTGTCCCACTTGTTGTTGATTCTTCACAAAAAAATACAGTTTTATATCTTTATGTTTGAAGCCTGAAATGTGGCAAAAGGTCGCAAAGTTCAAGGGGGCCGAATACTTTCGCAAGGCACTGTATGTTTGGCAGCACGAGTGAAGCATGCTTTGTTGTGAAATAGGAAGCCGATTCTAGATTTAATTTTGGATTGGAGATGCTTAATGTGAGAATGAAAGGAGAGTTTAAAGTCTAACCAGATACCTAGGTATTTGTAGTTGTCCACATATTCTAAGTCAGAACCATCCAGAGTTGTGATGCTGGACGGGCAGGCAGCGATCGGTTGAAGAGCATGCATTTAATTTTACTTGCGTTTAAGAGCAGCTGGATGCCAAGGAAGGAGAGTTGTATGGCACTGAAGCTCGTCTGGAGATTAGTTAACACAGTTTCCAAAGAAGGGCAAGAGGTATACAGAACAGTGTCGTCTGCGTAGAGGTGGATCAGAGAATCACCAGCAGCAAGAGCGACATCATTGATGCATACAGAGAAAAGAGTCGGCCCGAGAATTGAACCCTGTGGCACCCCCATAGACTTCCAGAGGTCCGGACAACAGGCCCTCTAATTTGACACACTGAACTCTGTCTGAGAAGTAGTTGGTGAACCAGGCAAGGCAGTCATTTGAGAAACCAAGGCTGTCGACTCTGCCAATAGGAATGTGGTGATGACAGAGTCCAAAGCCTTGGCCAGGGTGATGAATACAGCTGCACAGTAGTGTCTCTTATCGATGACTGTTATATCGTTTAGGACCTTGAGCGTGGCTGAGGTGCACCCATGACCAGCTAGGAAACCAGATTGCATAGTGGAGAAGGTACGGTGGGTTTCGAAATGGTCGGTGATCTGTTTGTTAACTTGGCTTTCGAAGATCTTAGAAAGGCAGGGTAGGATAGATATACAGTGGGACAAAAAAGTATTTAGTCAGCCACCATTTGTGCAAGTTCTCCCACTTAAAAAGATGAGAGAGGCCTGGTATTTTCATCATAGGTACACTTCAACTATGACAGACAAAATGAGAAAAAAAAATCCAGAAAATCACATTGTAGGATTTTTAATGAATTTATTTGCAAATTATGGTGGAAAATAAGTATTTGGTAACCTACGAACAAGCAAGATTTCTGGCTCTCACAGACCTGTAACTTCTTTAAGAGGCTCCTCTGACCTCCACTCGTTACCTGTATTAATGGCACCTGTTTGAACTTGTTATCAGTATAAAAGACACCTGTCCACAACAGTCACACTCCAAACTCCACTATGGCCAAGACCAAAGAGCTGTCAAAGGACACCATTTATTTATGTAATATGACATTTTGCCCATATCGCCCAGCCCTAAGACTTAGGCTACAACATTTCAAACTTCACATTCCTTTAGTAAAGGCTACTTATCGTTATTATCCAAATCAGTAAAATGTCCTCGATAAATGATTGGTTCGGTCAGTATCGATCATTTTCTGTTTATTGTCCCAGCTCTACTTTCATCAGGATTAGCAATCCTATCAATAGCATGCTGACTGTGTGTCTATATGTAAAGATTAGGATTGCAACGTTTCGGAAAGATCCAGAAAACTGGGAATGTTTTCCGGAATTTTACAACCCAAGTAAAGATTGAGATTGTCATAATTTATCATCCAAGCGACATTGTTTGAGCACATAGAGGATTCTAGGAGTGAGTGAGCGTGGCAAATGAATGGAAAAGATGGGTTTCCCTCTGGAGAACGTGATTTGAAAAGTGTACAGAAATAATGTCCTGATGGAAGGATAATAAGCAGTGTTGTGTACATTCTAGATGGACCTTCTCAATCCAGTTGGTGGTAAACTGGTAAGGAACTATTGTTTCTGCAGGCAGTGTGACTCTGAGCTATTGTACATTGACGAGAGCAGTCTAGAGACACAAAATGCAATCACTAGACAAGGTGTACAGCATCCAACCAGGTCTGAAATACTTTTAAGCCAAACATTCTTCACAACACAGCATGATGCAAACAGCAAAAAAACACAAAAACCATCCTCATGCTGCATGGTTTCACTCAAGTTTATGGGCTATTACAGCCCTGCCACATTTCTGTGTCTGTTTTAATGTATTGGAATGTGACTCCTGATGGAGAATTACACCATTCAAATTCACACTGAGCTGGTGTTTAATGCACCTACTGCTTGCTGACTTAGACCTATACAGTACAACACATTCTGCCAAAAAGAACTTCACTTTGGTGACTTATGGGTGGTGAAGTCACAACTTGGCATGATTGAAGAGCTACCGGCTGGCATTTCTATACTGGCGTTACCATGGCAGCAAACTATATTTTCACATCTAGATTGAAAACATACATATCAACTCAAAATGGTATTGGTCACACGTGCCAAACACAACAGGGTGTAGACTACTGTGAAATGCTTACTTACAAGCCCATTCCCAACAATGCAGATTTTAAAAGACAAATATTTGCTAAATGAAAAATAAAATAGTAACAAAAACAATAACGAGACTATATACAAGGAGTACCAGTACCGAGTCAATGTGGAGGGGTACATTCAAAAGCATTGTTGACTCTGGAGTTTTGTAATTGGAATGTACAGTACCTGTGGATTGCACTGCAACGTGCGTCTGTCTTCCACAAAGAGCACAAAGCAATGAAGGGACTCCCTGGAGAGATACAGTCTCTCTCTCGCTCTCTCTCTCTCTCTCTCAGCAAAATATCCCAGCTGGGAAAGGTGTAAGGATGAGGGAAAACTTCAGACATACTTTTCTCACTCCAAAGAAAGAGTGCCTTTGATCCTTCCCTCTGAAAGCTAAACAGTAAGTTAGAGACATCCACAATGGCCCGGCCGTTTCCCCCTTCTCTCAACTCAAAGAGAGGCCGTCACAAAATCAAGACTGCCTCTCCGAGGTGTGTCCCCCACTCTTCCATGAGTAAAGAAAATAATAGAAATGAGGCATCTTTCTCTCTGTGGCATTCAGGGGAACAAGCACTGCAGAGAGCTACATTCTTGGCTTAGAGTAGCCAACCAGAGGGCACGGTATATAGGGAGTCAGGCTACAGTAGGTAGCTGGAGTCAGAACTGAGAAGGCAGGCTTCACAAGCCTTGTGAAATGTCCTTCAAAAGAAGTGTCATGACTTTGGCCTGGGGGTAGGTTTATGACAGTCATAAATACCTCTTCCCCTCTTTTTCCTCTCTCTACCCTACTGATGTTACATTTGCAAAACCCTTGGTTAACATAGAGATTCTGGGAACATCAGAAGGTAGGGGGAAATGAACTATGTTCTGGTAGGCCGACCAATTGAACACATGCGGTGTCAGTTCGGTTGTCATCTGAGACATTCTCATCAATGTTAAGATGACAAACTCTACAGTGGAAAGTCTACACATTGTAGTTATCAGATTCACATGGAATTGTTGTTCAATTTAAATGATTGAATATGAAATTATTTGTGATGGGGTGAAATGTGATTTTAGCTTCTAAAATGTGAGATTTGGGTTTTCATAAGATAGGGCTCTGCTCAATCAGTGGCCCGCCCCTGTGAAGGGACATGGGCTATAAAACTTTTCAAACACGCCCTCCTCTCCCTTCCTATATAAGCCCTTGACAACAACATAACCTCCTGTTCCGAGGACGTGAGGACGACGGTCTGATGTCAGAATGGTTCAGATAATAACTACAGAACGAAGCCAACATCAGCGTGAGCTTTGGTTGCGAATGGTATGAACTTTGAACTGTTATTCACTACAGAAGTGATACCTCCTAGCCGTTGAGTTAGCAACAGCCACTGCAAACGAGGGTTAGGAAGGAACAGACAGAGTATCCCGTCTACCACACAACGACATTACTACAACGTATTCAATTTACCAGCAGAGACATTCTTCAAAGGACAAAGGACTCGGTTGGGCAACACGGCCATCCATCTACCACCAACCTACCGAAGCGCAGCGCAGAGTAAATATTTATTTAATTTTCCTTTTCCAAATGGGCGGTAATTTAGAACGCATTAGATACTGTATTTACGATAGCACAGCTTCGCCCTTTGTTCCTCAGTCTTCCCGCTCTTTCACTCAAACCCATACCCTTTTCTTGTGTAACCAGCTGTCATATCTGTTCCGCCCACTAGGGACATTTTCCTTTATGATGTAATTTGTAATCAAGTTATGATTTAAATATGTGTAATTCTGTGTGATTAGTTAGGTATTTAGTAAATAAATCATTAAACCCAATTTTGTATTGCTGATTCAACTTGTTAGCCAGGGTTCGTGCAGATAACCAAGAATTTACAACTTTCAGATGAGACGGAATTAAGATGAAGATTAATATTGACTGCTATTGATGTAAAATATTACGAGGTCTTTAAGAGTTTATTCGGAAGATAACAGCTCTATAAATATTATTTCATGGTGCCCGACTCTCTAGTTAATTACATTTACATGATTAGCTCAATCAGGTAATATTAATTACGGAGAAATTATTTTATAGAATAGCGTGTCATATCACTTAATCCGGCATAGCCAAAGACACGACAAAGCATAGTGAAATGTATCATTTCACTAGCATACGGAAAAATAACATGGCTTTGAAAGTATGGTCTTGTTATGAGATTTTTTTTTTTTTTATCTGTGACTTATCTCTGCCATAGCCGGCCGCTGTTTCTTGAATAACGGTGTCCTTGGCCTACAAAGAGGGGTAATACTGTTCTGAATTTATGCAAAATACTTTCTCTCTCTCTATGCTATATGCTGTTCCACTGTATGTTCTCAACTCATCGCTATGAGTCTATCATTGTGTCGTGCACTCCAGCCCACTGGCCTGACTAGCTGTGCAAGACAGAACTTCCTGAGTGGAGGACTATAGAAACAACAGTGAAGATTGGGCAGGGGATTAATACAAGTCAGCTGGTCTTTCACAGACAAAGACACTTATGTGCAGCATGTGAGGTCAGCAAATTGCCCTGGCGTATGACGGCCAGCTGAGCCAAGTTCCTCTCTGAAGGAATTCGGACTTCAAATGTCACAAGCCCACACACTTTAACATGTTTATGTGTATATGTCAAAGACGGAGCACGAGATCTACAGTGAAGGGACATGTGCTTATTGTCTTCTCCTTGGCAACTCAACATTTAACCACAGTGGCTCAACAGGTGGAGTTTAAAGGCCACGCACGCCTCCAACTCAATCATCAAGTTTGCGGACGACACAACAGTGGTAGGCTTGATTACCAACAACGACGAGACGGCCTACAGGGAGGTGGTGAAGGCCCTCGGAGTGTGGTGTCAGGAAAATAACCTCACACTCAACGTCAACAAAACTAAGGAGATGATTGTGGACTTCAGGAAACAGCAGAGGGAACACCCCCCTATCCACATCGATGGAACAGTAGTGGAGAGGGTAGTAAGTTTTAAGTTCCTCAGCGTACACATCACAGACAAACTGAATTGGTCCACCCACACAGAAAGCATCGTGAAGAAGGCGCAGCAGCGCCTCTTCAACCTCAGGAGGCTGAAGAAATTTGGCTTGTCACCAAAAGCACTCACAAACTTCTACAGATGCACAATCGAGAGCATCCTGTTGGGCTGTATCACCGCCTGGTACGGCAACTGCTCCGCCCACAACCGTAAGGCTCTCCAGAGGGTAGTGAGGTCTGCACAACGCATCACCGGGGGCAAACTACCTGCCCTCCAGGACACCTACACCACCCGATGTCACAGGAAGGCCATAAAGATCATCAAGGACAACAACCACCCGAGCCACTGCCTGTTCACCCCGCTATCATCCAGAAGGCGAGGTCAGTACAGGTGCATCAAAGCTGGGACCGAGAGACTGAAAAACAGCTTCTATCTCAAGGCCATCAGACTGTTAAACAGCCACCACTAACATTGAGTGGCTGCTGCCAACACACTGACTCAACTCCAGCCACTTTAATAATGGGAATTGATGGGAAATGATGTAAAATATATCACTAGCCACTTTAAACAATGCTACCTAATATAATGTTTACATACCCTACATTATTCATCTCATATGTATACGTATATACTGTACTCTATATCATCTACTGCATCTTTATGTAATACATGTATCACTAGCCATCTCATATGTATATACTGCACTCAATACCATCTACTGTATCTTGCTAGTAGTTTTGGAATTGTTAGCTAGATTACTTGTTGGTTATTACTGCATTGTCGGAACTAGAAGCACAAGCATTTTGCTGCACTCGCATTAACATCTGCTAACCATGTGTATGTGACAAATAAAATTTGATTTGATTTGAATAGAATAGAAAAAGAGAACTAGTGTGTCAAATACTTCACACCATTTAGTCAAACCATTTAGCCTAATCTAGTCAATATTTTATCTTTATTTTTATATATCTGACAATTAAATCAGTTACCCCGCTCTAATACAACTGAGCTGAATAAAGTGACCCGTATCATTAAATCGCAAACATTTCATAGAAATGTAAAATCTCTCAAATCAGTACCTTGCTCTCGAGGTGAATTGAAGTGCCAAAGGCAACTGTCATCATACCGATCAGTAAATCCACTGAAGCGTATAGCAGGAGCATTGACAACTGAGCCTTGTTACTATATTCAAAGACAATTTGATGAGTGACAGCCTCACGTTTCCGCCTAAATGACATGGAAGAGCTGGTGTCAGCTAGCCAACATACTTTCACGACTGTACAGGATAAAGTGGATTTAAAAACAAAAACTACCATTGCATAGTTACAAATGAAGTTTAAAGCTAGATTTAATGCACCTACGCAGTTTAACGCCCCAAAAAGTTGAGTCAAAAAGAAGTGTAATAAATTCAGAGGCAAGCACTTTGCCTTTCAAGAGGGCCAAAATGGACCCATTAAAATGTCATCCACAATCCTCAGCTTTAACTCAAAAGGCATGAGCAAGCCGTACCACTTTTTTAAGGGGCACTGTAAATAATCCAATGCAAATAGACTTTCGAGATATTATTTTCTAACCTATATTAGAGTTCTTTGGTCACGGAAATAAGGCGGACACTTAATTGCCAAGATGGCACCGACAGACATGGCAGTTCTGCTTCTAGCTCCTAATTCCACTTATGTACACTGGAGGCATTTTTCAATCTGGAGGGGGGACTCATCCCAAGCAGACAAGTTCTCCCATGCTAGAGGGGATAAAAACAAAACTGTTTAGCCTACTTGGTAAAATTGGAAGAAAAAAAACATGGGAGATTTTTAGTAAACCGCCATACAACACATTTTACAGTTTATAATTGTTTCATTGACATTTCAAAATCAGGCAACAGTGGTTAGATTATTTGGTTTGAAAGACATACTGTATCTAAATGTTTTTGTAACTAGGGAGACATCTAAATTGATGAACAAAAGGATGGGACCCAAGTATAATGCCACTGTGGGATGTTGGGTCTTTCTCCCCAACAGTAGAGTTAAGATCATCCCAAAACTGCAATAACATGTCCACTATAGGCTACTGCCAATCCATAATTACAACACAGTAAGAAAATGTTGACAATTTTCATGCTAAAGCAGATTATGTCCAATTTAATAATTATGTCATCAAGATTATGCTAACACCTTGTGTTAGATTTAGGCCTACTGCAGGTTGTCTGGAGCATGTCACCCCTTAGTGTCACAAAAACAAATGGTTTTGGATACTTAAGAGAATGATGAGTAAACACTATGTAATATTAACTGTTGATATTGCTATTTTAGCTCAATATTCATGATTATTTGAGAAGGAATTTCTGATTGTGTTTTTCAGCTGTTAGAGTAGTAGAGGTAAAAAAAAAAAAAAGTCTGTACCAGACCAGTATCTTTAGTACTGACAGTGAATCCTGCAAGTGCTAATATCCTTCAATTAATTATTCATCACACCAAAACATTGAATGCTCATAAAGCTAGAAATTCTAAAATATGTATTCAAATTAACCATAGGGCATGTTAAATAGAAAATTAGGCTGATATCTTCATTCAAACTCTTACGAACTAAAGAATAGTATAAGTAAATGTGTTGATCATATCAGAGCATTGACATGAAGATACTGGCAGTTATGCACAAAGAAGTGTCTAGGTTACTGACTGGTGCATCAGGGGGAGTATAGGGCCAGCACAACCCAGACAAGAGCCTAGAGGAAGACTGTCTGAGCACCAACACCAGGATGGGTGACTACTCTAATCCATGCTCGACTGTGTAGATACTAGATATTGGTTCAACTCATTGAAGTACACTTAGTTGTAGGATTTAATAAGAGAACAGACTATATTTCCAAGGAAATTAAAGTTAGTGTGGTATTCTCATGACAAATTTGAAAATGGCACAGAGCCCGGCTAATAAAACGGAATAAATCCAAGTCAGCCAAGTGTGGCTGTAGAAATATTCAAAGTATTCCAAGTGGATTGCTATTTGAAACAAAGGAGAATTTCTCATCAACAGTACACTGAAAAGTTCTCCTGAAATGTTAAAATAATGTACAAGCTTTTAAGAGAAACAATCTCTGTTGTTTTCTCAAACATCTTAGTGACTCCTACACGTCCTCACACTTGAGCCGATGTGCTGCGCAGTTGTTATTCCTCAGAAGACCCAACACAGGATTTTTATGAGTCATTCAGCCCACAGATTACAGAGTGGAAATCCAGTTGCTGCACAGAGTGTTCGAATTTATTCTGAGACAGAAAATTACCCCAGACATCACATTCTATGCAAAAACAGTAAACAGTCCAATCACTTTTTCAACTAACGCAACTAACAATCTCTATGGACTAAAACATTCTTCCTAGTGGCTTTCAAATGGACTAAAAGTTATTCCTAGTAAACAGTATGTTGAATACAGTATTAGAACCCCCAGGCTTCTGCTCTATCTACTCAAACAAAACATCTGATTCATAGGAATTCCACAAGCAATCTGTCTCCACAGCAAACAACCCCACTTCACCAGAACTCAACTCTGGAACTGAATGAGAGAGAAGCACAAAGTGAACAACTAACAATCTTCCTAACCTTAAAGCGCCCTTTGCCACGGGGACAGAAGCAGGCTTCAACAGTTTGTCTGCTTTATTAAAACGTTCTCCTTACCATTGTAGCTCTCCGGTTTGGCCGCGTTGTCCAACTCCATAACTTCACAGCACCGAATGTGGCATACTCCTTTCTGCCAGCACTGTGCGTGTGTGTGCGTGAGGATGTAGAATCGAGTGAGGCACAGAAACGTATCCTCGTCTCCCGCCTGTCCCAGTGAGTAGCGCTGCCTAGTTTTGCAGGGGCAGCTCTGCTGTGTTCTGGCTGCTGCTACGCTACATCTGGCAGCCGTTCCAAGACTATGATTGGGTTGAGCTCAACTCAGGGCCTGGCTGCCAGCTTTCGCTACTCAGCTCTTAAAGACACAGCATGTTTTTTCTTCTTCTCTCCCTTTTCATCATATGGTCACTAAACAAAACATAGCTCAGAATCCCTCTCACTTCAGTTCTCTGAGATCCTGACCAATGGCCGGCCACCTTCTCCTCTACACAACCAGGTTGCGATGCAGGGGCAACAGCAGCTAGGGGCACAGCAGCTAAGGGGCACAGCAGCTAAGGGGCACAGCAGCTAAGGGGCACAGCAGCTAAGGGCACAGCAGCTAAGGGCACAGCAGCTAAGGGCACAGCAGTTAAGGGCACAGCAGTTAAGGGCACAGGAGCTAAGGGCACAGGAGCTAAGGGGCACAGGAGCTAAGGGGCACAGGAGCTAAGGGGCACAGGAGCTAAGGGGCACAGCAGCTAAGGGGCACAGGAGCTAAGGGGCACAGCAGCTAAGGGGCACAGGAGCTAAGGGGCACAGCAGCTCAGGGCACAGGAGCTAAGGGGCACAGCAGCTAATGGCACAGGCGCTAAGGGGTACAGCAGCTAGGGGCTGGAGTCCTGCATCGGATCGGATACCCACGGTTCCTGGTAGAATGAAAACATTATTTCAGTCCGTGGGCTGGCTCGTGGTTCAGAACCATTACATTGCAGGTCGGAAACATTTCAAATCAAGATAATACACTTTTTAAAAACCCAGAAGCTTCATGTGTTGCGTTGTGTTTGCGAATTCCATTCTGTGAGCAGCGAGGCAGACTTAAGACATCAGCCGCGCTCGCATTGAGAGTGTTTGGAGCTGGGAACTACAGTATCCCTTATTTGTGTGATGCTAAAACGTTATAAATTGTCCACGCACAGAGCTTATGTTCCCTCTCCCCACATGAGTATATGACACATTGCCAAGCTTACTTTCCCTGGATACATTTTTTGTTGACATTTTACATTTTTTCTCTACCAACTAAGCTACACGGGACTAGCCTAGCTCACGCAAAAATGTCTAGCATAGGCCTAACCAGAGAGAAATATAGGTTACAACAAAGTGCAAGCAGGTAGGCCTATTTCTTCTCGATAAATCAGTTAATTATCAATTATTTATTACATTAATTCAGGCTTTTGTTAATTAGACTACACGCAGGCCATGTAAAAAGTGTAAACCGGAGCGGCTGGTAAAAGTTTGAGGAACCTACTAAATAAATGTAGCCTATTTTTGCAGCCTATATTCGAGTCTGGGAATGGTTTATTTCAATTTAGGCTATTTGATTATCGAAACAATATTGAAGACAAAGGTCTTATTTTGTTATGTCGGCTACATGCTTTCATTTGGTAAGAAGACTAATTAGAAGGCTCTGTCTCTCAAAGCGATTTGAGTGACACATCGCATTATAAAATAAAATAATATAGTTCTTAATGCATGGCATGGTTTCCTTTTATCCAAATGGTGAATAGATATGCAGACAAATTAATTAATGCAGGGAAGGGGAATAGTAATAATAGCCTAATAATATTCATAATAAAGCCTACTACTCTGGAGTCATACATTTTTTTACATAAATTAATGTTATATGACTGGTTTACGGATCAGCTCTTTGAACAATTCTATGCCAGTGGGTCGGGTTGCGGAGAAAAATCTGTCCTGATGTCAGGTGGGGCTCTGAATTGATGTGGCCGGCGTGGCTCCAAAAAACTGACCTATGAAGGACACTACTTGGGGCACACCTAGGGACACTACTGTGCAAAAACAAGCAATAATAGGCAAATGTATGGATTATATTACACCAAGGAATTTCTATTTTGAGTCCTGTGGTAATAGTTTGCCATTATTGCAGCGTACTGGGAAAGGAATGACTAGAAAAGGTTTGAGGATGTTCAGAGTCATTGACTGCTGAGACCTCCAGTGGTAAGGAAAGGAAATAGGCTAGGTTCACCCATGTCTCAGTAAGACAGTTGGCTCAAAAAAGCATGTTTGTTTTCATACATTTTTACAATATAGCCAATTTTGACTTTGCTGCTGGCCCATCTAGCAGAAATCACTCAGTTCTGTCTCCAGGAAAAGCCTAAACATAAACCTGAAAACTTTGCAAAACATTAGTTTCAGTATTTTTTCATATCTAAGCACACTCTTCCACCGTTAGGCCTAATCCACAAGCAGTTTATCCTCATTCTGAAAAAAAAGCCTTGATTTCACCACCACAAGCAATTTTCGCATCAAGTTTCATTTACCTACATCTAGGCTCAATTCATTTGTAGCATTATGACTCAAACAAAAAATCAGTTACTCCAGACTCCATCCTTAGTCAAATGTCTAAACCAATATTTACAACAAGTAGCCTAGTTTACTCTGCTTCCGATTGTTGATTACTTTGCAATTTCTTCTTCAAAGACGGAGTGAACGAACAAGATCACATATTTTACTTGTACTCTACTGTGTTGATTGACAGGTAAGCGTTTCATCCCATAGTATAGTGGAGTGATGTGTACTCAGTTTGGTAGGGTAGGAGTGGGTAGACTGTACTTACTGTTGTCTGTGGCCAGGGCTGTTTTGTCTCCAAGGGTGTGGCAGTCTCTGGGCACAGTGAGGGTATGACGTAGTAGCCACACCGTGCACGACTCGGCCCGGCGCTCCTGCAGCAGCAGCGGGTGGATCTGGGTAACAGCCAGGACAGCAGGCAATGACAACAACTTATGCTACAGTTGCTACTGGTAATAAACAATGGGACAGTTCACTCCAGGCTCCAGAAGGGTGGAATTCCACTCTCCTTAAAAAAAACTAATACAAATGTAGGCCTACATGATTTCCCTTCTCTTCAATCCTCACACCACATATTATTAATTATTTGGTAGGAGTTAAATACCTCTTGTTTGTCCAATAGGAGTAGCTGACAGTCGGTAACTATGCAGAACTTTGGCTTCCATATGGCAGGCTCAGTGAAAGGCTGGCCGCAGGATATCCAGTTAGTTGATGAGCTCTTCATATCTGCAAAACATGCATATTAACAAGCTATGACAGACAATGAATGTGGATTCCATTTAATTAATAGGCTTTTTATTCCCGTATTTATTCCCATATGAATTACAGTACCTGTAAGTACATGGAAGCAAGTCCCTTCTATTGGAATGGATGACAAACGTGCACATAAAAAAAACATGCCAGCATCCCGGATTGTACAGTGGAGATGGGACTCATGTAAGCTCTGATAAAGAGCAAACAATCAATGCATTTTTCAGATCCCTTATTCCGCCACATCACACAGAGGGCATCAAGCCTTATCAAATCAAGGGAATCATTCAATAACCTTCACTGTAGTATGGTGGTCTCGTACAGGCAGCACAGATCATGTCATTGCAGGCGAACACTGTGCTTTTAGTAATCCCCACTTTCTGAGAGATTAAGGTTACTACCAGGGGTCAAATGTCCCATGCGTGTTACATCCTCTAATGTTCACAAGTTCAAGTAGTATACTGCTTGAGGAAGAAGGATTTTGTCTCATTTGATGTTAACCTTATGATAGGCTACATCAGCATTGTCAGTAAGTGTGTGCCCATATCAGACTGAAGACATAGCAAGGCTGAGTGATTGTTCCCTCTTCTTAAGCATGGATAAGTGTCCCGTGTGTCCAGCTAAGCTTACAGCTTAGTCCTGCTTACTTTTTCTTTCTAATGGTTGCATCACTCCTGTCAACTGTGTTACTGTTTTTTACACAACCAAGCTTGTATCCTGCATTTTAATATTGGTATTATGGTTTCATAACTTGTCAAGAAGAAAAGGAAAGACACATTAATTAGATTTTCACCTGTCATGACTCATGTGTAGCTAGGTAGCTAGAATTACTACATCAGGAATTTTGATTTAGAGCTGGCCAAAACATTAAAAACACCTTTCTAATATTGAGTTGCACCCTCAGAACAGCTTCAATTCGTCGGGGCATGGGCTCTACAAGGTGCCGAAAGCGTTCGACAGGGATGCTGGCACATGTTGATTCCAGTGCTTCCCACAGTTGTATTAAGTTGGCTGTATGTCATTTGGGTGGTGGACCATTATTGATACACAAGGGAAACTGCTGAGCGTGAAAAACCCAGCAGCGTTGCAGTTCTTGACACAAACAGGTGCGCCTGGTACATACTGCCATACCCCGCGCACTTTTGTCTTGCCCATTCACCCTCAATGTCACACAATCCATGTCTCAATTATCTCAAGGCTTAAAAATCCTTCTTTAACATGTCTCACCCCCTTCATCTACACACTGATTGAAGTGGATTTAACAAGTGACATCAATAAGGGATCATAGCTTTCGCCTGGATACACCTGGTGAGTCTGTCATGGAAAGAGCAGGTGTTCGTATTGTTTTGTACACGGAGTGTTTACTTCACGTGCATGGAATAACATTTTTTCAAGCATATCAACCTAGTTAGCTAGGAGCCGATTGCTTTGAGGCAAAGCAACTTCCTCCCCCTTTCATCCGTACTTGAGGTTCCATTAGCTAGCTAGTTAGCTAAACACGTTTGCTGTGTTTAATTGCTACTTACCGATAACCCTCATCCAACCTTGAAATTGACATCGTGAAAGATGGGTCACCAAATTCTGCATATTATTTCGAAGTAGAGCGCACTTTTCCCGGGGATAACGATTCAAAAATAAAGTGACGTCTCCCTCAGCTATTAATGATTGAGGCATGTAATCTACTTTAAGCATTGTTTCGCATATCACACCATGATGAATACAAATGGAAATTCAGCGTAAGAGAATAATCCGTGCGAATGTTCACTCTCACTTTTCAGGACCATCCACATGGTTTCCACAACTTCTTGGCCTCGCGCTGTGCATTTCACACTTCAAATACAAAATAAAACTTGCTGACAGAAAATAGGGCCGTGTTTTGACACAGCTACAACGTCCTTAAACACCTTAATTAAATTAAAGGATTAACTGTCTGGCATAGACCTAGGCTGTGATCAATTGTTTCGGGTTTGTTTCTCTCTTATTTACTTTTAAATACATTACTTTTTGGAAACGTTTATGGGACGTAGAAGCTAGGCGTATTTAGCCCTGCAGTAGATACACTACATGGTCAAAAGTATATGGACACGCCTTCAAAATTAGTGGATTCGGCTATTTCAGCCACAATGGTTGCTGACAGGTGTATAACACTCGCACTTCACATTGTTGCGAATGAGATTATACCATAGAAGAAGACACATTTATAAAATTCAGCACACAGCCATGCAATCTCCATAGAGATCTCAACTGTAAGTGCTGTTATTGTGAAGTGGAAATACCTAGGAGCAACAACGGCTCAGCTGCTAAGTGGTAGGCCACACAAGTTCACAGAATGGGACTGCGGAGTGCTGAAGCGCATAAAAATCGTGTACCCCAGTTGCAACACTCACTACCGAGTTCCAAACGGCCTCTGGAAGCAAGGTCAGCACAAAAACTGTTTAGACGGGAGCGTCAAGAAATGGATTTCCATGGCCGAGCAGCTGCACACAAGCCTAAGTTTACCATTCATTCCCACAATGCCAAGCGTTGGCTGGAGTGGTGTAAAGCTCGCCACAATTGGAAGAGGGGACCAACTCCATATTAATGCCCATGATTTTGGAATGAGATGTTCGAAGAGCACATACTTTTGGCCGTGTAATATTCATAGTGTATGTCTTCAGACCTCGAATTTGATTGTCATTGTGACTTACTCAGTGGTGTAAAGTACTTAGGTAAAAAATATATATATTTTAATTTTATTTCACCTTTATTTAACCAGGTAGACCAGTTGAGAACAAGTTGTCATTTACAACTGCAACCTGGCCAAGATAAAGCAAAGCAGTGCGACAAAAAACAACAACACAGAGTTATATAAAATCTATATACAGTGTGTGCATATGGCATAAGGAGGTAAGGCATTAAATAGGCCATAGTAGCGAAGTAATTACAATTTAGCAAATTAACACTGGAGTGATAGATGTGCAAGTAGAAATACTGGTGTGCAAAAGAGCAAAAAAAAGTACATAAAAACAATATGGGGATGAGGTAGGTAGTTGGATGGGCTATTTACAGATGGGAAATTTACAGATGGGCTGTGTACAGCTGCAGCGATCGGCAAGCTGCTCAGATAGCTGATGCTTAAAGTTAGTGAGGGAGATATAAGTCTCCAACTTCAGCAATTTTTTTTTTGCAGCAGAGAACTGGAAGGAAAGGCGGCCAAAGCAGGTTTTGGCTTTGGGGATGACCAGTGAGATAGAGTGCCTTGCGAAAGTATTCGGCCCCCTTGAACTTTGCGACCTTTTGCCACATTTCAGGCTTCAAACATAAAGATATAAAACTGTATTTTTTTGTGAAGAATCAACAAGTGGGACACAATCATGAAGTGGAACGACATTTATTGGATATTTCAAACTTTTTTAACAAATCAAAAACTGAAAAATTGGGCGTGCAAAATTATTCAGCCCCCTTAAGTTAATACTTTGTAGTGCCACCTTTTGCTGCGATTACAGCTGTAAGTCGCTTGGGGTATGTCTCTATCAGTTTTGCACATCGAGAGACTGACATTTTTTCCCATTCCTTCTTGCAAAACAGCTCGAGCTCAGTGAGGTTGGATGGAGAGCATTTGTGAACAGCAGTTTTCAGTTCTTTCCACGGATTCTCGATTGGATTCAGGTCTGGACTTTGACTTGGCCATTCTAACACCTGGATATGTTTATTTTTGAACCATTCCATTGTAGATTTTGCTTTATGTTTTGGATCATTGTCTTGTTGGAAGACAAATCTCTGTCCCAGTCTCAGGTCTTTTGCAGACTCCATCAGGTTTTCTTCCAGAATGGTCCTGTATTTGGCTCCATCCATCTTCCCATCAATTTTAACCATCTTCCCTGTCCCTGCTGAAGAAAAGCAGGCCCAAACCATGATGCTGCCACCACCATGTTTGACAGTGGGGATGGTGTGTTCAGCTGTGTTGCTTTTACGCCAAACATAACGTTTTGCATTGTTGCCAAAAAGTTCAATTTTGGTTTCATCTGACCAGAGCACCTTCTTCCACATGTTTGGTGTGTCTCCCAGGTGGCTTGTGGCAAACTTTAAACAACACTTTTTATGGATATCTTTAAGAAATGATTTCTTCTTGCCACTCTTCCATAAAGGCCAGATTTGTGCAATATACGACTGATTGTTGTCCTATGGACAGAGTCTCCCACCTCAGCTGTAGATCTCTGCATCTCATCCAGAGTGATCATGGGCCTCTTGGCTGCATCTCTGCATCTCAGTCTTCTCCTTGTATGAGCTGAAAGTTTAGAGGGACGGCCAGGTCTTGGTAGATTTGCAGTGGTCTGATACGCCTTCCATTTCAATATTATCGCTTGCACAGTGCTCCTTGGGATGTTTAAAGCTTGGGAAATATTTTTGTATCCAAATCCGGCTTTAAACTTCTTCACAACAGTATCTCGGACCTGCCTGGTGTGTTCCTTGTTCTTCATCACAGTGCAGGTGCATTTATACGGAGACTTGATTACACACAGGTGGATTGTATTTATCCTCATTAGTCATTTAGGTCAACATTGGATCATTCAGAGATCCTCACTGAACTTCTGGAGAGAGTTTGCTGCACTGAAAGTAAAGGGGCTGAATAATTTTGCACGCCCAATTTTTCAGTTTTTGATTTGTTAAAAAAGTTTGAAATATCCAATAAATGTCGTTCCACTTCATGATTGTGTCCCACTTGTTGTTGATTCTTCACAAAAAAATACAGTTTTATATCTTTATGTTTGAAGCCTGAAATGTGGCAAAAGGTCGCAAAGTTCAAGGGGGCCGAATACTTTCGCAAGGCACTGTATACCTGCTGGAGCGCATGCTACGGGTGGGTTTTGTTATGGTGACCAGTGAGCTGAGATAAGGCAGAGCTTTACCTAGCAAAGACTTATAGATGACCTGGAGCCAGTGCTCTGGTGACGAATATGTAGCAAGGGCCAGCCGACGACAGCATACAGGTCGCAGTGGTGGGTGGTATATGGGGCTTTGGTGACAAAACGGATGGCACTGTGATAGACTGCATCCAGTTTGCTGAGTAGAGTGTTGGAGGCTATTTTGTAAATGACATCACCGAAGTTGAGGATCGGTAGGATAGTCAGTTTTACAAGGGTATGTTTGGCAGCGTAAGTGAAAGATGCTTTGTTGTGAAATAGGAAGCCGATTCTAGATTTAATTTTGGATTGGAGATGCTTAATATGAGTCTGGAAGTGGAGTTAACAGTCTAGCCAGACACCTAGGTATTTGTAGTTGTCCCCATATTCTAAGTCAGAACCGTCCAGAGTAGTGATGCTAGTCAGGCGGGCGGGTGCGGGCAGCGATCGGTTGAAAAACATGCATTTAGGGGGCCTCCCGGGTGGCGCAGTGGTTAAGGGCGCTGTACTGCCAGTTGTGCCGCCAGAGACTCTGGGTTCGCGTCCAGGCTCTGTCATTACCGGCCACGATCGGGAGGTCCGTGGGCCGACGCACAATTGGTATAGCGTCGTCCGGGTTAGGGAGGGTTTGGCCAGTAGGGATATCCTTGTCTCATCGCGCACCAGCGACTCCTGTGGCGGGCAGGGCGGAGTGCACGCTAACCAAGGTTGCCAGGTGCTCAGTGTTTACTCCGACACATTGGTGCGGCTGGCTTCCGGGTTGGATGCGCGCTGTGTTAAGAAGCAGTGCGGCTTGGTTGGGTTGTGTATTGGAGGACACATGACCTTCAACCTTCGTCTCTCCCGAGCCCGTACAGGAGTTGTAGCGATGAGACAAGATAGTAGCAAACAATTGGATACCATGAAATTGGGGAGAAAAAGGGGGTAAAATTCAACAAAAAAATTGAAAAGAAAAACATGCATTTAGTTTTTACATGCATTTGGAGGCCACGGAAGGAGTGTTGCATTGTTTGGAGGTTTGTTAACACAGTGTCCAAAGAAGGGCCAGATGTATACAGAATGATGTAGTCTGCGTAGAGGTGGATCAAGGAATCACCTGCAGCAAGAGCGACATCGTTGATATATACAGAGAAAAGAGTCGGCCCGAGAATTGAATCCTGTGGTACCCCCATAGAGACTGCCAGAGGTCCGGACAACAGGCCCTCCGATTTTACACACTGAACTCTGTCTGAGAAGTAGTTGGTGAACCAGGCGAGGCAGTCATTTGAGAAACCAAGGCTGTTGAGTCTACCGATAAGAATACGGTGATTGACAGAATCGAAAGCCTTGGCCAGGTCGATGAAGACGGCCACACAGTACTGTCTTTTATCGACAGCGGTTCTGATATCTTTTAGTACCTTGAGAGTGGCTGAGGTGCACCCGTGATCAGCTCGGAAACCAGATTGCACAGCGGAGAAGGTACGGTGGGATTTGAAATGGTCAGTGATCTGTTTGTTAACTTGGCTTTCGAAGACTTTAGAAAGGCAGGGTAGGATGGATATAGGTCTGTAACAGTTTGGGTCTAGAGTGTCACCCCCTTTGAAGAGGGGGATGACCGCGGCAACTTTCCAATCTTTATGAATCGTGGGTCGAGACGAAAGAGAGGTTGAACAGACTGGTAATAGGGGTTGCAACACTGGCGGCGGATAATTTTAGAAAGAGAGGGTCCAGATTGTCTAGCCCTGCTGATTTGCACGGGTCCAGGTTTTGCAGCTCTTTCAGAACATCTGCTATCTGGATTTGGGTGAAGGAGAAGCTGGGGAGGCTTGGGCAAGTAGCTGCGGGGGGTGCGGAGCTGTTGGCCGGGGTTGGGGTAGCCAGGAGGAAAGCATGACCAGCCGTAGAGAAATGCTTATTGAAATTCTCGATTATTGTGGAAATACTTTAAAGTACTACTTGACGTTTTCTGGGGTATCTGTACTTTACATTACTATTTATATTTTTGACTACTCCTACTTTTACTTCAGTACATTCCTATAGAAAATAATGTACTTTTTACTCCATACATTTTCCCTGATACCCAAAAGTACTCGTTACATTTTGAATGGGGTTGCAGGTAGCTTAGCGGTTGTGCGGTAGGCCAGTAACCGAAAGGTCGCTGCTTTGCATTCCTGAGCCAAATACATTAGGAGAAAAATCTGTCAATGTGCCCTTGAGTAAGGCACTTAACCATAGTTGCTCTGGATAAGAGCGTCTGCAAAATAACTAAAATGTAAATTAATGATCTGGCGGACTCACTAAACACACATTTTTTTGTAAATGATGTCTGAGTGTTGGATATCCATGAATTTTTAAAACAAGAAAATGGTGCTGTATGGTTTGCTTAATATAAAGATTTTTAAATGATTTATACTTTTACTTTTGATACTTAAGTATATTTTTGCAATTACATTTAATTACAGATGTTATTGCGAGTGTATCGAAATGCTTGTGCTTCTAGTTCTGACAGCGCAGCAATATCTAACAAGTAATCTAACAATTCCACAACAAATACCTAATACACACAAATCTAAGTAAAGGAATGGAATAAGAATAAATGGATGAGTAATGTCAGAGCGGCATAGGCTAAGATGCAATAGATGGTATAGAATACAGTATATACATATGAGATGAGTAATGAAAGATATGAAAACATTATTAAAGTATTATTAAAGTAGCCAATGATTTCAAGTCTGTATGTAGGCGGCCGCCTCTCTGTGTTAGTGGTGGCTGTTTAACAGTCTGATGGCCTTGAGATAGAAGCTGTTTTTCAGCCTCTCGGTCCCAGCTTTAACGCACCTGTACTGACCTCGCCTTCTGGATGGTAGCGGGGTGAACAGGCAGTGGCTCGGGTGGTTGTTGTTCCTGATGATCTCTTTGGCCTTCCTGTGACATCGGTGCTGTAGGTGTCCTGGAGGGCAGGTCATTTGCCCCCGGTGATGCGTTGTGCAGTCCACACTACCCTCTGGAGAGCCCTGTGGTTGTGGGCGGTGCAGTTTCCGTACCAGGCGGTGATACAGCCAGACAGGATGCTCTCAATTGTGCGTCTGTAAAAGCTTGTGAGGGTTTAAGGTGACAAGCCAAATTTCTTCAGCCTCCTGAAGTTGAAGAGGCGCTGTTGCGCCTTCTTTACCACACTGTCTGTGTGGGTGGACCATTTCAGTTTATCAGGGATATGTACACCGAGGAACTTAAAACTTTACACCTTCTCCACTGCTGTCCCATCGATGTAGATAGGGGGTGCTTAAGTATATACTTAAGTATATTTAAAACCAAATACTTTTAGACTTTTACTGAAGTAGTATTTTACTTGGTGACTTTCACTTTTACTTGAGTAATTTTCTATTAAGGTATCTTTACTTTTACTCAAGTATGACAATTAGCTACTTTTTCCACCACTGCTTACAATCACGACAGAACTGATCAGTCACTGGATCTAATCGGGCATCAAGTCTCCATCTGTTTCATGCTATTATGCTGCCCTCTAGTGCCAAGGCTAGAGGTTGAAAAATAATTGTCTGTTTCAAGAAAATGCACTAATAATTTTCACTAGTCACCAGTTTAATGATAAAGGCAGTGGGGCAACTTTCACTGGGGACAGGGGGATATGTCCTCCCCACATTCGGAAATTGCATTTTTGTCCCCCCCCAGTTTTATCATTGGAATGTGATACAAAACTAGGCCACGATGTATTCTAGGACCTTGCGGACACCTCTGATGGGTCGGGTAGGCTGTTTGGAGTGTTTAAATAAAAAAATACTAAAAAAATTATAATTCTGTCCCACCCCACTTCTAAAACCACAGTTGTGCCCCTGATTAGAGGTCACGTGTTTTAGGTATACCAGAATGCATAAACAACTAACCAGAGATTTACACTACATAGTATAAACAGTAAACTGACGGGAATGTTGAGAAACATTTCATAGCCTACTCTCCATATAATATAAGCAGATGAACATCTTTATAGTTGTGTCGTTAATATGGTAAGGTGACACTGGTGAGGGTCATGCATGTTCCTCCAAGGATGTTTGCTGTGTAATCATGTGTAAAGTTGATACTGTCAGTCTCATAAGTTAATTTAGTCTCTTTCTGTACATTCATTACGGGCTCCTCTAACACTTCTCTACACATGCTGCTCTGGAAAAGCACCAGGATTGGTTTTAGTAATGCTAAAGACTTTTGTGAGTACTGAACAGATGTGGATATGGTTTTAAGATGATGTACCATTTTACATTTGTATTTCTGTGTGAATTCGTTTTTTTGGGCTCTTCTATTGCAATAAGGTAAACTGGTATGGCATCTATATCTAAGGAGGAGCAAAAGAACATGGGGTGGTGAAGACAGCCCAATACATCACCGGGACCGTGCTCCCACCCATCCAGGACATCGACTTGAAACGGTGCCCGGGGATGTCCCGCAGCATCATCAAGGACACTCCACACCCCAGCTAAGAGCCATTCACTCCCTTCCGGTCTGGCAGACAGTTTTAATCTACAGTACAAGCCATCAGAGTGCTGAACAATTGAACTGGCCACCTAAACTGACTCCGCACCTTAACACGCACACGCACAGGCTGCATTTACACAGGCAGCCCAATTTGGATATTTTTTCCACTAATTGGTATTTTGACCAATCAGATCTTTTTCAGAGCTGATCTGATTAGTCAATACCAATGTGAATTTTTTTTAAATCAGAATTGGGTTGCTTGTCTAAACACAGCCTATACATTCATGCTTCACAACTGCTGCTACCAGACTCGTTTATTGCTAAATACTGGACAATGTAAACACTTGCCCCCCCCCAATCCCTTTCCCCAAAATAATGGCCTTCCTATATCATAAGTTGATGCTAAAATGTTTATTCTATTCTACTGAGTCATTTACTAGGTTGTATTATTTCTTATTGTTGCATTGTCAAAGGAGCCTGCAAGTAAGCATTTCATTGGATGGTGTATACCATGTGTGTCCTGTACATACAGTAAGGCATCTCAAATGATTTTTATTACAATTCGAAAGACCAAATAAAAGTTTAATGAATGACAAATAAGGATGCATAATGCCCGCTGAGAGATGTAACAGTTAACATTTCTAACAAGCATAGGAAATAGGGGTAAATGTACAGTACACAGGAAGTTCTCTATATACACAGCACTGGGCATGTAACATGGCAAAACAACTATTATACAGTCATTCATGTTTAAAGATGCATTTTATTTGATTTAAAATACAACTAAAGTCAAACTTTTATGTTGCACACAGTTTACCATTGAAGTGTCACTATTCAAGAATCATCCATAAAATGGAAACTCCATAGGATAGATATGAATCTACTCATAATATAAACTGTTTGAGTGAATACAGTCATACTGTAATTTGAAGGAAAGTAAGTGCATAAACAGTTGCAAAATGCTAAAGGGGAAACATATTACAAGTAGCTTAAAACTTTGCTTATTAATAATATAACGCATATATAGCATGTGACTTCTGATCACAAATTTACAGAATAATCAATTAAAACTATATTGTAAATAATATTTGGTTATTTAGTAACATCAATTTAAAAAAAAACATACTTGCATAGTTTAAGATGTGTCAATAGTGCAATGACGTATAGAGGGTGATGTACATTAACAGAACTGTTAATAGGAAAGCGTCATTTATCTTTCATGACTGACGTATTGATATCGAATCATATTTATCAAGGTCGAAAGATTCTGTATCCTGTTCATTACGCACGATCCGAAGAAATCTAAATGAAACGGAGGGATTACCTGGGCGTGTCAAATAAATAGGCCTAAATGCTCATTTTTGTTTTCCGTTAAATTCTTTCCCCCCCCCCCCCTCCCCACTGAGTGCCCTAATGTACACAGCCCCAGGTTTCACTGTCAGCGAAAAGATATCCAAGTCTGGAACAAAACAAATACATGTCTTGAGGAAACAGAAATATCTATAGGTGGGAGAGTAATATATAAAGTCATCTTTGGATATTGTTAGAGCATAGACCAAGACTCCCCCTTAAAGTCCATGACTAAAGGAATATTCTCATTCTAACTTTCTATATTTCAAATGTCAAAAAAGATCTTACAGTGTCTAAAAGTACTATGTTAAAATAAGTTCTCCATCCTCTACCTTGAATTACCATTAAATACAACAGTTTTGCATCTACGTAAGCCAAACTACCTATGTCAGCATAAACCACTAGAGATAAAAGGAAAACCAGGAACACTATCAGAAATGCTTGTAGTATTTGCTTTGGTCTCTTGTCCCCCTAACCATCCGGAAAAACTCTCTAAAAACACATTTGAAAATTAAAGGACCAAGTATAAACCGACTGTTAAGTGATAATTCATAAAAACATGTGTTTGTTACTCAGCTTTTAGACTTGGCATTACAGTACTGCGTAGATAAAGCTGTTAAACTGCGGTTTCATTGATCAGTGGAGAGGCACAACAATGACAAAGGTATAACTTGCTACAAGTTAAATGTTGCTTGGATATGGCATATTAAATGTTGCTTGGATATGGCATATTGCTGTTAAGAGAAACTATTCAAAACATAAGGTAAAACATTTTAAAAAAACACTGAAAAACTATTAGTAGAGCAGAATATTATTGGAAGTTGTCTGAATTGAATTTAGGGACACTGACAGACCATTTTAGCAGTGCTCTTTCATCAGTTTTGCTGCCATCCTTTAGAATCAGTGGTATTGTTATTTCTTGTACCCCTGGGCCATATCTCATGTTACCTTTACAGTACCATCACAAATCTTCTACTCAAACTATCATCCGGTTAAGACCAAGGCAAACCCCAACAGGCACACATTGGTTGAATCAACAAAATAACGTGGAATAGCCGGTGAATTTACATCTGTGCCCCATGGGACTATTTTTCAGGCTGTGTTACTGTTGAAAATTATTGAGGACACTACCAAACAGACAATGTATCTATAAAAAAAAAACGTACTCAATCTTTACGTTTCTGTTCAATACATTCCGGTTGAATTTCAAATTAACTAATAAAAACCTTAGCTATGGTGGAAGAGAACAACCATTTTTACTTGTCATATATACTGAAATAGTACTGTAGCGCAAGAGAAAGCAACATGAAACAATTAAATGAGTACAACTAGGTAGGCCTTGCTAGGCTGATCTTGCCGTTTATTCCCCCCTTCTCTGCAACACCTAACTGAAGACAGCCTGTCTGGTTGGCCAGGTCAGTAGGGCGTGGTGCCCTCCCACTCCACCAGATACTGCACCTTCCCCTCCAGAGTGACCCGGCGGGCCAGCACCTGGTACTTCTCTCCACAGGTGAGCCGCCCCGCCGCCCCAAAGTAGTTGGTGATGGAGGACTTGAGGTGGGAGAGGGATGAGTCGTCCTCACTGATGCTGTCGAAGGTGTGGCTGTCGATGGCGTTGTCCAGCATCACGGAGGCCGTCTCCTCTCCCGGCAGGCTCTGCTCCATAGGGCTCAGCTCGTTCTCCACCACCTCCTTCTTAGTGGCCAGCACCGTGTAGTTTGAGGTGGGCAGCTTCCTCTTACGGCTGCCAACATTCTTCCTGCAACAGGTTAGAAAAACATTCATTAGGGCATGCAGCAAAGCATTTTTGGAAATGTTTTGCAAAATGAGCATTTCTTATTGGACAAGTCCAGTCAGTCTGTTTGGTGCCAAATGAACATGACCCTAATATCAGCAACCTATTGAAACAAACGCAACAACGGTTTCCTGAATTGACTGCTTTGCTGTGCCACCAGACATACCTTTGTGGAGTCAAAAAATAATAAAAAAAATGGCAACTGGACATTGCACACCCAGTCCAACTACAAACATGACTTCGATCAGCCACCAGGGGTAGCTGTGGTCCGCTATATACCATTTATACTGTCTGTGGTTTTCATGCCCTATGACTGTCGGTGCTGCTTTTATACATCCCCTTAAAAACAGTTTGAAGAAGACTAAACAGTTGGAAACTTTTCTAGGCTATTAAAAAATACACTAGGCTTAGATAGGTGGATTCCCAAATCAGATGACGTCCTCTTCTCCGATACCAAGTTGACTGTTAGTTAACTCAACATCTCATTACATTGACACATCCTAGCCAACGGGAGCCAGCAAGAGAGGGAGTGGAGGAGGCAGATACTAAACTGGCATGTTTGATCTGAACCACAGTGAGAGAGAAGGGCACAGCGGGGGCACAAGCTCTGTCGCCCCACGGAATCACTCTGTCTCCACAAACACACCACACGCCTCTTATTTCCCCCACATGGCCTCTCTAGAGTATCAGACAGAGATGTTAATGAGCAGAAGCCACATTTAAAAATAAACAGACTAAAACAGAGGGATGAAATATCTGGGGTATCTGGGAATAGGGACATGAAATGATGAGGCCCGTCTCTAGCCCCACACACACACACACACACACACACACACACACACACACAGCTCTCATCTCTTAGGACAGTGTGTGTGTGTCAAGGCAGAGCACCAGCGTGGAGACGGGCAGGGCAGTTACATCAGCGTAAACATCATCATAACAATCAATCCCCTCTCTCTGAGCCACAGGAGACGTCAGAAGCACCACGGTCACCCCATTAGTAGGAGTTTCAGCCATGGAACTAAAATACAGTAAAGGCAAAGAGCAACAAACAAAAAAGTTTTTAAAAAAAACCCACCATAAAATGTCAACACACTCTGAATGTCAAACTTCAGAACCCCCCTTCTTGTGAGAGGAGGAGCCAGAACCGAGAATGTCGCAAAATAAAGCCAGTCAGTTAGAGAGCCCAGGGGTGTTCCCAAAAAGGGGGGGATTCACAATGTTCAAACAATGGTGGGTTTGTCAATGTGGATATATTGAGTTGCTTAGTTCCAACCAAGACGACTATAAGCAAATATTGGAAGATGTACAGGAGCCAACTGCATTAATTGTCCAAGACCTCACATCATACTTCTGTGTGATGTCAAACACACTTGTCTCTCCTCAACTTCAAACATAGGAACATGTTCAAGAGCTTGGAAAGGCAGAGAGAAAAGCACATCTGACAGCCTGAGCTGCAGCGTTTAGAGTCAGGGGTCTTATCGATCGGTTTGCACCACACTACACACGGTGGAGCCAAAAAAACAAAAAGAACAAATGAGTGAGAAACAGCTGGGGGAAGAGGGAGGGAGACTGATCATCACATTGATCATGCAAGCTGCTCGTTCACCTGGAAGTCCCCTTTGACGCCAACACCTGGGTCCGTATTCACTACAATCAGTTTTGCCTTTTAAATCATAATCAATACGTTTACGTACAGTAGACAGTGGGGACCTGATCCTAGATCAGCACTCCTATTCTGAGACACTTTGTGGATAAGGGCCCTGGACTACAGTCAAGCAGGTTCTTGAATGGTGTTGAGGTCAGAGCCCTCTTCCTATAAAGAGCACCAAAGAGGATAAGGTGCACAGATAATGTATGTGAGAGTTACCTTTTCTAACAACAAAAGTCTTAGCGACCACAGTGCTGTACCTGAGGCCATTGCGGCCACAGTGCTGTACCCGAGGCCATGGCGACCACAGTGCTGTACCCGAGGCCATGGCGACCACAGTGCTGTACCCGAGGCCATGGCGACCACAGTGCTGTACCCGAGGCCATTGCGACAACAGTGCTGTACCCAAGGCCATTGCGACCACAATGCTGTACCTGAGGTCATAGGAGACACTGGTGGTAGCAGATCCGGTGGTACTAGCCGCGTCTGTGGAGTCCAGGTCCAGACTGAAGGTCCGTCCTGAGCTGGTGCTGAGGAGTAAACAACAACAGATCCATTCAAAAGCTGGAATTACGGCGCTAATCAGAAAATGATGGGGCAGAATAATCAGAGAATGATGGGGCCCCTGGATGGGGCAGAATAATCAGAGAATGATGGGGCAGAATAATCAGAGATTGATGGGGCCCCTGGATGGAACAGAAAAGCTCTCGCATTGACGGTCCTATTTTCTTTGTTTTTATTCCAAACCTCACTAAGGAAACTACTCACCCTCACGTTGTGACTGCAATTTCCAAGTCACTGTTCTGAGCCCATACTACAAGAGCCTGCATGCTAAAAGGTGTGTGCGCGTGCGTGTGTGAGTGAGTGAAAGTACTACATCTAGCTAATGGAAGGACGTTAATGTAATGCTTCAAAGTCTACTCTCACAGAATCATCATTAGCCGTTTTCATCCTCCAGCTCAGTTCAGGTGCTACACAGCTATGAGCCTATTCCACTTCTCACATTCCAACAGAGTTAGTCCCCTTTTTGGAGTTGCACCAGCTAGTCCCCATCTATTGATTCTCCTCTAAGAAAGCTCTGTTGATTGTCAACATTCCCCAAAGTGTTTGCCTTTCTTTCTTGTATTGTTCAGCGCTGTTTGAGAGCTGATACCATGACCGAATACAAACAGTGTAGTTATTCCCTCCGTAAGACAATCAAACAGGAGAAACGTCAGTATAGAGACTAGAGGTCCATCGATTATGATTTTTCAACGCCGATACCGATTATTGGAGGACCAAAAAAGTTGATACCGATTAAAAAAAAAAAATCGGCCAATTTTTTTCTTTATTTGTAATAATGACAATTACAACAATACTGAATGAACACTTATTTTAACTTAATATAATACATCAATAAAATCAATTTAGCCTCAAATAAATAATGAAACATGTTTAATTTGGTTTAAATAATGCAAAAACAAAGTGTTGGAGAAGAGTGTAAAAGTGCAATATGTGCTATGTAAGACAGATAACGTTTCAGTTCCTTGCTCAGAACATGAGAACATATGAAAGCTGGTGGTTTTCCTTTTAACATGGGTCTTCAATATTCCCAGGTAAGACGTTTTATATTGTAGTTATTATAGGAATTATAGGACTATTTCCCTCTGTACCATTTGTATTTCATTAACCTTTGACTATTAGATGTTCTTATAGGCACTTTAGTATTGCCAGTGTAACAGTATAGCTTCCGTCCCTCTCCTCGCTCCTCCCTGGGCTCGAACCAGCAACACAACGACAACAGCCACCATCGAAGCAGCGTTACCCATGCAGAGCAAGGGGAACAACTACTAGAAGGCTCAGAGCAAGTGACGTTTGAAACACTATTAGCGCGTGCTAACTAGCTAGCCATTTCACTTCGGTTACACCAGCCTCATCTCGGGAGTTGATAGGCTTGAAGTCATAAACAGCGCAATGCTTGACGCACAACAAAGAGCTGCTGGCAAAACACACGAAAGTGCTGTTTGAATGAATGTTTACGCGCCTGCTTCTGCCTACCACCGCTCAGTCAGATACTTAGATACTTGTATGCTCAGTCAGATTATATGCAACGCAGGACACGCTAGATAATATCTAGTAATATCATCAACCATGTGTAGTTAACTAGTGATTATGATTGATTGTTTTTTATAAGATAAGTTTAATGCTAGCTAGCAACTTACCTTGCCTTACTGCATTTGCGTAACAGGCATTATCCTTGTGGAGTGCAACGAGAGAGGCAGGTTGTTATTGCGTTGGACTAGTTAACTGTAAGGTTGCAAGATTGGATCCCCCGAGCTGACAATGTGAAAATCTGTCTTTCTGACCCTGAACGAGGCAGGTAACCCACCGTTCCAAGGCCGTCATTGAAAATAAGAATGTGTTCTTCACTGACTTGCCTAGTTAAATAAAAGGTATGAAAAATCAAATTTAAATAAAAAAAATAAATCGGCGCCCAAAAATACCGATTTCCAATTGTTATGAAAACTTGAAATCGGCCCTAATTAATCGTCCATTCCGATTAATCGGTCGACCTCTAATAGAGACAAAGTGGAGTCACAATTCAACTGCTCAGACACAAGACGTATGTGGCAGGGTCTACAGACAATCACGGATTACACAGGGGAAACCAGCCACCTTGCGGACACCGATGTCTTGCTCCCGGACAAGCTAAACACCTTCTTCACCCGTTTTGGGGATAACACAGTGCCACCGACGCAGCCCGCTACCAAGAACTGTGGGCTCTCCATCTCTGTGGCTAACATGAGTAAAACATTTAAAACGTGTTAACCCTCGCAAGGTTGCCGGTCCAGACGGCATCTCTAGCCGCGTCCTCAGAGCATGCGCAGACCATCTGGCTGGAGTGTTTACGGACATATTCTCTCTCTCCCTATCCCAGTCTGCTGTCCCCACTTGCTTCAAGATGGCCACCATTGTTCCTGTACCTAAAGAAGCAAAGGTAACTGAACTAAATGACTACGGCCCCACAGCATTCACTTCTGTCATCATGAAGTGCTTTGAGAGTCAAGGATCATGTCACCTCTACCTTACCTGACACCCTAGACCCACTTCAATTTGCTTACCACCCCAATAGATCCACAGATGATGCAATCGCCGTCACACTGCCCTATCTCATCTGGACAAGAGGAATACCTATGTAAGAATGCTGTTCATTGACTATAGCTCAGCATTCAACACCATAGTACCCTCCAAGCTCATCATTAAGCTCGGGCCCTAGGTCTGAACGCCACCCTGTGCATCTGGGTCCTGGACTTCCTGATGGGACACCCCAAGGTGGTGAAGGTAGGAAACAACACCTCCACTTCACTGATCCTCAACACAGGGGCCCCACAAGGGTGCGTGCTCAGCCCCCTCCTGTACTCGCTGTTCACCCATGACTGTGGGGTCACGCACGCCTCCAACTCAATCATCAAGTTTGTAGATGACACAACAATGACGAGACAGCCTACAGGGAGGTGAGGGCCCTGGGAGAGGAAAAGAACCTCTCACTCAAACAAAACAAAGGAGCTGATCGTGGACTTCAGGAAACAGCAGAGGGAGTATGCCCCATCCACATCAACGCGACAGCAGTGGAGAAGGTGGAAAGCTTCAAGTTCCTCGGCATACACACCACTGACGATCTGAAATGTTCCACCCACACAGACAGTGTCGAGAAGAAGACGCAACAGCGCCTCCACAACCTCAGGCTGAAAAAATTTGGGTGGCCCCTAAAACCCTCACAAACTTTTACAGATGCACAATTGAGAGCATCCTGTCGGGCTGTATCACCGACTGTTACGGCAACCTTAACCGTCCGCAAACACAGGGCTCTCCAGACGGTGGTGCGGTCTGCCCAACGCATCACCAGGGGCAAACTACCTGCCCTCCAGAACACCTACAGCACCCGATGTCACAGGAAGACCAAAAATATCATCAAGGACATCAACCACCCGAGCCAAGGCCTGTTCACCCTGCTATCATCCAGAAGGCAGCTTCTATCTCAAGGCCATCAGACTTAAATAGCCATCACTAGCCAGCTTCCACCCGGTTACTCAACTCTGCACCTTAGAGGCTGCTGCCTTATATTCATATACTTGGAATCACTGGTCACGTTAATAATGGAACCCTAGTCACTTTAATAATGTTTACATACTGCTTTACTTATCTCATATGTATATACTGTATTCTCTTCTACTACATTTTTGTCAATGCCACTCCGACATCGCTCAATCTAATATTTATATATTTCTTAATTCCTTTCTTTTACATGTGTGTATTGTTAGATATTGCTGCACTGTTGGAACTAGGAACACAAGCATTTCACTACACCCGCAATAACATCTGCTAAATATGTATGTGACCAATAAAATTTGATAATGGATTTATTTTTACCCTGTTTTCTCCCCAATTGGTAGTTAGTCTTGTCCCATCGCTGCAACTCCCGTACGGACCTCAGGAGATGCGAAGGTCGAGAGCTGTGCGTCCCCTGAAGCACAACCCAACCAAGCCGCACTGCTTCTTGGCACAATGCCCACTTAACCCGTAGGCCAGCCACACCAATGTGTCGGAGGAAACGCACTGCACCTGGCCATTGTGTCAGCATGTACTGCGCCCGGCCCTGGAGTCGCTAGCGCGCAATGGGACAAGGACATCCCTGCCGGCCGAACCCTCCCCTAACCCGGACGACGCTGGGGCAATTGTGCACCACCTCATGGGTCTCCCTGTCGCGGCCGGCTGCAACACAGCCTGGACTCGAACCCAGAATCTCTAGTGGCACGGCTAGCACTGCGCCACTCGGGAGGCCGTGATTTGATAGCCTTTACAGGAAAACGTAATTAAATCACATCATTCGGCACATTGATGAAAATCACAGTGGTGACCAAAGACAGACAGAAAAAAAGTGTGTCTTTCAAAGGGAAATACATGTAAATGGGGGTAGATTGTTAGGGCACAGAAAATAACTGCACTCAATCGATGGCAATGAAGTCAATGTCAAATGTTTGCAGCTTCATTGGAAATTAGCATCATCATGTACTGTAGGTCAATGTCCAGACGAAAGTCTTCAAACTTACACTCTTAGAGCTGCTTTTCCAGACACAGACTAAACCTTGATTCAAAATACATTTTAATGGAGAGAAATGCCATTGAACATGCTTCTTAATCCAGGACTATGCTTAACCTGTGTGTGGGAAACTGGCCCTTAAAATCCACAACATTTACCTTTTGAGACTTTGTAACTCGTCCAAGGTGAAGTCAAAGATGTTGGCCATGTGATGGTTGGTGCTCCAGGTGGAGGTCAGGTCATTCTACACAACACATCATCACACAAACACACTGTTGGTATTATAGTACTCAACCATTGTCATAAACAGTCATAAACAACATTGTTCCCATCATCATCCTTGTTCTCATCAGTTCTGTCTATATATGCTGTCTATATTGCCATTGCTGTCTATATTTTCATCTGAGCACCTTCCTCCTTCCTGCCTGGCAGTATTAGCTTTATTACTAGGAAATGTCAGAGGTTTGTTGTTAGAGCACATTGTGCCTGGGGACCAGACAGACATGGCACTGCTCAGAGGGATTTGTCAGTAAAATGCCTCAGAGGCCAAATGTAAGTAATTCCCTTTGAGTCGAACCGTGAAGAGAGAGGGATGAGGGCAATGACACACAGGGACTTCATGGTACATGGTGGACAGGAGATAGACTTTTAGAAGAGGGACAGTGGTCTGAGATGGAGGGGGGGGGGGGGGGGGGAGCACAGAAAAATGGAGGAGCAGGAGATAATCAGAGGTAGGAAAAAAAAAAAGCAGCGCAGATTTATTCAAAGTTCAGGCTCAGTGAAACAGTAGAAAAGGTGGTTGGCACGACCGGAGTTAGATGTTGAGACAATCAGAGAACTCACATTGGGGATGGCGTCCTCCAGCAGCCATTTTGATCTTCTCTTCCTCCTCTTCTCTGCAGGGAGAGAGCTGAGGAAGAGACAACTTTCACTTTCTAATCACACAATTTGATTACTTGGTGACAATTTGACAGCCTAATATCATTCAGTAATTCCCTGATAAAATTATATTGTTTTCAGCACACAGTCTTTAGTTCTTCGAGTAGAATTGTTACATAGCCATTACCACTAAATGAGAACTTTCATCTTAATGTTTGTTCTCTGTTAGGGGTAAATAAATGGTGGGAGGTCCAAGGAAACATTACACTTACATGATCACTTAACATTGATCAACACTTTCTGACTGAGGTCTTGCAGAAAGTTAGCAGAAACCTAATTGACATACAGTGTATCCAGCTTTCACTACAACGCAAAATACCTGTTCCTGCCTGTGCCTTTCTTTCGTCCTCTCCATCCCTCGTTCTGAGCCCTCTCAGGAAACAGTTTAGAGGGAGGGTTGGGGGGAACGCGGGTCCTCAGGCGGAAGATGCATTTCCTCTTCTTGATCTCCTTCCCACAGAGAAACCTGGAGGAATAACGAGGGCGGTGACAAGTTCATGGTCTGGCAGAGGGGGTGTGATATCAACAAATACACCTTCAGCCAAGTAACATGTTTGTTGTAACAAATACTGTATGACCAGAACAAACATTTAACAACTTACTGAATGTTGGGGGCCATACTATACTATTGTTAATAGCACATGAAAAAGACATTGGCTGATACAGTATATAGTGTTGCAGTACATGTATGCAGTTGTAGTAAATCTGTGGAGTTTTGTTAAAATGAGCACTTACAGTTTTACACTTTATCTACTGTGTGTGTGTGTGTGTGTGTGTGTGTGTGTGTGTGTATGTATATATATATACAGTGCCTTGCGAAAGTATTCGGCCCCCTTGAACTTTGCGACCTTTTGCCACATTTCAGGCTTTAAACATAAAGATATAAAACTGTATTTTTTTGTGAAGAATCAACAACAAGTGGGACACAATCATGAAGTGGAACAACATTTATTGGATATTTCAAACTTTTTTAACAAATCAAAAACTGAAAAATTGGGCGTGCAAAATTATTCAGCCCCCTTAAGTTAATACTTTGTAGCGCCACCTTTTGCTGCGATTACAGCTGTAAGTCGCTTGGGGTATGTCTCTATCAGTTTTGCACATCGAGAGACTGACATTTTTTCCCATTCCTCCTTGCAAAACAGCTCGAGCCCAGTGAGGTTGGATGGAGAGCATTTGTGAACAGCAGTTTTCAGTTCTTTCCACAGATTCTCGATTGGATTCAGGTCTGGACTTTGACTTGGCCATTCTAACACCTGGATATGTTTATTTTTGAACCATTCCATTGTAGATTTTGCTTTATGTTTTGGATCATTGTCTTGTTGGAAGACAAATCTCCATCCCAGTCTCAGGTCTTTTGCAGACTCCATCAGGTTTTCTTCCAGAATGGTCCTGTATTTGGCTCCATCCATCTTCCCATCAATTTTAACCATCTTCCCTGTCCCTGCTGAAGAAAAGCAGGCCCAAACCATGATGCTGCCACCACCATGTTTGACAGTGGGGATGGTGTGTTCAGCTGTGTTGCTTTTACGCCAAACATAACGTTTTGCATTGTTGCTAAAATTTCAATTTTGGTTTCATCTGACCAGAGCACCTTCTTCCACATGTTTGGTGTGTCTCCCAGGTGGCTTGTGGCAAACTTTAAACGACACTTTTTATGGATATCTTTAAGAAATGGCTTTCTTCTTGCCACTCTTCCATAAAGGCCAGATTTGTGCAATATACGACTGATTGTTGTCCTATGGACAGAGTCTCCCACCTCAGCTGTAGATCTCTGCAGTTCATCCAGAGTGATCATGGGCCTCTTGGCTGCATCTCTGATCAGTCTTCTCCTTGTATGAGCTGAAAGTTTAGAGGGACGGCCAGGTCTTGGTAGATTTGCAGTGGTCTGATACTCCTTCCATTTCAATATTATCGCTTGCACAGTGCTCCTTGGGATGTTTAAATAAATGTATGTATGTATGTATGTATGTATGTATGTATGTATGTATGTATGTATGTATGTATGTATGTATGTATGTATGTATGTATGTATGTATGTATGTATGTATGTATGTATGTATGTATGTATGTATGTATGTATGTATGTATGTATGTATGTATGTATGTATGTATGTATGTATGTATGTATGTATGTATGTATGTATGTATGTATGTATGTATGTATGTATGTATGTATGTATGTATGTATGTATGTATGTATGTATGTATGTATGTATGTATGTATGTATGTATGTATGTATGTATGTATGTATGTATGTATGTATGTATGTATGTATGTATGTATGTATGTATGTATGTATGTATGTATGTATGTATGTATGTATGTATGTATGTATGTATGTATGTATGTATGTATGTATGTATGTATGTATGTATGTATGTATGTATGTATGTATGTATGTATGTATGTATGTATGTATGTATGTATGTATGTATGTATGTATGTATGTATGTATGTATGTATGTATGTATGTATGTATGTATGTATGTATGTATGTATGTATGTATGTATGTATGTATGTATGTATGTATGTATGTATGTATGTATGTATGTATGTATGTATGTATGTATGTATGTATGTATGTATGTATGTATGTATGTATGTATGTATGTATGTATGTATGTATGTATGTATGTATGTATGTATGTATGTATGTATGTATGTATGTATGTATGTATGTATGTATGTATGTATGTATGTATGTATGTATATATATATATATATACTGCTCAAAAAAATAAAGGGAACACTAAAATAACACATCCTAGATCTGAATGAATGAAATATTCTTATTAAATACTTTATTCTTTACATAGTTGAATGTGCTGACAACAAAATCACACAAAAGTGATCAATGGAAATCAAATTTATCAACCCATGGAGGTCTGGATTTGGAGTCACACTCAAAATTCAAGTGGAAAACCACACTACAGGCTGATCCAACTTTGAAGTAATGTCCTTAAAACAAGTCAAAATGAGGCTCAGTAGTGTGTGTGGCCTCCACGTGCCTGTATGACCTCCCTACAATGCCTGGGCATGCTCCTGATGAGGTGGCGGATGGTCTCCTGAGGGATCTACTCCCAGACCTGGACTGAAGCATCCGCCAACTCCTAGACAGTCTGTGGTGCAACGTGGCGTTGGTGGATGGAGCGAGACATGATGTCTCAGATGTGCTCAATTGGATTCAGGTCTGGGGAACGGGCGGGCCAGTCCATTGCATCAATGCCTTCCTCTTGCAGGAACTGCTGACACACTCCAGCCACATGAGGTCTAGCATTGTCTTGCATTAGGAGGAACCCAGGGCCAACCGCACCAGCATATGGTCTCACAAGGGGTCTGAGGATCTCATCTCGGTAACTAATGGCAGTCAGGCTACCTCTGGCGAGCACATGGAGGCCCCCCAAAGAAATGCCACCCCACACCATGACTGACCCACCACCAAACCGGTCATGCTGGAGGATGTTGCAGGCAGCAGAACGTTCTCCACGGCATCTCCAGACTGTCACATGTGCTCAGTGTGAACCTGCTTTCATCTGTGAAGAGCACAGGGCGCCAGTGGCGAATTTGCCAATCTTGGTGTTCTCTGGCAAATGAAAAACGTCCTACATGGTGTTGGGCTGTAAGCACAACCCCCACCTGTGGACGTCGGGCCTTCATACCACCCTCATGGAGTCGGTTTCTGACCGTTTGAGCAGACACATGCACATTTGTGGCCTGCTGGAGGTCATTTTGCAGGGCTCTGGCAGTGCTCCTCCTTGCACAAAGGCGGACGTAGCGGTCCTGCTACATCTCCTGATGTACTGGCTTGTCTCCTGGTAGCGCCTCCATGCTCTGGACACTACGCTGACAGACACAGCAAACCTTCTTGCCACAGCTCGCATTGATGTGCCATCCTGGATGAGCTGCACTACCTGAGCCACTTGTGTGGGTTGTAGTCTCATGCTACCACTAGAGTGAAAGCACAGCCAGCATTCAAAAGTGCCCAAAACATCAGCCAGGAAGCATAGGAACTGAGAAGTGGTCTGTGGTCCCCACCTGTAGAACCACTCCTTTATTGGGGGTGTCTTGCTAATTGCCTATAATTTCTACCTGTTGTCTATTCCATTTGCACAACAGCATGTGAAATTTATTGTCAATCAATGTTGCTTCCTAAGTGGACAGTTTGATTTCACAGAAGTGTGATTGACTTGGAGTTACATTGTGTTGTTTAAGTGTTCCCTTTATTTTTTTGAGCGGTAATATATATATATATGCATATATATATAAATATAACGGAGAGAGATGTCTTACTTGCTCTTGTAGTTGTTCAGAGCATCAAGGAGATATTGGCCTCTTTCTGTTGGAGGAGTATTGGAGAGCTGTGGGGAATATTAAAATGTCAGTCCGATGCAATTTGCTTTAAAAAGATCTGTTTTTCACAAGACAGCATTAATCTGAATTTCCTATCCGGATTCCTATTCAGAATTCAGACAGGATTTCTTCGTTTCTAACCTTGCCCAACTGGAAATGGTCCCAGTTGTTGCTGACAAAGTTGAGGATCTCCTCCAGCTCAAAGTACTTCTTCTTACTCTGGACTCCCAGGTTGTAAAGTGCCAAGTGCACCACGTCCACCCTGGATAAGAAACCAGAGACAATTGATGGGAATCCCATGAAATGAGATGAGAACTGATTGTAATGTATCTAGAGTGATTGGGTGCAGAACCGGTTTTCCTCACCAGCAGCATTCAGCAGCATTCACATATCACATCATAAGGGATGATAATGATGATCGATTCCATTGCCCTCATAAATACAACTCTCAATTATACATCCATATGAGTTAGCAGATAGGGAGTTGGGTTTGTGTAAATGTAGTCCTCTTAATCAAATATTGTGTACCCCAGTGTGTATTAACAGCAAAACAATCCTGTTAGGGGCAGTTTACACTAGCACATTGTCATAAGCACAAGAGCATAATAATGCCTCACATCCTCTACCTACTGTACTATAGGACACCAATGCCCATTGTATTCTTAATTAAAGTACCACATCTGGAGTCTCAGAGGTAGATATGAAGAGTATAGTAGCCATTTACCATCGGAGGGCCAGTCTCTTGATGTACTCTACTCCTTTATTACACATGGAACAGATGAACAAGTAAAACCTGAAAGAGAAAGGCAGAGAGGTCAGAGGAGGAGAAAGCACAAGTCACGTGCCTCTAGGGGAAATCAAAAATCCATAATGGTCTTCAGTCATATCGGTATACCCTCGACTTCCATGACACGTCTATCACTTTCCAGACTAGAATTATTTCCTCTGACATCCCAGGATTTGTCCTAACCGTGGGAAACCCTAGAAAAAAACCTCTTCTGTTTGATAACAATTCCACACACCTATCTCCAAACATCATGGACTCCTGTAGGCACTGGATACAGGCCTCATGGAACCACTGTTCACACCGAAAACACTGCAGCATCTTCAAGTACCACCTGGGAGGGGAGGAGAGCAGCCATTAGTGAAAAGTGAGTTACTAAATGAGCAACAGAGTGCTGTATCTGAATCAAATCCAGTTGCTTTCTAAAAGAGAGATGATGTAAAATGCTATGCTGCAGTGTGTCTAGCCAGCACACTCACTCTCCAGGTCCTCCACAGTAGCAATAACACTGTTGGTGATTTGTGTGGTGCTGGGAATCCCATTCCAGCTCTTCTGGGCTGTAGGTAAGCACCTGCTTCATGGCCTGCAGTGCTTTTGCTATGGGCCCCTTTTTGAGAGCTCCCCCTTTCTGTGATAAGGAGAAACAGCCACGTCAACATGGTTAGGCATTATAGGACAGCGTTCAATCGGACACATCGTAGCAAAACGTTTGGTAACAGAAAACAAAAATCTGTGTTCTTATTGGACGTGTTGAGGTAGTGCCTTCCCATTTCAAAACGTTTCCTTCCTGTTGAACACTACCCTAGACAAACAGTCATTAAAAATTATATTAGTTATATTAGTTTCTTGCTCAATTGAAGAGCAGCTAGTTCTATCAATAATACTCACCCGCACAGCTAAAACAAAGATGCACCTCCTGCAAAACCATGGTGACAAAACCATTGAGCTCTCCACCTGTGGCATGTGGCACTGCTGGTGGTAACCTGGCAGAAACAAAGATAAGAGGACAATGAAAACATAATGCTGGCCCAATAAATAAACATAATGCTCAAACCCAATAAAAATAAACAAATGGTTAAATACATGAATAAATGGATGGATCCATGAAAAAGTGCTATTGCCGGCCGTACTTTGAGCCACAGCAATATGTTATGTTGATCTGAAGGGGGCATCCAACCAGCTTTTAATCCTGCCCAGCAAATGTTGGGAAGCCAGAGGGAGTGGACTCCCAAAGCAATCAATTACTTGAATTAAGAGCCAAGTAGAAACAAAACCAACGAGATACTACAGCCTGGGGACAGGACCCTGCACAACTGTTGCATGGCCCCACCCTAATACATGTCCTTGTCATGGACAAAATGTAGATGTCAGATGGGACCTGTCTCTTTAAGACAAACACCCATGGAAAGTACTTAGTTTAACGTACACAGGGTTGAAAAGATGTTATGAGTCACAGAGGCTTTCTGTGCACTTCGTCCAACTGAAAATGTTCACTGTTTCACTTTCAGAGATTCAATGACCTTTAGCAGATGACATGTAGTTATTCCACAGATGTACCCTTCTTCAGTTCTGTATGTTGTTCCAGTCAATTTAATACAGTTCAAATATAGTTTATGCTTTTAGAGATAGTATCAAAGCATTAAAATACATGAAGTAAATATAGAAGCAAATAGAGCCCTGTATACAATGAACAATGAGAACCCCTCCCTTCTTAATCACAATCTGTAAAGAACTTGCATCCACTTGCATATAAGTGCAAGAAAGAGGAGTGTAGCCACATCCTCCTTTAAGGGTCGTCAGACTCTACAGCGACTCACCTATTCCACATTTCCCACATAGCAGGATCTCATTGTCGGATACCAGCACCATTTCGGAACAGACTGAGCATTTGGGCTCCTCCCCCGGAACTCCAGCTGCATGTTTTGGGAGAGAAGAATAGCATTAGCGTACATTCAATGATGATTATACTTCAGCTACATCCAACATGATGTCAGCATGTCAACAGCACATGCAAGATATTCAATTAAGAGCAATCTGCGAGGCATTACTGACATAAATTGGCCCTTTCTGAGAAAAGTGTCATTTAGACAGTTGAAGAGTTAAAGGACAGTCAAGTCCATTAGGGAAGTGTCTAAATATACCTTTAAGTGGCCTACTGTATAGTACAAGTGTTGGCTAAGTAATGGGAAGCCAATTGAAAGTGTTGAGGAATATGTAGCCCAGAATAAAGGAACATCATGAGGGTCCAGGGAGCTACTGTAAGAAACTGTAGTGATTTCCAGTTAGGATGCTGTGTAATTCTGTTGAAAGTGGATTACACATTAATCATGGCTTTTGGAGAGAGCTTTTGAGATGTTGAACCTGTCTGGTGTAGATCCATATTATCAGCAGACATAAATTCATTGAGGATGTAAGTTTGACAGTTAAACTAATTCACACATTTGTTTTATTTTACACAGAGACAACAACAATAACATGAATATTTCAGTTTCTCTTCACTCACCATGTTGGATGTCTTTCCAGAGAACCCAGAATTTTGAATTATCTTCAAAAGTGACAAAGCAGCTCTGCTTGGAGGTACTCACCTTGAATGAAGTGAAAACAGATAGTATGAGGTGGGAGGCAAATTGTGTATGACAGGTTTATTACAGTTCTATTCCAATAATAGTGTGTTATATTAGATTTGTCATAAAACACAAAATACTGCTGTAGTGCCTAAAATCTACAGAGAAACCACCATATTTGTGTGAATACTCCAGAGCAGTAGTTGGACATTACACTCTTAGAAAAAAGGGTTATTTGGCTGTCCCCATAGAACCCTCTGTGGAAATAATTCTAAATGGAATCCAAAAAGGTCCTCACTGGAACCAAAATGGGTTCTTCAAAAGGTTCTCCTATGGGGTCAGCCGAATAACCATTTTAGGTTCTAGATAGCACATTTTTTTCTCCTAAGAGTGTACTTATTGTTATGTAAATAAAATGAGTCCAAATCATTGTGTGGAAGTATACTACAGTATTTAACTGATACAACATTGTCCTGTTGTACTGGGGACTTACTCTCTGGATCTTCCCCAGGTAGTATAGGCCATCAGACCAGCGGCACAGTACATACTGGCCCACGGTCACGCTGCTTTCCATGTCTGTGAAGCTCCGCCCTCTCTCCCTCTTCTGGGGTAAATGCTTGGCCTCCAGCACCTCATCTGGCTCCACACTGCAGAAGTTATCTCTGTAGGCTGACTGCAACATGCTGCAGCTGGGCTGTCCACACTACTACTCTTCCTAGGAGAATCAGGGCTTTACATTGTCATTGAGGTAGCAACTGTATGTCCTCATGATCACAACATTATGGAGGTGGTGGTTGAACATTGTTGTGTCAGTGTTATTTTTTTAATCAAATGTATTGACATGCACCTATTATAGACAAAAACTATTGTTAAGGTGTCATAAAATGCATTTCCTGAAAAAGAAAAAAAAAACTGGACATATGCCTATGTATGCATCATGAAATCCAGCCCTTCATCAACATATTTGTTTTAACACCCCACCCCTGTTCTGATGTAGGCTGATGCCTGATGACTCAATTTGGATGTTCTACTGCGTGTCGATCACAGCACAGCCTACAGGTCTGACCAAGGTATTTTATACCTCAGCGGACTGACTCATCAGCCAACTGCAGCCAGCCATCACATTTGAATTTGACTTGTCAACGCAGTCGCAAATTGCAGCACTTGCGCGAGTCAAACTGGTCGTGTACAAGTATTACAAAGTGGCATGGCACGTTTTTAACAGTTAGCAAGTAGTCTATCAAACTGTAACGACTCTCGAATGTAATTTATCAAACTGATTACAGACTAGTTGATTGGCTAAATTATGTCCCGTCAATAAGATGGGCATATCGCCAACATAAATTATTAAAAGTATTTTATTTTGCTAACCTGATCACACTTTTGCATCTCCTCGACTGCATGTATTCTCACAAAACTCTTAATCGCTAACTAGTCTGCTGTCTAAACATGTTATAGTTATATCAGCCATACATATATAGCTTGGTAGCTAGCTAGCTATATCTGCTAGTTAGCCAGCTAAACTGCAACTGTCAAACCAATGAAACGAATGTTACTTGCCCCTTGGTAGTGTATCGCATATGCATTTATGCAAGGAACATCTAGTTTAGTTTGCTAAATGTAATCTATGAATACCCGAATAATGAGATTGAGCACTTTATAACAATAGTTTGCGACATTAAAAGTAGGACGAGATGCAAAAATGAAATCCAATTCAGTGAGTTGTAATAATGTATATGGACTTCTCTTACCGCCTTGGTTAACTTCCAATCCAGGGTCAATGCTCGAAATAATGTCGCTGCTGTTGAGTAACGTTCCATTCGCTAGGAGTTGTCGATTCTTGCAATATGTGTACAGGCGCTAAAGTTCAAACTATGCAAGTCGCCATTTTTCATTTTTTCCCGCGAATCAATTTACGTTTTCCTTATGTAATTAGCATAATCACATCATCATCTTCATACAGGAAGTTCAACATTTCGCTCTCTAGCTGCTTAGGAACATTTATTTTTCTTCTTTTAGTGAAAAAGTTATTTCGCATTTTCAAGCACTTTTAGTTATTATGATAATATCCATATCATTGCGAATGATAGTAGTATCTTTGATAATACCGCCTACCACTACTGCTGATTATTACACAAAACTGTATTACTAGCTATACTACCCTATTCACCATCATCATATGTCATAATCGTCTTCATTGTCGTCTTCGCCATCATCATTATATGTCATCATCATCATAAGACTCATAATATATTTGTACATTTTTGTAAAGAAAATGCCTGCACAGTGTATGTAGCATTCATGTTGCATGACTGTATGCATTAATGTTTTTGTATGTAATGAATAACACACACATTACATGAATATGTTCTAGTAATCAAATTCCTTGAGAATCTAAGATTTCATATACTAGCACTGACTTCAGATTGCGGATTCTGCTCTGTTTATTTGAGCTTACTCTTAAGCAAATCAAAAATAATGAAATCTATAGAGATCCATTTATGGGAAGGCTCTGTTTACGTCCACAGAGCTGCTGTATGTTTATAAGGATTTTGCTTATGGAACAACGCTGAGAGGAAATCTATGGGATCAGCTGAGATGTCATTTGGCAGATGAGTTGAGGGGACAATTCTATTTTTAAAATATGTTCTGCCATAATGTCACTGGAATATACTACTTGTAAGTACTGCAATACACTTTTACAATTATCTTAAATGTTTAAACATTTGAGGCACTCTAAATGCAACTAATCAAACACATTGTGATGTTGTTGTAATTAGCCTACATGCACCTGCATGGACAGTTTTGAGAATGGTAACCAAGTAGCTTATAGAGGCATCCAATTTTATTCAATGTGTAACATAAAAATCTCCAAAATGTCACCTGAGAGTGTTTGGTGCCATGGCTCACTGAACCAACATTTGTCAAAAACACTTTAAAGCATAAATAACGCGGTGGTCCTTTGTAGCTCAGTTGGTAGAGCATGGCACGTGTAATGCTAGGGTAGTCGATTCGATTCCTAGCACCAGCCATACGTAACATTTATGCATGCATGACTGTAAGTTGGTTTGGATAAAAGCATCTGTTAAATGGCATATATTAACATAATTGGTGGTTGATGCAATTCAGTGTTTATATTTTCTTTATTCATCTCATGAATTCACAGGTTTTTTTTAAACAAAATTATAATATCTAATTAGCAGTAACAAAACCCCATTGATTGTCTTGAAATTATTTCTGAAAATGATACACCCTCATAAATACAAGTACAACCATACAATGATATTTCAGATTTTTCTCTTCTTCTAAAGAATAGATTAAATATATAATTATATGTAAAACCAAAAAATATCTAGCTCTCAGAACCCTTAAAGTGTCCTCAACATAACCTAAACCAAGGTTGGTGTGAAAACCAACCCATTCCCTAATCCTTATTCTAACCCCCCCCCCCCCCCCCCCCCCCCTTCCCCCCCACCCATCCTCCTTTGATAGATCATTTGAAGCATGACTCAGGATGAAGTGTCAACAACACACTTGATGAAGATTGTGTCGTCTTTCAAGTAGGCATGCTTAGGCGAGTGAAGTTTACCAAGAGGAAAGAAAAGTGGGCAACCACTGGCCACATTCATATCAGAGACAGGCCTTTGGAAGGATGAGGAGGTTAGATCGGGCCGGAAGGCGTCAATCACGTGTTCTCTGTGATTCTGATCAAGCAGGAAGAAGGTGACCTGGTGAGGAGATATGCTGATTAGACATTAACATGTCACAAGATGGCTGATCATTCTTCATAATGTTAATGACGCAGAGGGAGAGAGATGAGAACTACACCCACAAAGAGGCATGATGAGTTTTTGTTGATTTGTATCTACTGTAGAGACACATCTCAAATAACATTTCAGTTGAAAACTTCAACCCTTTAAATAAACCATTTATGATGTATGTTACACAGATATAACACAGAGAGTCTTCCTTACCTTGTGCTTGAATGGCCATGAGAGGAGTAGGTCATACTCCCCTTTCATGATCACAAAGAAAAGAGAGATATGAGTGCCTTTTCCCACCCCGTCACCATTCAGGTACAGCCTCATGCACACCTTGAATCCATACCTGGCTGTGTAGAACGCTAGAAAAAGGAGAGAGGACACAAACACATTGATATAAACTTGTTCCAATGTTTCAGTGGATACAAATAATATTGGAGGGAACTTGGTTCCTCTGAACCAGTGCTGTCTGTATAATGTTTCAACAAAGCATCCACATAAGAACAATTTAGTTCAAATGAAGCACTTTCTAATGAAGGCCTATTTAATGCTGTATGCATAGAAGACTGTCCCTCCGCGTAAATAGACTGCCCTTCACCACTGGTTCCTATGTTTTAGATAAAGTTGAAAGAGTACTGTACCTGGAGAGTACAGGTTTGGTCTATTCCCATGGCTAGAGACGGCCTCCTTCATTTTGTTGCTGAGGTCAGACAGCCTCCAGATGAAGGTGCCGTCATAAGAGACCTCCTGGTGGGCGCTGAGACATTGTTTCATGGAGCTGATGACCAGATCTTTCCTGGCCATTCTATGCTCCTGCTCTGTCACCTACAGGGCAATATTCAATTAAATTCAAAACAACTTTATTAATCTCCTCAGGGTCAATTAAGAAGGCATAGTCAGGTTACTGTATCAACATCCTCCACATACAAATGTAGTATGTTAATTTGATCACCATGTTGCAGGACACCTTTCCTGCAATGCAGAACATTTCAAAATTGTTTTAAAAAAAAGTTTTAAAAGGCATCTGGAGTTTGTAATTTCCACTTTGAAAGTTATGTTTTTGATTTGAGAGAAATATTGGAGCATATGGTTACAGTGAATACAACAGATAAAAACTTCTTGACAATGTAAAATTACCTTATATTCTTCTGTTAATTAAGCTGACACATTTTATTATCCAGTGCAACAAGCACAGAGACCATTGTAATGTGTTCAACTGATAAACAGGGCCTGCTCCTGGCATAAGAGACATAATCAGTCGGTTAGGGCCCCCCGGCCGCTAGGTGGTCCTCGACCCAAAAAATGTAATAATACCTTTTTAAATGTTTTAGGAACTCAGTCAGGGTCTCAACTTACCGTTGAGGGTTACAAGGTACAAGTTCAACATTTGGTTGTGTCTCAATTAGCCATGTCAGTTTACAATATTTAGATTGGTAAATTAGTCTAACCAGTTATCTATACTTGAAGTAATCATGGCCAAATAGCAACCGGGCACAGAGGGCACGTGCCCAGGGGCCCTGACCTCCAGGGATCCCACATTGATTTTCTTAGTCACTCTCACTCAGATCATTAACATCACATAAGTCATGGCAAAATGTGTAGAATTGCAGGAAATTTACTTCAAAACATAAATGTTTCTCTCCAGGGGCGGGAGTCTTAAGAACAGATTTATCAAATATTTACTCAGTTACAGTAGGAAATCCCCCAAAAGCTGAAATCCCCACAGCTGTCACTGAATAATGACATCTCTTTTCCCATTCATTATGAGTAAGGGGGTTGTTGAATTGTGATTTTCATCAACTGACTCCTATCAACAGTAGCTTGTGCATTCTTAAGCCCTTTATGGCATGTTTATGGCACTTTTTATGGCTCCTGATTTTCTATTCCACTTTTTTGTCTCAAGGCTTCTAAAGTTGGTAATTTCCACTTTGAAATTTCAGACTTGATTTTTCCTTATGAAAAATGTATCAACCACTACAAAATGTCTATTAATTATAATCCACATAATGATTCACATTTCCTGTTGCTGCAGGATTATTTTCCTGCTGTAGGAAACTGGCTCAAATTAAGATCCTACATCAGTATGTACTGCTACATGAGAAGAGGCTGTCTACTCTAAGAGTCAGGGAGGAATGCTTGCAGAAGCGGCATATAAATTGATATTTTTCAGGAAGGCCAAATTCATTCTTGACAACAGTCCGTTTTTCCGACCAATATGTGACATTTGAGGATTTCCTTTCCCCATCACTGTTCAGCCAGCCAGACCAGCATTTTATTATGCTATTTTACTTCAAGAATAGTGTGTGTATGCAGCAATACTTAGTCTACAATTCCACCGCTGCAAATTAGGAGCATCAGAAAAGTTACTTTCTTGAACGTATTAGCCTGCTTTTCTACAATTTGGGAGGATAGTAGACGCATGCACTTCTTAATAGTTGTTTTAAGAAGTATAATTCAACTGAACTTATTGGAGTGTGATTCAACTTTTTGGAAGTTCACGGCATGCTCTGGAATGAATCAGCTGGTCCACAAAGATGAGTTTATGCTCGAACTCAAGATATACTGTACCTTTATTTCTAAGTGATAAATCATTTCCTGGTTGCTCTGGTTCTCCCTCTCCACAGCCTTCATGCTCAGCTGGGTCTTCTCCACCTCCCTGTTCAGGACGGAGATGATGTTCTCAGATATCTGGACCCTCTGCTGCAGTGTGTCTATCTGCCGCCCTAGGTCCAAGAGTATGGTCACCTGGTCATCATCTCGCAGGCTGTGAGCTGCCGAGCTATTCCTTCCGTCCCCTCCTTCCGTCTCCAGCTCCCCTTCCCCCTTTAATAGTCCCATGTCCCAATGGAGTCTCAGGCCAGACAGAGTGTCTCTGAGATGGGGCAGCTGCTCATCCATAGCCCTGTTCTCCTTGCCTGGGGCAGGGGCTGTTAGTGGGGAGGCCTGCAGGTCACTGCTGGTGGTGGTGGCAGCACGCAGCAGGAGCTGAAGGTGGCCAACATGGCTGCTGTTCTCATGCACTCTCAGCTTCTCTGTGGTCCCCTAAAATACATGGGATTAGAAGGCAAAAATGTAAATAACTGTACTGCAAAAGCTTTCTAATTTGCCACATTATTTGTATTTGATGCCCCATTTATTATAATGCAGTAATGGCATTAATAGAATACCTTAAATGTGCAACCAACTTCAGAGAAAACACAATACTCTTTCCCCTTGGTACCTGGAAGAGGATTACTCTGTAGAATCAAGACAATTTTGACAATTAACATGTGGCAACAAAGAAGTGTTTCACAACAACCATCAGCTATACAACAAATAACATCATTGGATTTGACAGGCGGTACTTTAAGAACAAACATATTTTTTCCTACCTTTCCCTTTCTTTGTTTTTTATCCGCTTTTTCCTCTCCAAGACTGTGACATGAGTGTGTCTGTAAAATAACACACAAAAATGCTGAAGATATTGAGAGAAACAGTCATCTGTAGGCCTACAGTTTCTTTCATAGAATCGATAGCTACACGAGGTATCTAGTAATACCATTGATTAAGTACAGCATTACTTAAGTAGTACAGTACAGTAGAACAGTAAAGTAGTACAGTATTACTTAAGTAGTACAGTACAGTAGAACAGTAAAGTAGTACAGTATTTTGGGCTGGCAGGGTAGCCTAGTGGCTAGAGTGTTGGACTAGTAACCGGAAGGTTGCAAGTTCAAATCCCTGAACAGACAAGGTACAAATCTGTCATTCTTCCCCTGAACAGGAAGTTAACCCACTGTTCCTAGGCTGTAATTGAAAATAAGTTGTTCTTAACTGACTTGCCTAGTTAAATAAATTACTTAAGTATTACTGTTTCAGTGTAGTGAGTAGTATGCACTTAAAGCTTTTGCAGTCGGTTCTATGTATACATTTTACCCCGAATCATGATGCCCTACCCCCTAATGGTTAACCTTGAGTCTAAAGTGTTCTGTGGCTTTCTGCTCCCCTTCGCTGCAGTCCAACGCTCTCGGCAGCCCTACTCAGATCACTGGCAAAAGGGAATATGGGGCAGCAGTAAACACTAGAGACCCTGCGGCTTCAGCTGCGCTGCAGGGACCCCTCCAATGTCACACTGACCCCATCTCCAAGACCCCAACCAATGTTTTTTTTTACTAGAGAACAATTCCAACATATTTTTTTTCGAATTCCCAACTCTGTAACTCCTGCAGTTTAGAGCCACAGGAAACAGTACACTGGCTATTTATTTCCATAACTCCATTAGTCAGCAAGCACTACATTTTTATTGGGTGTGTTCCAAACTTTTTACCTCTTATCTAACCATTTTGTAGGAGGAAAAACACTTCATACCAGGGCTGAACATCTCAGAATGTCAGCGAGACCTGTTAGTGTCAGTATTTGCAACTCAGGCGAGGTGGTTAGTTTGACAGCTACTGAATGCACGTCTGGAACTGGATCCTTTGGGCCAGTCTTACCTGTAGCTCTATGGGGCGCAAAGAGTGGCAGCATGCAGGGCACACTGACATGTTGTTTGGACAGGCCTTCTCCAGGTGACAGGCCAAGGCCTTTCGCAGCACCATGTGACCACAGCCTATGTTGCAGGGGATTAGGGCATACTCACACTGCCCCTGGTGCTCCTGAACGAGGATTCAAGACAATTCAGAAAGGACAACAAAGCAATCTATAACCAAACCGAGCTCAGCACAACATTTCAGTGAATCAATCAATTTCATCCTCAACATCTCGATCTCAGTGCAAAATCAATATTAGCCATCAGGGGCCATTTTGATCTAGATCATTCAAAATAGGCCTCTGTTCTTTTTATTAGATTCTGTTTCCCCTTCTTTTTCAAATAAACTTTCAATGGCAACATTTCAACAAAATTTTATGAGATTATATACTTGTAATAAACAACCTAATTATCTTAGCAACATTGGATGATGTATAATCACTAAGTACTGTCCTTATTAGAATTGTAGCATTGTGATCGAAATAACTAAAAAAATCTATTTTGGTACCAAGATTGGGTCTACAAGAGGACTTGGCATTTTAATTTTGTTTAGATGACATATTGGCCTCTGATCCTGATCTAATTATGCAACTACTGTAAAGAACATTTTACATTTTACCTACAAATTAGAGTGTATTTTTTAAAGTAAAAAATAAAGCTACAGCACCAGTCAAAGGCCAGTCACACAGCTACTCATTCAAGGGTCTTTCTTAATTTGTACTGTTTTCTACATTGTAGGATAATAGTGAAGACATCAAAACTATGAAATAACACATACGCAATCATGTAGTGTCCAAACAAATCAAAATATATTTTAAATTTGAGATTCTTTAAAGTCCCACCCTTTGCCATGATGACAGCTTTGCACACTTCTGGCATTCTCTCAACCAGCGTCATGAGGTAGTCACCTGGAATGCATTTCAATTAACAGATGTGCCTTGATAAAAGTTAATTTGTGGAACTTCTTTCCTTCTTAATGCGTTTGAGCCAATCAGTTATGGTGTGACAAGGTAGGGGCGGTATACAGGAGATAGCCCTATTTGGTAAATAAGCTCAAATAAGCAAAGAGAAATGACAGTCATCATTACTTTAAGACATGAAGGTCAGTCAATCCGGAACATTCCAATAACTTTTAAAGTTTCTTCAAGTGCAGTTGCAAAAACCATCAAGCGCTATGATGAAACTGGCTCTCATGAGGACCAGCACAGGAAAGGAACACCTAGAGTTACCTCTGCTGCAGAGGATAAGTTAATTCGAGTTAACTGCACCTCAGATTGCAGCCCAAATAAATGCTTCACAGAGTTCAAGTAACAGACACATCTCAACACCAACTGTTCAGAGGAGACTGCGTGAATCAGGCCTTCATGGTCGAATTGCTGCAAAGTAACCACTACTAAAGGACACCAATAATAAGAAGAAACTTGCTTTGGCCAAGAAACTAGCAATGGACATTAGACCGGTGGAAATCTGTCCTTTGGTCTGATGACCTCTGTGTCTTTGTGAGATGCAGAGTAGGCGAACGGATGATCTCCGCATGTGTGGTTCCCACCGTGAAGCATGGAGGAGGAGGTGTGATGGTGTGGGGGTGCTTTGCTGGTGACACTGTCAGTGATTTATTTAGAATTCTATGCACACTTAACCAGCATGGATACCACAGCATTCTGCAGTGATACACACTGCATATGTGAGAACTCCTTCAAGACAGTTGGAAAAACATTCCTCATGAAGCTGGTTTTGAGAATGCCAAGAGTGGGCAAAGCTGTCATCAAGGCAAAGGGTGGCTACTTTGAAGAATCTCAAATATAAAATATATTTAGATTTGTTTAACACTTTTTTGGTTACTACATGACTACATATGTGTTATTTTATAATTTTGACGTCTTCACTATTATTCTACAATGTAGAAAATAGTGAAAGAAAGAAAACCCTGAGTAGGTGTGTCCAAACTTTTGACTGGTACTGTATATCAGTGTCACTGTCACACAAAAAAAGTCATTCTTAAATGTATCCTTCAAATGTATAAAAAAGTGTCAATACCTCAAAGTCCTTGAGAATACTCCTCCAGGAGCAACCTTGGTTAGCACAATGCACTTTCAACTCCAAGATCTCCTTATTGATGGCTGCATCACTGAATAACTGATGTAACACATAGGAGAAAGATGATCAACTTTCAGTACTTCAATTAATAATTCAGTACTTCCACTTTAAATCACTTTATTCCTCAGAGGGAAAACGTTTATGCATAATAAAGAATGGGCGGATTTCTATATATCACACTGGCGATTTCTTCCGTGCTAAACTGGTTTGAACGACAACGTTTTCCGGCTGTCATTGTTCTGAGTTGATACAGTTTGAAGTGGATCTTTGAAGTGCTGCTGTCTGTGTCTCTATACTGTTAGATTTCAGAAGCAATAAACACACAAAGCCATTCTATCGCTTTAATCATCATCATAATAATCATTCAATATTACAGTAGCTAGTGAGAACTGACGACCAACAGTGCACCCACTGTGGAAGGAACAGTCGGAGGCAGTCAAGCCTTTGCTTTGTGACCATAGAAAAGGGAAGATGAATGCTAAATGTAAGGTAAAAAATGTGAGTTACTGTTATAAGCTTCAGCAATTAGTTTCCATTCCACTGTGATGCTCACTAAGTATTCAATGTGGCTCATTAACCCGATTGAATCAAAATATAGGAGTCATCCGCCATGAAAATAGATTTTTCCAAATGTTCCGTCATATTGATATGAATATACTACGAGCCTATTATTTTAGCACGACAGACCAAAATCCTAATTAAACAAGTGAGCTGATTATGGGGCGTCTGCTGTTCTGCCTAGGATGATGGGAGGAGCTCGTGCTGAACCACATTCTTCCGGGCTTAGACTTGGATCAGAAGCATTCGGTTACAGTGATGACCAACATGGGCTCATTAATATGGTATTAATATGGTATTATCAAAAATAATAACTTTTAACCATTGTAGTTGTCACTCATGCTGAAGTATTAATTTTATGTTACCTGCTGACTTAACATATTACTTACTATTCACTAGTCATTTTTTGGTGAGACACATGTCTCCGTCATAGAAAAATAACACTGCATTTTGACATGAATGGGAATGTCCTTTTTAGTCATTATTTTTCTATGGACTCAGAACCTCAGCAGTGGACTAATTTACATCAGACACATTTCAACTTGTTCAACGCTGTGAACTCTACAGCCATTCTAATTACACCACTCCACTCCACTCCAGCAATCTCTTCACATTGATTGTCTTTCTCAATTCTTACATTCTTCTGAGAAGACTTAGACCAGAACAGTGAAATAGTTTATGTCAATGCAATTCTGTGGTGAGAATTCAGCTAAAATCAGAATATAAACTCTGATTAGAGGGGGTAGATTATGTCACTGCCAATGTCAGACCTATGAGTCTCCTGTTTTGGGGAGCTGAAAAGTATAACTCAATTGTCAGTGTTTTAAACAATATCTAGGGCACTATTCAATCCGTAGCGCTGAAGAGCTGCGCTACAGTGCAGTAGAAATATAATTAAAGCTAATGTTCCCGCTTTAGCAGAGACTGCATTCACAGTAAACGTTGCATATGTCAGACAATAGTAAATCATTTTATCTATCCAGATACAATATTTACTATTGCACATTTATTTTGTGTAGGAATACAAATGATTAAATGCCAGACGTAGATGGAAGGTAGATGGATGGTAGATGGAAGGTAGATGGAAGGTAAATCACAGAGAATATTTGAAAGGTAAGGGAAGGTAGATGGAAGGTAGATTGGATGGTAGATGGAAGGTAGATGGATGGTAGATTGAAGGTAGATGGAAGGTAAATCACAGAGAATGTTTGAAAGGTAAGGGAAGGTAGATGGAAGGTAGATGGATGGTGGATGGATGGTAGATGGAAGGTAGATTAAAGGTAAATCACAGAGAATATTTGAAAGGTAAGGGAAGGTAGATGGAAGGTAGATGGAAGGTAGATGGATGGTGGATGGAAGGTAGATTAAAGGTAAATCACAGAGAATATTTGAAAGGTAAGGGAAGGTAGATGGAAGGTAGATGGATGGTAGATGGAAGGTAGATTAAAGGTAAATCACAGAGAATATTTGAAAGGTAAGGGAAGGTAGATGGAAGGTAGATGGATGGTAGCTGGAAGGTAAATCACAGAGAATGTTTGAAAGGTAAGGGAAGGTAGATGGAAGGTAGATTGGATGGTAGATGGAAGGTAGATTAAAGGTAAATCACAGAGAATATTTGAAAGGTAAGGGAAGGTAGATGGAAGGTTGATTGGATGGTGGATGGAAGGTAGATGGAAGGTAGATGGAAGGTAGATGGAAGGTAGATGGATGGTAGATGGAAGGTAGATTAAAGGTAAATCACAGAGAATATTTGAAAGGTAAGGGAAGGTAGATGGAAGGTAGATTGGATGGTAGATGGAAGGTACTGTAGATGGATGGTAGATGGAAGGCAGATGGAAGTTTGAAGAAGGTAGATGGATGGTAGATGGAAGGTAGCTGGAAGGTTGAGGAAGGTAGATGGATGGTAGATGGAAGTTAGATGGAAATCTGAAGAAGGTAGATAGAAGGAGAGTGCTTGGGATAACACTAGAAGCACCAATATTATACTGTTGTAGAGCCTCTATTTTAATGTGTATTTAGGAATAAATGTAATCTTGCTTCCCTATATTAGAGCAGTATCCTACCCACATCAGGTCCATTCATACAGCACCTTGGCGTCTGTACCATGCATAATAGTCAAATCATGAAGAATGGAAATTATCATCACACCTCTATGTAAAGATACAGGGGCATGGGGGACTCTCCAACTACTGTTGAGGCTGAGGGATGGGGCTGGAGAAAGGTGAACACTAGACGGAGCTATGGATGCTAGGCTTGACCATCCATGAGATAAATAAAACATGTTTTGAATCATACCTGTGTTTATTAACAATTACATTGTTTTATAAACAATGGAGTAAAACAGGCTTATAATTTGGGCTCTGATGGGTTACGACAGTTGAGCTAAGCTCATGAGGCATTTATAAGTTATATTCCCCAACAATCCATGGCTATATATCATAAATGTAAAAGTTAAAAAAGAATGTACCAATCCCAGATTGCCTCTTTAATGTGTTGTTAAAGCATTTTTTTTGCAGGAACTTATCCGTGCCATAATGTTTTTGTTGCCCATACTCAAGGTCATATAGGCTTGCTGTATCATTCAATTCTATCCACTTGTGCTATGACAGCATTTAAACAAAGTTTAGTAATATTATACATACATTGTCTGATGTCAGTATGCTTGTTTCACTCTCTGAGCTTGGATCTTCTTCTTTGCACATCTTGCAAACAAGGTTGTTGTTATTACTAAATAACAACAATGAACATATGGGATTAGATTTACAATACAATATACACAGATATGTTAACAGAATTGTAATATCTTAACTTAATTTAATTAAGGGAATGGCAAAAAAGGGAAGTTGTAGGCTGTGTTAGACACTGGCAAGAGAGTGGATGATAAATGAGGAAATTGTTAACTTTGGTTATTGTTGAAGATGTTTCACAAAACTTTGAATATAAGTAATTTAAAAGCCTTACCTCACTAACCAACTGACACAAGCAAGGCAGTAGCGGTGGCCGCACAAAGTCTGACGTGCCTCATTCAGTACGTTATTACAGTTGCTGCACAGGTACTTCTGCTGGGGTACATCATCGCAAATACTTTGAGGAAATCCAGAAGGATACTCATTTTCACCTGGTGCAGATGGATCATTGTGTAAGTTGCCAGTCGGTTTTAAACTAGACTCCATTTATAATTCACCAAGTTATGTTTAAGATGGTAAGTGTTACTATTCTCTCCTAATATATGATGTGTCCATTAAATAGTGTCAACCTTTGTAACCTTTTTGTAGCGAGAAAACTACCGTGGATTTCCCCCCTGTGGTAACCTGGAAACGTGTTAAAACCCCATGTGTGGTGCCGAGCAATGTTGTACTTTACGGTGAGTAAGGCATCAACTCCAAGCATGGTGTGCAAATGAGGGGTAAATATTTCCAGGAGCCAGCTTACGTAATGCTATTACCCCCTACCCTACGCTTTCTCTCTCTCTTTATCTCTCTCTCTCTCTTTTTCTCTCTCTCTCTCTCTCGCTGTCTCTCACTCTCACTTTCTTCTCTCTCATTCTTTCTTTCTTTCTCTCTCTCTCTCTCTCTCTCTCTCTCTTCTTTCTTTCTTTCTTTCTTTCTCTGCCTCTCACTCTCCCCCTTTCTCTCTCTCTCTGTCTCACTCTCTCTCAAGCTTTCTCCCTTGCCCTCTCCCCCCTTCTCTCTCTCTCCCCCTCCCCCTCTCTCTCCCTCCCCCTCTCCCCACTCCCTCTCCCTCCCCCTCTCTCTCTCCCTCCCCCCTCTCTCTCCCTCAAACACACACACACACACACACACAGTTATTGTAACCTATTTCTCAGAAATCTCGAGGGGGTTCAATTGCCTCCATGACCGTCACATCCGCCAAATAGGAAAGTCCCTGTTCTATCATTTCCACACATCCTGTCACTCAACACCGAACACAACCTTGTGGTAGAGGCCCCTGAGAAGTTTGCCTATTGTTGCTGTTACTGTCAGTAAATGTTTTATTTTTTTTGTCATTATACAGAATAACTCAATTAGGTAACTGAAGATGATTACAATAATGAGCACATTACTAAAACATGACGGTTGTAAAAAAAAAACACACACAACACATAATATGACATAAGCATTGACTCCTCAAAAGGTCCCATAAAAATGAACCATAACTATCTGCTTTGTTGTTGCACGGCAACAGGCTGTCATGGCAAAACTAACAGTGATGCAAGTGATGTGCAAGGATGTTTTAAAAGTGCAGTTTACAGGAGCATTCACAAGATCCATTGTTCTTGGCAAAACAGCATATTTTCTATTCACATTAGTATTATTCTAAAATAATCTGTTCAAAGTTGAAGCACTGTACAGTACAACCAAAGATACTAGTAGCTAACCTGAGATACACCACTGATGTTGTTACCAATGGGAGAAAATGAAACATAGTGGGCAGAACAAGTAAGGAAGTGGTCAGAGCCAAGCACAAGCTAGCGAGATCCTATTGGCTCTTTCTAGCATGTATTTGCATAATTCCATTAGGGAACGCCTACTCTGTGAAGTGTGTGTGTGTGTGTGCAATAACTCAATTCGCCTTTGCACTCCTAACGATGCAATTTTTAAGTTGACAAAACTCATTGCACTCTGTTCGTAACAGACTCTAGTTTTGGGAACAAAAAACTGTATTGGTATTGAGATTGAATGTTTCATCGATAAGAACATCCGCAGAATGTTGGCCAAATTTCATCTAGCTCCATCTTCTCTCACTTTCTGCCACTGGACTTCCTCTCATCTCCATATTTGGTGGTGAGAGGAAGTTCTAAATGGATGCTTCAGATTTAGACATCTGGTGAGACAACGGGCTCCTTCTTCCATCTGTGCTACAACCACATGAGAACACAAATGATATAAAACCTATTGGACTGCTCTTGCTTAAACATTTGCTCATTCAAATTAAAGTTATAATAGCTCTAAAGCATATTCAAGTAAAATCGTAATAAAGAGAAAACAATACCTTAAGAAATCCATAAATGTATAATTGTTGCAGTTTACATCTGGAGGCTACATTGAGGTTTTACTTTCATTATTTTTCGGCATTAGTGAGTAAGCCTAAGCTTTAGGGCCTAACTTTATGTGCACCAAATAGCAACAGGCAGGTAAAGTTTTGGTGAAGTGGTAAAAGAGGATGATGATAGCATCCTCACACATAACATTGCCAGCACTGCTATCACCCTCTTTTACCACTTCACCAAAACTTTCCCAAACGTTACTTTAATGTCCCTCCGTTGTCTTTATTTTCAACTCTCCATTTCACAGCTTTTCTCTTATTGAATTAAACTCAAGCATTGTTCTTTTTGCCTCTGTGGATCAAAGTTTTTCAACCATTTGGCTTTTTTGGGGTGTAGGCTACTTGGCGCGCATATAGTTTGGCCCTAAAGATTAGGCTTATGCACTATTGCCAGATAGACTAAAATAATGAGAAAAAAACTAAATGTAGCTTACAGATATTAATTGCACTAGAATGATACATTTACAGATTTTTTAAAGGTATTGTTTCTCTTTACTCAACCTGGCCGCAACCCACCCGCCCTTCATCCAACCAATATATCATGACCCTAAATCCACCAGTATAACAATGCGCGTTATCACTCAACCTATACATCACTAACTCTCCACCCCTTTTGTTTTACACTTTACTTGGACACCTCCCTAAATAGGAAAGCTTTTCTAGAACTGACCGTTTGTGTCAGTAACTTGTGGTGTATGCAGTTCAGTCTGAACACAAAGAACTGAGAGTTGCTGTAAACATCAAAATGTACTGTCTCTGTCTCTGTACTTCACTGACTCTGATGGCCCTGATAAGGAACAGACCTGGGTTCAAATCAAATACTATTTCAAATTATTTCAAAAACTTTATCTGGGCTTAATTTGAGCTTGCCTGGCACAATGGAACCAATAGAACACGAGTGCAATCCCCTCCCATTTGGTACTCCAGGCAGACTTGAGCAAACTAGAGCTAAAGTATTTTAAATATTTCCAATAGTATTTGAACCCACGTCTGCTGAGAAACAGAACAGCAGGAACACAGGCTTTTTATAGGGTAATGATGACAGTGGCTCAACACACCATATCGCTCCCCATTTTCTCTTGTACACCTCACACAACAGCCCTGTGCTGTCAGAATGTCATTTTCAAATACTTCACCCAATGAGTCTATTGCTGCAACATGGTGGGATAATTACAGTGTTTGGCTGGATGGGGCACACACACTTTATTCACCAACTACTTGTTTCCTGGTGCCATAGTTTCCTGTTGTGAATTGCATAATGATGCTTGGATGTCATAGGTTGTTCCATCCAGCCATTGAATTCTTAATTCTTAGCTTCCTCAGTGACAAAGGTTTGTTGCGCCTAGAGCCATAACTAATGTGCTTGCTTCAAGACTACTCTAGACATTCAACATACTTCTTCTCCCTACTATTCCTTAGACCACACTTTATCTTAAACCTTTTAAGCTAGACACCCCATTCCATTTCTAAAACGTGTAGATATAACACACATAGATTGCAGCTGTTGGTACCATTTGTAGTTTTTAAACTATTAAGTATTTTGTCCTGCTAAAAATATTGCAGAACAGAAATAACTTCTACCAATCAGGAGATTAAACTATTTAAGTAACCGCATCACCTTCTATCCTTCCTTGTTTCTAAACTAGGCTAACTTCCCACTGACATTTCTAAAGGCACCGTCTCACCATTCCTGGTCTGTAACGCCTGATTGCAACACTTAAAGATGCCTGCAAGAGAGAGCTCATATTATATCAAGTGGTCAAAGTGTCCAGAAAGTAGGCTTTGAGAGAGAGAGAGAGAAATAGGGAGAGAGAGAGAAAGAGGGGGGGGGAGAGAGAGAGAAAGAGAGAGAGAAAGAGAGGAAGAGAGAGGGAGAGAGAAAGAGGGGTGGGGGGAGAGAGAAAGAGAGGAAGAGAGAGAGAGAGAGAGAGACACACACACACACACACAAACACACACACAATCTATTCTAGGCTCATCTTTTCAATTACCTGCTTATGAGCCCCGCTCCAGAAAGCCTTGTTCTAGCCTCCCTGACTTGAAGAGTAATTACCAGGCATAAATATGTCAACTGGAGACAGATAATACAAAATAGGGATGACACAGAAATAGTTCCAACGCACCAAGCATACATCCACCAAGAAAATGAATATTTCATAAATGCTGTTGAGAACATTCAAACACAGTAGCAGGATTCAAGAAAAAGCAATGGACATCCAGGGAAATAGCCCGGTCAGGAGAGTTGGTTTAGATTGAAAACATCCTGAGCTAATAGTCATTGTAGTATATGATAGACTGTTTACAAATGTCTACCTGGTCTCATTCCGTTCCACAAAACAAACCATTTCTGCCTATTTTTTGGTTCATAAACAAAAAGAAAAATGAACCGAAAGGGAACGGTGATGGACATTGTGCATTTAGGGGAAAAACGATGAGAACAGCAGAAGTCAGTCATCTTCCTAAGGGGGAGTTATATTGAAGGACATGCACAATTTCACGCCTTAGTAACTTCCACGGATGGTGGGTTAGGGCTATTAGGGTCTTGGATAAGGATGCAGTTCAACAGATCACCACTAGAGGTTCCAGAGGTCATTAAAGTCACAGACTAACTAATTTTTAGGGAGGATATTGTATTTCTAATATATTATAGCAGCCTATTTATGTAGAATAAACATATTTTTGTACCTCCCCAAAATTACAAACTGACAGTAGTCTCTTATTGAGAATGTTTTGTTCAATGTCTTTCTTATCACCACTTGGGCTCCCGAGTGGGGCAGCGGTCTAGGGCACTGCATCTAAGTGCAAGTCCTGGTTTGAATCCAGGTTGTATCAGATCTGGATGTGATTGGGAGTCCCATAGGGCGTCACACAATTGGCCCAGCGTCTTCCAGGTTTGGCCGGGGTAGGCCGTCATTGTAAATAAGAATTTGTTCTTAACTGACTTGCCTAGTTAAATAAAGGTAAAAAAAAAAAAAGATTGTGGAATCATGGATTATCATCTCATTTTGTAGTCTTACTATAATGAGCTATACCATAAGGCTACAATAATAACAAAGAAAGAACTAAGCTTGTAAAATGATAAATGTTAGTACATGTAAGATACCTTTATGAAGCTTCTAAACAGACATTACCACCCAGACCTTTTAAACCTTTATTTCCAAATGCTGTGAAGAGACAACTATACACATCTAAACAATGGTTTCTTTTTTTTGATTCCTTTTGAGACAAAAACATACAAATTATACTGTATGTCAATCGCAACGTATCTGCTTTTAAAGTGCTCATATTTGACTGAGGGATCTTTTACAACAACAGCAGACCATTATAAACAGACTCATAATGATATCAACATAAAAATCTCACCTTCAAGCTGGAATCCTTATTGGTTAAACTGCCACGTTAGACTGTGGTATTACAACAACAAAGAAGTTACTGTAAACAACAAACACTGTTTTTTTCCCCCACGGACTTCTCTGCCCTGCTTCATGAACAAAACAATAACTACGGCCGTTGGGCAGACAGTTGCGCAGTTTCCCTTACTGCGGATTCCATCTTTTGAGCTTCAGCCAAACTTAGACAGATCTCTCTACCTATCACATATTGGTGAGGTTAATAAGATATGCTTTCACTCAACCTTTAAATGGAAACATTAGCCACATCATGACGAAACAAACAGAGGTTAAATAAGGAAATAAATAAGTACATGATTACAGTAAATGAACAATGGCTGCAACATAATACAGAATTCATAGAAGACCACCACATTCCCAGTAAACACATAACTACCACATAATGTCATTTCAAGACTCCAAGTTGTGAGCCTCAATGTGCCACTACAACTTTGTAACAACATATTTTTGCATTTGAGTAATTTAGCAGACACTATTATCCAGAGCAACTTACAGAAGCAATTAGGGTTAAGTGCCTTGTTCAAGATCACAACAACTTATTTTTCAACTAGGCTTCAGTTACCTTCAGGAAACTTGCTCAACAGTATTATAGGATACCTACCTGCCGCTAGCCTACCCGACATGTTGTCATTCTGACTTTACAGCTGAGGAGGCACCACACAGATGTACAATTGTCTGCTGCCACAAAGGCATCTATAGCAATGTCACGTCACTGTAAAGAAGGAGAAAGACACACTGTACAGCCCTACTGTACTAGTGACACAATGCCATTCAATGCCTGGCCAAATGGCTGCTTTTTGTGGGGAATGAGTTGCCAGAAGTCATTGTATTATGATACAAATAATGCGTTTTGGATATGTTTTTTTTCTATTGTGGGTGCCCGTAAGGGAATCTCAATATTTGGTACTGAGTAAAGAACACGATTTGCCTTACTTATTAACCACCTCCTGTACAGACGCATCACTGAAGAGTACTGAGACTAGAAGGCTGCGTTTACACAGATAGCCACATTCTGATATTTTTTTACACTCCTTGGTCTTTTGACCAATCACATCAGATCTTTCACATCAAATATTTTTCAGAGCTGATCTGATTAATGAATTGAGCTGCCTGTGTAAATGCAGCCAAAACCCAGTATACTGAAACAACTGATTTGAGTTGAGTCAAGACAGCATATCAGTGAACAGACTTGTCTCTCAGTGATTGTAAAGTAAGGGATAGAAATTGAGAGACAGGGAAGCCTCCACATGACAATGAGCTGAACTTATAGGCTAGTAGCTACTGTCTGAGAAGGTTTCCACCACCAACTGGAAGTCTACACAGATACAGGCCTTTGATCATAATTGGCCCAGCCCGCTGGCCGATCCCCCTCACCTATGCTCTTCATTCTCTCTACTACCACTGTCACAGGTCACACACGCATGCCACTCAAAGCCAGTCTTGTGGGGTCAATGTATTTTGAAAATGTTACATAAAAAACAAGGATGCCATTTATGAAGTGATTGGCTTGAAAAACCCTGTCTGACGGATATAATGTCTTTGTCATGAATGTGTCTTACTGGGCACAGGACTGACACATGGTCACAAGGTATGTCTAGGGTTTAACCAGGAGCTAGGGGTCAACCATTAGCTAGAGGTTAACCAGTAGCTAGGGGTCAATCAGAAGCTAGGGGTCAATCAGAATCTAGGGGTTAACCAGGAGCTATGGGTCAACCTGGAGCTAGAGGTCAACCAGGAGCTAGGGGTCAACCAGGAGCTAGGGGTCAACCAGGAGCTACGGGTCAACCAGGAGCTAGGGATTAACCAGGAGCTAGTGGTCAACCAGGAGCTAGGGGTCAACCAGGAGCAAGGGGTAAACCAGGAGCTAGGGGTTAACCAGGAGCTAGTGGTCAACAATGAGCTAGGGGTCAACCAGGAGCTAGGGGTCAACCAGGAGCTCATGTAACTGACGGGGTTAAAACCCACGTTTCCTGTGCGCCACAATATGGTCATAGCCCGCTGAGCTAAAGACTAAGCATTAGCTTGGGGAGCTAACACAAGTCTCCAGGTCTCAAGCAAGGTTACTCATCAAGCAAACTTGGTTCACCGAAACCAGTGCGTAACACTTAGGAGAACTCATGATGCTGTCAGATGCAAAGATAACTGTATATACAAGTAACAGGGACAGCCAAAATAAACTGTAAGAAATTCTATTAATTTAAGGGAATGAGAGAAATCCTAACATTTCATATTTCA